>NW_027556098.1:24288480-24683480 GCF_003287225.1 Phascolarctos cinereus | reverse complement strand
CTCACCATATATGTGATGGAGAAGGGTCCTATAGCCATGTCAACTAGTCTCCTGATGCTTCTTTCAGTGGGTCAGTTTTGAGAGTCCTGTCAGTCCTGATCTCTGACTTTTAAAGAGCATCAGGGACTATGATGTAGGTCAGCTTCCTATTTTCTTTGCAGCTTTGGCTGCTCATAGGGTAGGTATATCACAAGTTAGTTTGGGAGCCATCAGCTACCCTAAATATTTGATGATAGCCGAACCGTGGTGCAAATTATGACTCCAGGGAATCATCATGGATGAAGACATAAGTTCACATAAAAGGAAACACTTTTGGTAGATGAATGATGACTCCATTATAGCAAAATGCTGCTGTGAGCAGTAGAATAAAATGGTCATTTTGGTTATAAGCTTTTAAAAAGCCTGTGATACTTTTCAAGAATCTTGTTAGTGAACTCTGTGTGTTCATAGGATTGAGAGTGATATGCAATAGAGAGGAGCAACTTTTACAAATTGGGTCTCTGAATTTTGAGATAATATGTAACCCTTGATCAGAAGTGAGATATGAAGAAAGAAAATAGAACCAGACATTTTTTTCCTTCCTTCCTTCCTTCCTTCCTTCCTTCCTTCCTTCCTTCCTTCCTTCCTTCCTTCCTTCCTTCCTTCCTTCCTTCCTTCCTTCCTTCCTTCCTTCCTTCCTTCCTTCTTCCTTCCTTCCTTCCTTCCTTCCTTCCTTCCTTCCTTCCTTCCTTCCTTCCTTCTTCCTTCCTTCTTTCCTTCTTCTTCTTCCTTCCTTCCTTCCTTCCTTCCTTCCTTCCTTCCTTCCTTCCTTCCTTCCTTCCTTCCTTCCTTCATTCCTTTCTTTCTTTCTTTCCTTCCTACCTTCCTTTCTTCCCTTCCTTCCTTACATTCTTCTTTCCTTCCTTCTTCATATACATATATATATATGTATATATATGTATGTGTGTGTGCTTATGTGTGAGAGCTACCTTTAAATGAGAGTCAAGCTTCACTCCAGAAATTCAGGGATTTGGTTTCATGTTTAATTCATGTCATTGGTCTCATTCCACCCTGACAAAAGAAAACCTTTTTTAAACATTTTGACTATTGCAGCAAATGCTGCAATATGTAAGAAGAGTACTTGCTTTTGGTGAGTAAGAACTGGGTGAAAACAAGTCACAGGGTAATTTAAACAGTGAATATTTTCTTAACCATAAGAATACTCGGCATTATCCTTTAGCTCTCCTTAGGAGGCAGCCGGGTATCTTCCATGTTCATGGACTCTCAAATGACAGGTCTTATGCCTTAGCCTCAGGGACATGGGGAATGCTGGAGAGACCACAATGGTTTATTTGGTTTTTTGAATTTTATAGGAGGCACATTTTTAGAATGACTATACTAATGATTGATTACTGGTAATATTTAAATACAGAAAGGATCCGAGTCAGGTCCTCCAGTTCCCAACACAATGACTACCTTTATCTTAGTTAATTTTGTTAAGGAATAGACAACTTTCAGCACTTCACAATCCTTAATTAAGATATCCCCTTCACTGGTGCAAATTATAATTTATTTATGCTTTCTCTTTATGTGTGACTCTTATCCATGTCCTTCCATAAGATCTTTCTAATGTGCTAAAGACCTTCCTTTAGATATTTTTGTGGTTTGTGGGTACCAGTGCTTTACTTGGGCTGTCCATCTGTTATCCCACACTCTCATTATATAATTGTCTCACCTCCTTTACTGATCATATATTTCCTGGATGAAATCCCTTTTATCCTTCTTGCAAGTAGGTCATTTTTGGAAACATGTTCTAGTCTATGTATAATCACCACACAACTCTTTTGCTTGCCCTTTGGGTAACCCACACCTTGGATTACTCAGATATTGTGATATTTTGAGATTTACAACTATACACCATCACTGAAAGAAAATTTGTATGAAAAAGATGAGTTTTGTATTAGAGAATAGCTGGCATTTAAAAGTACCATGCAGTTTTTCACATTGAATTCATCTCAATTCAAGCCTTTTTCTTATTCCATCCTGGGCCCAAGAACAGAACAAATTTGTTTGATCAAAGCAAGTGCATTTTACATTAAATCATGGCTTAGGTCTTTAAAGGAGCTGATGTACTCTATCATGGTCCCTTGCTCTTGTCTGAGCCAACAAATCTGTGTGGCTATTTTGAATAAATGGAGATACATTTGAACAGAGAGTGAATGCCCTGAACTACCTCTCCCCCAACCAAATATCTAGGCTAAAATTTGAAAAGGTAATCTCAGTAATAGGAGATTTTGTACGGTTCAGTAGAAAGAGAGCTGACCACTTCTTTAACAATTTTTCATTCTGTGACTATAGACAATTTTTCTGAGTCTCAATTTCTTCACCTGTAAATTTGAGCAGAATACCTGGAGTGGTTATGTCATAGGACTGTTCTGAAGATCAAATGAGATAAGGAATTTAAATCATTTTGCAAACCTTAAGCTATATAAATGTCATCTATTATTGTTACCCCCAAAGTTCCTTATGTTGAGGGGGAGATTGACATCTCTTTCTGGTGGAGATCTTCCCCATCCCCACCTTCACCTCCTCATTAAAAGGTACAGGATTTTGAACAGGAAGGGACCTTAGAGATGAAGGATAATGAGGAGTAGAGATGAATCAGATGATCTCATAGGGATATAGTGTAATCACTCAGGGTAAGAGGATGAGTTGCCAGAAAGCTGTCTGGGATTTCCTAGTTCATGGAGAGAGGAGAGTAACTTGAGATAAACCCTTGAATGAGATAGCGGAGAGGAATTTTGACAGACTGCTACAGATCATGGGGGAATGTGAGGAGAGAGGACAGAAAGGCAGATGACAACAGCACAACCACGTGTCCAAGATACCTATACTGTCCTTTCACAGAGATATGGGAGGCGATCTCTTCATGAACAAGTGGAGAGGTGTGTGACTGTGGGAGGTTTTTGCAGGATGCTCATTTCAGTAGAAGGAATGTTGAGGGAAAACCTGATAGTAGGAGAGGGTGTTCCTTCCCTGTCTTGTTTCTACTTAATTGTGTGTTTCAGTTTGTTAGAAGACTAAATTTGCTGGATTTTTTATATTAATTTTGTGAGCACTTGTGGCTGATCTTGTTTTTAGGTGGCCTGATGTCTTTTATTTGCTTTTCTTAGTACAAGGCCAGAAGCTAAAACACTTGCCTATTGTAAGAGTTCTACTGTCTAACTGTGGCCATATGCACGAGCCATTTCAGAAATGTCAATCTGAGCCCCATTGCATATATTTCCCTCACAGATTTCAGTCAATACCATAATAGGATCATAGATTTATAGCTTGAATGAAGGAAAGGAAATGAATATTTATTTAATGCACTTTACAAAAATTATCTCATTTGCTCCTTACAACAGCCCTGTGAGGGAGGTGCTATTATTATTCCTGTTTTACAGTAGAGGAAATTGAGGTAGACAGAGATTGTGACTTGCCCATTGTCGCACAGCCAGTAAGTGTCTAAGGTTACCTTTGAACTCAGGTCTTCCTGACTCCAGATCTAGAGCTCTACTGCCCCATCTACCAGTCTCTAGAAGGGACTTCATACCAGCCTAACTCCCTTATATTGCAGATGAAAGAACTGAGTAGATTTATGAAGTACTTATTAAGTGTTCACTATGTGCCAAAAATTGTAGTAAGTTCTGGGGATATAAAAATAAGCAACAAGATGGCCTTCAAGTAGCTTCTATTCTAATGGGGGGAGGAAGGAGGGGCAACAAAGGAGGGAAATGGAGAAGAGTCTTTGTATATTGGCATATTGTAGAAATAGAGGGGAAGTGAGGTGGGCCTGGTTCTGGACAAATTAAAGTGAAAGCTCACCTATCAGAGCCTAGGGTCTCAGAGGCAGAGTCCCAAGGAGAGTGAAGAGGCTTGAGGAAGGGGTCAAAAAGTGTTAATTACCTGGCTTAAGGCTACATAGATAGTAAGAAGGAGAGGCAGGACTGTTACCCAGATTCTCTGATTCCAAAATCAATGAACTTTCTTTTGCATCATGTAATTAAGCTCATTCTGGAATTTAATTATAGGGTATGTTGCCCCTGTAGGTTATGTGACTGCCTCCATAGACTTATCTAAAGTGGTTCATAGCAAGGGAGGAATAAATGTCTACGGTATCTTGTTCTCTTTGATTCTTACCTAGAGCAAGGCAGGAGATCGGGGCCAAAGGTTAACTGTTCAGCTCTCCTCCAAGAGACGGTGCTGACCCAGAATTATTTCTACCTGCACCTTCTAAATATTGTTAGTCCAGGGAAAATAAGTTTTCATTTCAAGCTACTTTTCTTAAATGGAAAGGAGTGACCCAAATGAAATCTGAAGGCTTGACTCCCTTCCCATCAAATGCTAATTACACGAAAGTGTATCACAAATAGCGAATGGGAAATAAATTCATCTCTCTAAGCAGATAGCAAACTAAAGTCAGAGAAGTTATACAGATTACAATACACTAGACAATTCATGGAGTGAATAAGCTCTCCTAATGGGAGTAAGATTTTTCAGCTTAATTGAGAGAGAGAGAGAGCCCTCTGTCTCACCTATGGTGAAATTTTCCAAAGTTGAAAGGAAGCAAACTGAAAACTAAATGTTGGCAACTTCCCAAAGCACTTTTTTTTTCTCTCTCCAAGGATCTCTCTGAAGAGAACGTGGAATAATTTGTATCCTCCAAAAGGTAGAAAATAGAAAAAATTCTCTCCTCCAAAACTTTCTACAACTACACCTCTCATATAGGCACACAGTGGAAAGTAATTATTCTCTCCACCAATGAGGAGAGTTTTATGTAAATGTATCAGGGTTAAAAGCCAAGTTATACGAGTCCCAAAATTTAAAACAATATCACTGATTAAATTGGTTTTATTATTTAAAATATTTTTATAATCATTCCATTTTTATTAGAAATATTTATAGTTATTGCTATTAGGCACATCCCCATTTTAAAGCACTTGAGAATGGGTGATGGTGCTTCTCCATTTTATTGAAGAGGAAACTGAAGACTCCCTAAATGATTTTTTCGGTGGAATCAGGAGTCTTATTTTAAGTCTGTATGCTTATATTGCTATCTATGACAAATAAGTGCATTTCTGTGGAATGTATTTTGTGTGAATGGCTGAGGAACTCCTGTGTTATCTGAGCTGTTTTAGAAAAAGTAGTATTTTCAGACTCACAGAATACCGGGAGCTTTCACCAAAGAGTAGGTTCAATAAAATAGGAAAACACTCTTATACACAAAACCAAGAGGAAATCATCCAAGAATTCGACAATACAATCTCTTTAACTATTCTTAGAGAGTATTACTTTCAAAAGAGCCTTTAGAAAAATGAATGTTTGGATTCTTTGTTGTTTTCAGTCAAATCCAGAAAGAAATATAGTGATCAACTGTTATAAGTTGTTTATAATAGGACCTTTTTTCTCACCAGGTCGTTTAAAAATCTATTTCATTCAATTCAATTCAACAAACTTCCATTTAAGCATATAGTCTGCAAGGCACTTGGGATACAAAGACAAAATGAAAAATAGTTCAAGAAACATATTCTACTAGTGAACTACATCCAGTGAGATCAAAGTAGATAGAAAGCTTTTCTTCATAATAACAACAATAATATTAATAATAATACTATATCTATGTATATATGTATACATGTATGTGTATATGTGTGTGTGTATACACACACACACACACACACACATATATATATATATCTGTCTGTTCTAATTGGGTCCACCACAAATTTATGTTACCTTTCTTCAACTGGGCCCTCGATGCTGCTAGACAATTTTACTACACCACCCTTATCAATTCACTATTCAAATTTCCACAGAGCCTCTTCCAAACCTTTCCATCTCTCCTCAAAACCTCTCATGGCTCCTCCTCCCCCCACTCTCTCAGCTGAGAACCTCACTTCATATTTAACAGAAAAAAAAATTGAGGCCATTCGCTATGAACTCCTTCTTTCCTCTTCCTCATATCCCATCTCTCTGGTGCCTTCTGCCACTTTCTCCTCCTTCAACCCCTGTCTCACAGAAGTAAGTGACTTTACTCCTTACCAAGGCTAAACCCTCTACTTGTTCAAGTAATCCCATTCCATCCCATCTCCTCCAATGGATTGCTCCCTCTGTTATCACACTGTCTCACTTCACTTTCAATTTCTCCTTCTACTCGCTCATTTCTTACTGCCTGCAAATATGCCCATATTTCTTCTATCCTGAAAAAAAAAACCCCTCACTTAATCCTTCCATTCTTGCTAACTGTGGTGCTATTTTTCTTCTGCCCATTGTAGTTAAACTCAAAAAGGCTCTCTACAATAGGTGTCTCCACTTTTTCTTCTCTCACTCTCTTCTTAAGCTCTCAAAATTTAGTTTCTGACCTTATCATTCCATTAAAACTACTCTTTCCAAAGTTTCTAATGATCTATTAGTTGTCAAATCCAATAGTCTTTTTTCAGTCCTCATTCTCCTTGACTTATTTGCAGCCTTTGACACTGTTGATCATTCTCTCCTCCTTGATACTCCCTTATCTCTAGATTTTCAGGACACAACTTGTTCAGTTTTCCTCCTACTTCTCTGACCACTCCTGCTCTGTCTCCTTACATCTTTCTCTAGATCAAGCCCTCTAACTGTAGGTGTCCTTCAGGGTTTTGTCTCTGGTTCTCTTCTCTTCCCCCTTTATACTATTTTACTTGGTAATCATCAGCCCCCATGGATTTAATTACCATCTTTATGTTCGTCATTCTCAAACTACTCCTGCCCCAATCTCTCTGCTGACCTCCAATCTCACATTTCCATACCTTTCAGATATCTTGAACTGGATGGCTAGTAGACATCTTAAACTCAGTATGTCTGAATTGGAACTCATTATCTTTGCCCCTAACCCTACCTCCTTCCTACCATCCCTACTACTGCAGAGAACAATACCATCCTCCCAGTCCCTCACACTCAAAACTTAGGAGTCATCATGGATTCCTCACTATCTTTCCCACCCAATATCCAAGCTGTTATCAAGGACTGCCAATTTCACCTTTGCAATATGTCTCAAATATGCTTCCTTCTCTCCTTTGGCACTGCTACACTCTGGCACAGGCCCTAATCACCTCGCACATAAACTATTGTAGTAGACTGCTTTTGAATCTGCTTGCCTCAAGTCTCTCCCCACTCCAACTTATTCTCCATTTAACCACTAAAGTGATTTTCCCTAAAACACAGTTCTTATCATGTCACCCCACTCCTCCCCTACTCAATAAACTCCAGTGGCTTTCTATTGCCTCCAGGATCAAATAATACAAAATGTTCTGTTTGGCAATCAAAGCCCTTCATAACCTAGTCCCCTCCTACCTTTCCAGTCTTCTTACACCTTATTCCCCAATACATATTCTTCAGTCCAGTGACACTGCTCTCTTGGCTGTTCCATGAATAAGACATTCTATCTTTTGGCTCTGGTCATTTTCTCTGGCTGTCTCCCATGCCTGGAATGCTTTTCATCTTTCATTCCAGCTACTGACCTCTCTGGTTTGCTTGAAGTCCCAACTAAAATCTCACCTTCTACTTGAAACCTTCCTCAACCCCTCTTATTTCCATTGCCTTCCATCTGTTAATAATTTCTTATTTATCCTGTATATATTTTGCTTTGTATATATTTGTTTGCATGTTGTCTCCCCAACTAGGTTGTGAGCTTCTTGAAGGCAGGGACTGTAGTTTGCTAGCTGTGTGACTGTAGGCAAGTCACTTAACCCTTTTGCATCAGTTTCCTCATCTATAAAATGAGCTGGAGAAGGAAATGACAAAGTACTCTAGTATCTTTGCCAAGAAAACCACAAATTGGGCAACAAAGAGTTGGACATAACTGAACAATATTATATATGAAGATAATAAGAGGGAGAGAAATAGGAAGCTTGGGGGTGGGAATAATTGACAGAGCTGGGCTACAATACCAAGTCCCCCTGATTCATTGATGCAATGCTCACACAGAGAGCAGAAGAGAGAACAACCTCCCAGGAACCACAGATGTCTTCTTATCCCAGGTGGGAAAGTGATTCAGAAAAAATCTGCAGTGTATGGTAGGAAATAGGACACTGCAATGTCAAAGGAGTGTGAGGGTGACAACACAGAGGAATTTACACTAGTCCTGGGAAACTGGGATTTTTTTTTTAACTTTTTATTCCCAGTATGTAACTCAGAGTTTGCTACTAGCAGGTGCTTAATCTCTGCATCATGAATTGGATTGCTATAGATTCTTATGGAATTCTGATTTTGTAATATCACAGAATCTCAAGAGTTAGGAGAAACTTCAACAGCCATCCAGTCCAATCTGTATTTAGAGAAGATTCCTTTCTACAATTTCCCTTAGTTAATTATTTCCTAGAAGGAACCTCTGAGATCATCTGATCTGACTCATTCATTTTACAATTAAGGAAACTGAAACCCAGAAAAGTTAAGTGAATTTCCCAAGGTGAGAAAGGAAATAAGTGGAAAAGTTAGGATTTGAATCCGACTCCTCCAGCACTCTTGTAGCCATACTACACTGCCTCCAGCAGGTAAAAGGAAAAAGGATGATGTCAGCAAGCTGCAACTTAAGTCTTTGCCACTTTACACTGGGGGACACCTTAGGTACCTTGGACCAAAGATTGGAAAAAAGTATGGATGTATCACCTTGCACTGTCATTCTGCTCTCCCTACCCCCACCCTGCAAGCAGCAGACTGAATGTAGCCTTAGCTGTCTAGCAAGTCCTATCTGGGCTGTCCCCAAGTAGAAACCCAGGACTACAGTATGTCCAGGCAGCACCGTAGAGGACTAGAGCAGCAAAACTCTAATATCTCTGACATTTTATTTCTCTCTCACTTTCAAAGGTTCTGTGTTCAGAGAGAATAGTATGGGCTCCAGCCCCATTTAGGGTTGGTAAGAGGCATATGATTACCATTGGAGTACCACTGCCATAAGCACTCAACCCATTTCTCTTGTTCTAGGCCATTCACCCTACAAGTTCCCTCCAAGGTCTCCTATCATTCCCTCACTGCAACACACTCCTATAATAACCACAGGTTAGAAAAGTTATACCTAAAGGCCTGGCTTAAGTTTTATCTCTTCATGAAGCTTTACCTGACATGTCTAACCTTTCTTGATCTGTCTCTCACCTGAATCTTTACAATACTTACAGTATGATTTTCTAGCTAATCGTCTACTGTTTTATAGTGATCACTGCTATTTCACGCATTTTAGCTGGCTTTGTCTTACCAATTAACTTGTTAGCACCTTAAAGGCAGAGACCTTCTGGGTTCCCTAAAAGACCTGTTTTTATGCTAAAGAACTAACATCTACTCACAAATAATTGTTGATTGATTGAGTGACATACATGAAATGTATGAGTTGCTCAGACAGATACAGCTTAAAAATCTAAATAGGAAATAGAGGTAACCAAGGAAATTATCCACTTTTTACCCCCAGAATTAACATTCTTTCCCATACACCATATATTAAACATATTGTACATATTCTCCACTGAAATCCTACATTGATGCTTTGCTGTAGTCTGATGAGGTAACCACAGGATCACCACTGAGTTGAAGAGTCTCAGGATAATGAACATGCCAGTGAAGCACAAGTACTACCAGGCTAGAAAGTCCTCAAATATAGAATTGCAAAGAGTTACCATCTGCATACCAGCCTAGCTAATTTCAGCAGGGCTGCCCAGCAAAAAGTTGACTTCTAGCTGGTGACATTTTTTGACCATAGTGGTCAAAGGAATTTCTATTCCCCAAAAAAGTACCACATACCACATCTAGGGCATGTGATGCAAAATGATACACTGATACCCTTGGCTATAGAGACATAGGCTCCCAGGCTGGAAGCTGCTTCTGGTGAAGTCTCACTCTGAGAGTTAGGGAGTATGTCATGAGTAATTATCTAGTTTAACTGATTATTTTTGCTATTTGTTAAGCTCAATTTTCTACATTGCCAGTGGATGGCAAGTGTTGTCAGCACCCTCTAAATTAGACTTCTTTCCTTCTTCAGCCTTAGTCACATCAACCTATTTATGACTGACACACTTATGAAGACCATCTGCTAAATCATAATCATTCTCAGTGGAGAGAGAATTCATATGATTGAAGTTATGGAGTTTTGAAACACTAAATTACCACTCCTATAATATATCTATACCTGTTACATAAAAAGAGATATGTATTATATATGTGGAGTCTAGTAAATAAAGGTAGTTTTAAGTAGCAGGAAACATTATGCCTCAATAATAAAGATGTGAACTATGTATGATTGTAACTAGAGTGGGAATGTGACCTATGACTCCACAGAAAAATATAAATTACCCATAAATGTAAGCAGAAAAAGGGAAAACTTGCACATGACCCTGGGCCATCCTGCACTATGCCTTCTTTGTTTTATTTCTATATAATATCTGACCTGGTCTGGATCTTATGTGGGGAGCCACAATGGTACTTTGTACTGCTGCTGCCCAGGATGACTGGCCTTTTGTGAGTAACTCCCCCAAGTAACTCAATTAACCCTAATAAAACATATTAATAGCCAAGCTGGTATGAGCCCCTCTTTCTTTGGCATCTCAATATTCTCTCAGAGGGCATGCCACCCTGTAATTGGCATAAGTAGGGCAGAACAGAACTGTCCCCTTACAAGATATCTCAGCTAAGGTAGTTGTGAGAATTTCCTACCGTAAATAAGAATGAAAAAATTATTTAAATCCAATTTACAGGTTGTCAGTGGGTAAGTGATCAGTGAGAATTGGAGACAATTCTATCAAAAGTAAATGAGGTAGAACTAAAGTAGAAGATGGTAGAAAGCAGGCAGGATTGCTGTCCAGCTGAACCCTCCCAATGTTCCACTACAAAAAACTTTAAAATAACTCTTCAAATCATATTTTGGAGCTGCAGAGCCTAAAACGGACAGAGTGAGACATTTCCTTCCAGCCTAAGACAACTTAGGGGGTTGGTAGGCAAGGTCTGTGACACTAGGGAGGGAGCTGACCTGGAGCAAAGCAGTATCACCAGCAATTGACCTTGGAGGCAGTAGCAACAGCAGCAACTATGAGATCTCTCAACCTAGAGACATGGGGGGGGGTGTCAGAAAACTTGTCAGAAAGAGATTACAGGGGAGCCTTTACTGACGCTGGGTATAGTTGGCATTGACTGGCACTTGTATTACCCATACTTAGTTCTGAGTTGTAGTTCAGGGCAGAAAGGAGCACTGGGGTTTATTCACAAGGGAGCAGGGGCCCTGTTCATGGTTCCAAGGCAGAAAGGGGCACTAGCACTTGTGGCTGCTGGAAAGCAGGGTAACTGGACATAGTCCCAGGGCCAAAAGGAGTGCTAGAGCTTATGGCTACAGTGAATCACCACCCTTCCTGGGTAAAGTCCAGAGTACAGACTAGGAGATCAGTGACCATACCGATCCCAGGATAATGCCACCTTGGAAACACAGAAAACTTGCAGGCTCCTGGAACTAGCTCTGAAAATAGTAACATAAAAAGCTTGGAGCTTGGGACAGTGTCTTCTCATCCTCAAGTGACCAGATCCCAACTTTAATATAAAGTTCAAAGTCCAGAAGTAAGCTGAAAAAATATACAAACAACAAGAAAAATAGAACTTGACAACAACAGTGGCAGGGAAGCCCAAGACATAAACTCAGAAGAAGACAACAATGTGAAAATAACTACAAGCAAAGCCTTAAAAAAATGTTAATTGGACCCAAACCCAACAGGAATTCCTAGAAGAGTTAAAGAAAAAGGTAAGAGTAGTAGAGGAAAAATTGGTAAAAGACATGGGAGTAATAGAAGAAAATTATGAAAGGAGAATTAACAGCTTAATTAAAAGAGGTACCAAAAATACTAAAGAAGTTAATAAATTATTATAATAAATTATAATAAATATATAATATATATAAATATAATAAATTATAATAAAATGAAATTAAAATAAATAAACTAATAAGTTAAACTAATAAATTAAAAATAGAGAATTGGCCAAATGGTAAAAGAGGTACAAAAATGATTGAAGAGAAGAATTCCTTAAGAAGTAGAATTGGCCAAGTGGAAGCTAATGACTCCATGAAACAGCAAGAAAGAACAAAACAAAGTGAAAAAAGAAAAAGAAAAGAAAATGTGAAATATCTTGTTGGAGAGACAACTGATCTGGAAAATAGATCTAGGAGAGATAATTTAGGAATTATTGAACTGCCTGAAAGCCATGATCAGAAAAAGAGTGTAGACATCATATTTCAAGAAATTATAAAGGAAAACTGCCCTTATGTCCTAGAACCAGAAGGTAAAACAGAAATTGAAATAATCCACTGATCATTTCCTGAAAGAGATCCCAAAATTAAAACTCTCAGAATATTACGGACAAATTTCAAAGCTTCTAGAGCAAGGAAAAAAGGTCAAGGAGAAAATATTGTGAGTAGCCAGAAAGAAACAATTCAAATAGAGACCTAATAGTGTTTTTGCCGGGTCAAAGAGCACGCACAGTTTTATAGCCCTTTGGCTGGAATTCCAAATTGTTCTCCAGAATTGTTGGACTAGTCCACAACTCCACCAACAGTGCATGAGCGTACTATTTTTTTCCACCTTCTCTTCAGTATTTGACATTCCTTTTCTGTCATGTTAGTCAATCTGATAGGTATAAAGTGATACCTCAGGGTTGTTTTAATTTTCATTTGTCTAATCAGTAGTGATTTAGAGCATTTTATGTGACTATTGATAGCTTTGATTTCTTTTTCTGAAACCTGCCTGTTCATATTCTTTGACCATTTCTTAACTGGGAAATGGCTTTTTTATAAATTTGCCTCCTCAGAGTAACTTGCTTGTGCATATCATTTGACCACGGTGCTACTACGCCTGTACACCAAAGTGAACAAAGAGAAAGGAAAGGGACCTCTATGCACAAAAATATCTGTAGCAGCTCTTTTTGTGAGGACAAGGATTTGGAAATTGAAGAGATGATTATCATATGGGAAACAAATTGTGGTATATGACTGTGATGGAGTATTATTGTGCTATAAGAAATAATGAGGAAGGTGGTTTCAGGAAAAAAAAGGCAAGACATATAAACTGATGCAAAGTAAAGTGAGAAGAAGCAGGAGATCATTGTGCATAGTGACAGCAATACTGTAATGATGATCAACAGCAAAAGACTTGACTACTTTGATCAATATAATGACCTGAAACAATTCCAAGTGACTCATGATCAAAAAAAAGAAAGAAAAGGAAAAAAAGGCTTTCTACTTTCAGAGAGGGAACTGATGAACTCTGAGTGCAAATTGAAATAGAATTTTCTCACTTTTTTTTTTTTTTGCCTTGTTTGTGATATAGCTAATATGGAAACATGCTTTGCATGATTTCATATGTGTAATTAATTATTATCACTTTATTTGCCTTCTCAGTGGTGGGGAAGAGATGGAAGTGAGGGGAAGAATTTGGAACTCAAAATTTAAAAAGAAAAGAATATTAAAGATAAAAAAATACAATTTGAAAAATTTTAAAAAAGTAAATGAGGTGAAGATCCCCTCACTTTTCTAGAGGAGAACATGTCTTAATCAATACTTATGATGGCATTGGCTTTTGAGAGTGACATGAACAAAGAATAAATGGGCTATTTTAAGTAGATTTGCAGTAACAAAAATCACATAGGGTCTGCTGCCATATTTTCTACTGGCTAGTAGGTATCTAAAACTCATTTAGAAGAGCCCCACTAATTGGTGTGTGGAACAGTGGAAAATAGAATTAAAGTTGGAGAGTTTCCTCAGGGGATTCAGCCCCCTTTCAGGGATGCTGACAAGATCTGCAAGACAGGTAATGTCTAGAATATCCATTTAATCTGTCTAATTCACTTTATGTGTTTATCAGCTCTCCTCTTTCTTATTGTGAAGGACAACACTCACAGAAATGAGCAGAAATGGAACCCAAGCTGGGAGGCTGGAGGCAGGGGAAGTGGGAAAGCGTGACCTACTTCTCAATTTTGCTTGTTCTGAACCTACTCTAATCCCATGAGCTGTTTTCAGAATGACTTTTAAAATTTCTAGGTCTCAGACCGCTTAATTGTGCTTTCTCACATGCTTTCAAGTCACAGATCTAGCACCACAGAATAGCAATTGTTAGCCTTTATATAGCTCTTCGAGCTTTGCAAAATTATGTTATTTCATTTATTCCACAGAATTGGAGAGGTCATAGAGCAAATCCTTAGCTAAGTAGGAATCTTCTTTTCATTATCCTTGTCAAGTGGTCATTCAGCTTCTACTAAAAAACCTTTAGTGATGGGGAACTCCCTACCTCGAGAGACAGTCCATTCCACTTTTAGACACCTCTAATTTTTGGGAGAATTTTCAGCCTCTCTGTATTATTTGTGTGGACCTGCTGTTTAGGACACTCCCCCATCATACTCATATTCAATTGTCTACCAAAGGGTGAACAAGAAACAAACAACAAAATGACACACTAAACATAGCGAATTTGGGGACAGTACCTGCATCTGCTATTCTTTCCCTAAGGGAATACATGCTGGAGAGTCAGGAGAGTGTATAATTTCCTAGATCCGCATGGTCCAAAGTGATTTGAAAAATACTACCCAATTATCTCAGAGGTATTCTGTATGAATTCCAGAAATGTGAGAGGAGCCCTGATGGAGATTCATGCCTTCTACCATCTGCTGGGAGCTGCAGAGAACTGCAGCAAGATTCCTTGACTACTGAAAGCCCTAACTAGTTTTGAATGAAAGTCAGAGAAGTGTGATTAAATGGAGCATAGACCTTTGGGAGAAAAAAAGGATGCTTATTGGAGAGTGTCTATTTTTCAAGAGATTCATTGCAAGTTATTTTTTTGTTTCCTTCAACTATTCAGTAAAATTTTCCTCCTTGGATCTGCATAGGATCTATTTCATTTAAACAATGTAGATGGAATCAGACAGTAATTTCCCCAGATTCTTTGGATGGGGGCTATGAGTTAGAAAATTGAGCCATTCCCCAAAATGAATCTGAATACTTCATGCTGTGAAAACACAATAGTTACACAGGCATGCAGGGAAGAAAAAAATTATCTCACTTTGTTCTTGCCCTTCCTTTTCTCTTTTATTCCTCTATAATGTGCTTCTCTCATTTGGATTCTTCCCCAGTTATTTTCCTTTCTTCCCTAGACCTTAGCTATGTTCATTTTGGCTTCCTCCTTTCTCCAATCCTTTTCTTTCTCATTCCCTGTAGCCTGTAAGAGACAGTGTCAAAGGCCATAAAGAAAAGGGTAGAACTATCATTTCCATTATCCTGCATAGTTCTGGTCACCTTGGGTTTTATCATTCAGTCTCAAGACAACGAGAGGCGGGTGGAGGAGTGTCACAAGGTTTGTGCGGTTGAGTGAGCTGCCTAAAGGCAGTTACCACCTTTGGGAATGCCGCCCAAGCTCGGCTCCCTTCAGCTGCCAGAGTGGGGAAGTGTGATTTGAAGATCATTCAGAAACCATGTCTTCAATTGCTTTTCACAGGAAAACTTTCCCATTTTCTGCAAACATCACTATGCTTAGCAAACACACACAAAAACATTTTTTCAGGTCACAGAGAACTTGGCAACCACCCTCTGTCTCTCACCCACCTTTCCCTCAAAACTCACTCCCTAATTTCTCAGGATTTTTCCATCGTCTAGCAAGGAGCAGGCCCATGTTGCCAAGAGTACTGAGCATTGTTGCTGCTCAGTGAGTTTGATATTGTTAACACTGGCCTTGAGCTTGACAGCTCAGCAGAGCGTGAAGTCCCCACGTGTGTCTCTTCAGCAGCTCGGAAGCTGCTATTTACATTTTGCTACACAGAAGAATATTGTCTGGCAATGCACAATTTCCTGTGTTCCATCAAGTTCTGGAGGGGCAGAATTCCAAAGCTGTTCAGTCCTATTTGGATTTCTATAAAGACTAGGACAGTTGCATAGGTGTATTTTGCTTTTAGTCAACCCAACATATGAAAATCAAGATTCATAAAAGGGCCCACCTTTTTGTTTGGATTTGCATTACCAAATAATTCTTCTTGGTATTGAATTCAATTCAATCAACATTTATTAAGCATTTGCTGGATTCTATGAATACAAAGACCAACATAAAATAATTATTGTCCTCAAGAAGCTTACATTCTATTAGGGGTATACCATGTGTATACACACACATAAATATAGGAATAGATACATTACAAAGGTAATTTGAAGAAGGAAAGACTTGGGAGCAGGAATGGGGGAGAGAGAAGAAGAAGAAGAAGAAGAAGAAGAAGAAGAAGAAGAAGAAGAAGAAGAAGAAGAAGAAGAAGAAGAAGAAGAAGAAGAAGAAGGAGGAGGAGGAGGAGGAGGAGGAGGAGGAGGAGGAGGAGAAGAAGAAGGAGAAGAAAAAGAAGAAAAAGAAGAAGGAGGAGGAGGAGGAGAAGAAGAAGAAGGAGAAGAAAAAGAAGAAGAAGAAGAGAAGAAGAAGAAGAAGAAGAAGAAGAAGAAGAAGAAGAAGAAGAAGAAGAAGAAGGAGAAGGAGGAGGAGGAGGAGGAGGAGGAGGAGGAGGAGAAGAAGAAGGAGAAGAAAAAGAAGAAGGAGGAGGAGGAGGAGAAGAAGAAGAAGGAGAAGAAAAAGAAGAAGAAGAAGAAGAAGAAGAAGAAGAAGAAAGAAGAAGAAGAAGGAGAAGAAGTAGAAGGAGGAGGAGGAGGAGAGAAGAGAGAAAGGTGAAAGGGTAGGGGAGACCGAAGAGACTGAAGCTAAGATAGAACCTTAGCTGAGCCTTCAAGGAAGGTATAATTAATTCAGAGAGAGAGAGAGTAGAAGAGAGATTTTCCAGTCACATCTTCCAGTCACAACTGTAGAAGCCTGAGATGGAATATGGAATATACAGACATGCTGTTAGTACAATTTGACTATAACATAGCCTGAAGATAAGTAATGTCAAATAATGCTGGAAAGACAGGTTGCAGTCTCATAATGGAAGGCCTTTAAATGCAAATTAAGAAGAAACAAACAGTATAGTCCAGTGGGGGGGAAAAAAAAACAATAGATTTAGAGACAGAAGACCTAGGTTCAAATCTTACCTCTGCCATCTCTGTGACTTTGGGTAAACCTCTTCACTAAGCTCAGTTTCCTTATCTGTAAAATGAGGAGATTGGACTAGATGTCTTCTGAGATTATATCTAGCTTTAAATTTATGATCCTGTGCCCAAGGAAGATTATTTTGAAACCTTTGTGGAGGATAAGAGAGAGACAGAGAGACAGAAAGACACACACACAGAGACAAGGAAGAGAGAGAGAGAGAGGGAAAGGGAGGGAGGAAGGGAGGGAAAGTGGGGAGAAAATAAGAAGAGAAGAGAAGAGAGGAAGAGGGAAGGGGAATGTAGTAGATAGGAAAGAATTGAGTCAGGGAGCTCAATTAGGAGGCTGTTATAAATTAGAGGCAAGAAAGGCCAGGGGCTTGAATGAAAGTAATAACTATATGAATGGAGAGAAGGGGACTTATCAGAAATGTTGTGGCAAAACATGACAACAGATTGGTTATAGTGAAAGGCCAATGAGAGGGCCAGACAATTATGACTTAGGGACTTCAACACACAAACCTATTTTATACAGTTATAAGGCTTTGATCCCAAGGTTGTGATCCTGAATGACTTTGGAATTCCCTTAAAAAGCAAGTTATCTTGGCACATTTAAAATACAATTATATTTTAAAAAACCCAACTTTTTTTATATCCAACTTTTCAGGAAGACTTGGATTGTGTGAAGAACCCTTCATGAATGCAATCGAGAGATTGCACTAGGTATCCTATGAGGCTCCTTCCAGCTTTAGAACTATGATCCCATTGAACACAAAAAATTAGGCTGATTCAGTCTGAAGGTTCCCAACTGTCATTTCTCTTCTTATCATGGACTTGCAGGTAAAGACGTATTTATTACTCAATGGTACAACACATGCCAGGTGTCTAGCTTGTACTTACTGGCAGATCACCAAGACCACAGTGATACACAGTCCTTTTACATTAAGGAAGCATTCACTGACTGATGGTAGTTGCTGGAGTAGGTCTCTGAAGATTAAAGATTTTTCTTTAAAAGACTTGGTATGAAATTCCCCAAGGCCCTGGGACTAGTTTAATAAAAATGTAAAGTCTTGAACTCCGACAACTTACTCAGCCCTGCAGGGCCCTAATTTTTTTAAAAAAAAGGTGCAATTCTCATTTTCCTTCAAGTGCCTTTCCTGACCCAATAAAACAGTTAAATTGTAAATCATTGTGTCAAATGCCCAATTGAGCTTCACCAGGGATAGGGCAAGTAACAATGAGAACTAAAGTGGTTCCCCCCCCAAACTATTTCTCTTCTTAAATCACAGCTGAAGGAGGGGGTGAAACTGGAGGGCAGAGGAACTGGGTGTTGAGATGGTTCAGGCACTCCTCTCTGAGTGGAGTTACATTTGAACCAGGTCCAAATAATGTAGGCAGGACACCCTTCCAGAAGTGAACGCTGATTAGGAAGTTTCCTAAGGGAAATCTAAGGAATTGCTTGCTTTTCAAACACCCTTTTCCTTTCTGTGGAAGAAAATAAAATGTCATTTCTCTATGTCCCCTCTCCAACCTGCCAACCCCATGCACATTTTTCCCCCTTTCAGGGTAAACTCTGGGGTAGTATGGACCCCAGAGTCATTTGGGAGGATGGGAAGAGACAGAAGGAGCTCGATATCCCCTCCTCCTTATTTTTCTATAGGTGCAATCAGAGCTTAGACATAAAGGGTGAAAGAAGCAACAAAGGAGATGAAGGTAAACACTTGAAGAAAAGAGAGAGACATTCTTTTGCTGTCAGTAGGAAGTACTGTGGCAGCTAGGTCAGTGGATAGAACACGCAATGGGGAATCAGGAAGCCCTGAAAGCAAGCCTCCAACATTTACTAGCTGTGTGACCCAGAGGAAGTTATTTATTGTATTTCACTGCATAATTGTTGCCATGGCATAACCATTGCCATGGCATAACCAATTGTCACATCTTGTTTTTTCAGTACAAAAATTGGTTTATAACCTTTCATTGCATAATCGTTGCATGATATAATTCTCTTCGTCATGCTACTTAAAAGGTAAACAGAGCAGCAATATATTCGCCTGTGGCATATGGATACACATTTATCTCTTATGCATTGCAAGCCCTGAGACCAGTAAATATCTGAGGCCAGAATTTGAACTCAAGAAGATGAGTCTTCCTGACTTTAGGCCCAATGCTCTATCCATTGTGCCACCTGGTTGCCCCTCTCATTAATTATCCAAATTCAAAACTTGAGGAGTTAAGTCCTTACTGCTTTCAGATATTTCCCACGTCTCTCCTGTTCTTAAAAAAGCCTTCATCTGTCAAGTCCTCATCCAATATTTTTCCTTCCTTTCTCACCAAACTTCTAGAAAAAGCCGTCTAGACTTACACACTCTCTCCTCTTCTCTTCTCCTTTTCCTTGCTTCTCCCCACTCTCTCCTTAACTCCTCCATCACTCAGTTGATGCTGATCTCTCCAAAGTTATCAGTGATCTCTTAACTGCCAAATCTAATGGCATTTTTCTCAATACCTGCCCTCAAGGAGTTTATATTTTACTTAAGAATTCAATTTTAAAAATAGCTTTAATGACTGAAACCATGGAATTCAGAACCTTATTTGAATGCAACATTTCTCAACTCCTCCAAGTCTCCAAAGTTAGAGTGATGTTAATAAGAGAGAATCAATAATTAAGAAACTCAGTAACCTAATTTGCTACAGGAGCTTTCTGGTTAACAAAATAGTTCCCTATAATCCAATGAAAAGAGCCAGAGTACTTCTTTAGAAATACTCTCTTGGTGATCTCAGGCAGGAGATACAACTCAAGAAGCCCAAAGACTGTCAGACACTAGAAGAACGAACTTTGGAATCAATGTTGCAGGAGAAAAGGGAATGAGGAGACATTTAAACGTTTCAATATTCTCACTAAATGGAAAAGATAAAATTCGCTGTAACTGATGGAAAGGAGCAGTCAGGAAGGCAATTGTCACCTGATGAAAAATGAGATTAAATGTGAGGCAGAATTCAAAGGGAATTGAAAGACATATATATTTAAGACAGATGATGAACACAGACTAAAGGCAGAAGTATGAATGAAGCCTATTTCTATTCACAATTCATATTAAATAATCAAAGATAATTTGTGAACTGAGTTTTATATGGAGCAAAGGGTAACCGGGATGTTTCCAGTAGACTTGCCATGTTTTCTGGCCACTTTCTGACTTGTGGCTTTAGGAGGGCTACCATGAAGTCCTTTTAGAAGGTGGGTCAGTAGGAGAGGGAGGTTAGTATTAATCTAGCTTTCCTCCAAGTTTTCCTCAGAGATTCTTCCTACAGCTTTACAACCTGGAAGTATCCATCTCTCAGTCAGTGAATAGCATCCATTAAGGACCTACTATGAGCCAGGCACTTTGCTGAGCACTGAGGATACAAAGAAGGGCAAAAACATGGTCCCTGTCTTCCAGCTCACATTCTACCTACAAATATGCAAAGAATTATGTGCACAGAAAATATATATGGTATAAATGGGGAAAAAATTTCGGTGGGAGGGTACAATCAATTTGTGGTGGGGATAGGGATGGAGGTGGTTTGAGAGACCAGAAAAAGCATCTTGCAGAAGATGGGATTTCAGATTGCAAAGCTATTGCTCAGGAAAACACACACACACACACACACACACACACACACACACACAGAAATAGAAAAAGGTAGCTAGGGCCTCAGGCTTGTCTAGGCAAGCATATGTTCTCATTGAAATGTGTTTGTATTGTGGGCAGCCATTGTTGATGATAAGGGGGTGTGAGTTTAGGAGGGAAAAAATCCTTTCCCCTTCTTCCTGAAGTCCAAAGGAGAGGAAACATTGGGTATTCTCAAAGCAGCAGTGCCAAAAGTGGGAGATGATGCTTCTATACTAGATCCCACTGTGAGTTTAGGGTTCTTTCCAAAGAATCTATTACCAGGCAGAGTGAAAGCAGTGACTTGCTTGAGCAAGAACCCACCAAAAGACAGAGTAAAGCAAATTTCCAGCCCAAGACAATCTGGATGATTGACTGGAAAGGTATATCGTTGAAGGC
Source organism: Phascolarctos cinereus (assembly GCF_003287225.1). Classification (NCBI taxonomy): domain Eukaryota; kingdom Metazoa; phylum Chordata; class Mammalia; order Diprotodontia; family Phascolarctidae; genus Phascolarctos; species Phascolarctos cinereus. Next base: position 24,662,381 of record NW_027556098.1, on the reverse strand, counting down.
TGGTAGAGGAGCACAGTGAAGCCGCGGGGCGCAGGCTGCAGTGAACCTGGAGCAGGCCACAGAGAACTGAATCACAGGCAGGTGTGGTTTCCAGACATCTCAACCCACAAACACCAAAGACAACTTAGAAGGTCAGTGGGAAAAGTCTGTTTCTGTGGTGAGAGAGGAGATAGGTCTCAGAGTCAGTTCCAGAGCGCAGAGCGCGGGTCCTGGGATGGTGGTTGCATCCTGGCCCACAGACTGAGGGGGAATCGAGTGCTGATCAGAGGGGTATTGCAGGGATCTCTTTGCCAGTGAGGCAGGAATCCATTGTTTTGTCCATGGTTGGATCTGGGTCACAGTTCTGGGTGGCGGTCCTGGGGCAAGGAGGTGTGCCGGTGTGGTGGAGCTTGTAGTGGCTGTGAAGATAAAACCCTCCTCACAGTTTCAGGACAGAAAGGAGTGCTTGTGGTCACTAATAGACTAGAGCACAGGCCACAAAAGCAGTAAACACCTAGCCCCTTATCATACCACCTTGCAAGAACTGAAAATTTACAGGTCCCTACAAGTATCTCTGAAAACAGCTGTATAACCCCCTGAAGCTTGGGACAGTACATTCTCCACATTGGAAGCAGACTCTTACCTTAACAAAGAATTCAAAACTCAAGTAGTTGGCTGGGATCATGAGCAAGCAGCACAAAAAGAGTCAGACTATATTATCTTTGGTGAAAAAGAAGATCAAAATATACAACCAGAAGAAGACAACAAAGTCAAAGCTCCTACATCCAAAGCCTCCAAGAAAAATATGAATCAGTCCCAGGCCTTGGAAGAGCTCAAAAGGGATTTTGAGAAGCAAGTAAGGGAAGTAGAGGAAAAACTGGGAAGAGAAATGAGAGTGATGCAAGAAAATCATGAAAAACAAGTCAACAGCTTGCTAAAGGAGACCCAAAAAATACTGAAGAAAATAACACCTTAAAAAATAGCCTAACCCAAATGGCAAAAGAGGTCCAAAAAGCCAATGAGGAGAAAAATGCCCTAAAAAGAAAAATTGGCCAAATGGAAAAAGGAAGTCCAAAAGATTACTGAAGAAAATACTTCCTTAAAAATTAGAATAGAGCAATTGGAAGCTAGTGACTTTATGAGAAATCAAGACACTGTAAAACAAATCCAAAAGAATGAAAAATAGAAACAATGTGAAATATCTCATTGGAAAAACAACTGACCTGGAAAATAGATCCAGGAGAGAGAATTTAAAAATTATTGGACTATCTGAAAGCCATGATCAAAAAAAGAGCCTAGACATCATCTTTCAAGAAATTATCAAGGAAAACTGCCCTGATATTTTAGAACCAGAGGGCAAAATAGAAATTGAAAGAATCCACAGATCTCCTCCTGAAAGAGATCCCCAAAGGAAAACTCCTAGGAATATTGTAGCCAAATTCCAGAGTTCCCAGGTCAAGGAGAAAATATTACAAGCTGCCAGAAAGAAACAATTCAAGTACTGTGGAAACACAATCAGGATAACACAAGATTTAGCAGCTTCTACATTAAAGGACCACAGGGCATGGAATATAATATTCTGGAGGGCAAAGGAGATAGGATTACAACCAAGAATCACCTACCCAGCAAAACTGAGTATAATCCTTCAGGGGAAAAAATGGTCATTCAGTGAAATAGAGGACTTTCAAGCATTCTTGATGAAAAGACCAGAGCTGAATAGAAAATTTGACTTTCAAATACAAGGACTCAAGTGGAACATGAAGAGGTAAACAGGAAAGAGAAATCATAAGAGACTTATTAAGTTGAACTGTTTACATTCCTGCATGGAAAGATGATATTTATAACTCATGAGACTTTGTCAGTATTAGGGTAGTTGAAGGGGAAAAATTATATGATTAGATAGATAGATAGATAGATAGATAGATAGATAGGGCACAGGGTGAGTTGAAGATTAAGGGGTCATATCTGGAGAATAAAATTAAGGGATGAGAAGGATTATACTAGGAGAAGAAGAAAGGGAGAGGTAGAATGGGGTAAATTATCTCACAAAAAAACAGAAAAGAAAAGTCTCTACAGTGGAGGGGAAACAGGGGAAGGTGAGAGGGAATGAGTGAATCTTATTCTCATAGGATTTGGCTTAAGGAGGGAATAACATACACATTCAATTGGGTATGGAAATCTGTCTTACCCTACAGGAAAATAGAGGGGAGAAGGGGACAAGAGAGCAGGGGATGATAGAGAGGAGGGCAGATTGGGAAAGGGGGTAATCAGAAGCAAATACTTCTGAGGAGGGGCAGGGTCAAAAGAAAGAATAGAATAAATGGGGGGGCAGGATAGGATTAAGGGAAATAGAGTTAGTTTTTCACAACATGTCTACTATGGAAGTGTTTTGCATAACTGCACATGTAACCTATATTGAGTTGCTTGCCTTTTCAATGAGGGTGGTGGGGAGAGGAAGGAGAAAATTTGGAACCCAAAGTTTTAAAAACACAAGTTTAAAAAAAAGTTTTCACATGCAACTGGGAAATAAGAAATACAGGAAATGGGGTACAGAAGTCTATCCTGCCCTACAGGAAAATAGAAGGGGAAGGGGATGAGAGAAGGGGGAGAGATAGAAGAGAGGCAGACTAGGGGAAGGGTATTCAGAATGCATGCCATCTTGGGATGCGGGGAGGTGCAAGATGGGGTGACAATTTGGAACTCAAAATCTTGTCGAAGTAAATGTTGAAAACTAAAAATAAATAAATTTATATTAAAAACAAAACAAAACAAAACAAAGAGTCTATTCCCCTTGATGTTCAGTAGCCAATCCTATGATATAATCTCTTGTCACACCTATAAACAGTTGTTACATCATTCATATCCTTTATCAAGGGGTCAGAACACATGACCTACAGAAAAGGGAAAAGTTGAATGCTAGTCTCTAGGGAAATGCTTTAGACTGATCAAAATACATATAAGCCACAAATTGTACTGTTAACTAGGAAGCTTTGTTTCTGTGATAAGTAAGCCCTATAACACTCTGCCCCCTTTCAGCACTTCATTGGGCCAAATCATTTTGCCTCTCAGCTCTTAAATCCACTGTTCTAGCACTTATCAAAGAGCAGCTTGCCTTAGTAGGCAAGTGGTAAGAATTCAATAAATTCTGGCTGAATGATCAACTATCCTCAAAGGCCCCCTAAGGAAAAACTCAATAACTATGTGTCTATTTTACTACAGAGAAGGTGCTCACAGAGACATATCTTCTTTAAAAAAAAGTTTTATTGCTTTTTTTTTGTTTTTACATCATAAGCAATGTTTCTACCCCATTCTCAGTAGACCTAGTTAAATGTAACAAAGTAAAAAAAATAAGCAAAAGTATAATGACTATAACTGACAGCATATGCAACATTTTATGAACACCTGTAATTTCCCCTCCCCTATATACTTCAGCATACATTGTTGTTGTTCAGTTGTTTTTCTTTCTTTTTTTCTTAAGAGTATTTTATTTTTTTCCAATCACGTTAAAGATAGTTTTCAACATTCATTCTTATAAGATTTTGAGTTCCAAAATTTTCTCTCTCTGTTTGTTCCCTCCACCCTCCCTAGTACAGCAGACAATCTGATATCAGTTATATATGTACAATCATGTTAAAACATTTTTCCATATTAGTCATGCTGTGAAAGAAGAATTAGAACAAAAGTGAAAAACCACTAGAAAGAAAAAACAAAACAAAAAAAGTGAAAATAATGTACTTTACTCTGCATTCAGATTCCATAGTTCTTTCTCTGGATGTAGTTAGCATTTTCCATCATGAGTCCTTTGGAATTGTCATGGATCATAATATTGCTGAGAAGAGTGAAGTCTATCATAGTTGATCACCATACAAGTTGCTGTGTACGATGTTCTCTTGGTTCTGCTCACTTCATTCAGCATCTGTTCATGTAGGTGTTTCCAGGTTTTTCATTCAGTCATTTTTCAGTCGTGTCCGACTCTTTGTGATTCCACTTTGAGTTTTCTTAGCAGAGATACTGTAGTAGTTTGCTTTTCTTTCTATAGCTAGAGAAGCCTCTTTAGAAGTAATGTGTCTTGCTTAGGGTCACATAGTGACCCAGATATGAACTCATGAAGACTTCCTGACTCTGGGCCCAGCACTTTATCCACTTTGCCGCCTAGCTGCCCCTAATATACATAGAGGAGAGGGAAATGATTCTCATCCACAGACCTTTGGAACCAAGAGTGGTCATTTTATTTCATCTGAACTGTAGTAACTGTGACGTGACAGTCATAGTTGCTCAGCAATCATGTCCACCAGTTCCTTAAGTACTCAAGGATGTAATCCATATGATTCAGATGATTTGAATTCATCAAAGGCAGCTAAGTACTGTCATACAGTCTCCTTACCTATCTTGTTTATCAACCTCTTGTTAGCCATTTTTATCCTATCTTTCTCAGGACAAAGCCCACCTTGGCAAAGAATATAGAAGCAAAATAACATTTGGCCATCTTTGCCTTACCTCTGTCTTCTGTCATCATCATCCCCTCTACCTAGCCATTTATTGATCTTCTTTTCTCCAATATAGTTAAATAATACTTTTTTGTTGTACTTGCTAGCATCACCTCATGAGCTTCAGTACTCCTGACGTTAATTTTACAAGATCATGCCACAACTTTATGTGAATTCTTTTCTATTTTCCATCTTTGACACACTTTTTAAAAAACTTAAATTGGCTGTCCAGTTCTTTATGCATCCAAACCTGTCTCTTCAGACAATCCCTCCCTCCTTTTCCCCCTCCCTACTTTTTCCCTCTTGGGATTATTTCTATTTGCATCTACACAGTTCCATTTTTGATAGTTCCACATTATTCTTGGGCTGACTTCATCTGCAGAATTTTAAACCATGAAATTCTTTCTATTCTTCCTCTGAGCCCTTTCAAATATGCTTTCCCCAGATCTAGGATGCATGTTAGACTATCACCAGCTTTTCTCTACTGTATCAAGAACTCTAGTAGATAGTGATCATTTCCATACCCCCCCCATTTATACCCCAGCAAAAAGTTCTTCAGTTTGTGAGAATTAGATAGAGAATTTAATTTCTCATTGTTGGTTTTCCATCTTTTGAATATTGAAATTATCACTAAGGCAGTTCAGGAAGTTAATATTTACCTGCTTTTGGCAGAAAGTTCCTATAGATGTCTAGATAACTGGAGTCCTTAATCACTATTATTACATGCCAGGCTTCCCTCTTCCACTTTCTGGTGATCTATAGTTTTAATGACAAAATTTCTTCTATTTCTCCCTTAATTTATGTTCATACAAATGTTCTCCACCATTCTTCTGTCCTCTAGTTCCTGTATTTCCTCATATGGGTAGATCTTCTTAACATAGAATGCTAACTCTCCCCAAACCCTATTTTATCCATTCTGTTTCTTTTTGAATAAGGTATACCCATCTGAGCTTCATTCTTACAGTTTTCAGTGATGCTTCTGAAGTCAAATTTGTTACCTACTTTATGGGTAATTAAAGTGAGGCTCTGAGAGTTGAAGTAATTTGTTCATAGTCACATAACTAATAAATATCCAAGACTGATTCTCTCTAATCTAAGTCAATAATGAGACTGCCTCATTTTTTTTTTTAGTATTAAATAGTTCATTGCAGGCACTCCCTGTTGTTGTTACCCACTTCAAATCTAAGTCTGATGGACCCTCACCATAGAATTCAATGTTACTCCCTTTCCTTCTAGCTATATTTTGGCTGAATTCTATTTTCCAGCCTCGTTGGTCCTTGGAGAAATAGACTTTGTCCTTTGCTTGCCTAAATGTGACATGCTACTCTATGAGCTGTCTATTGCATTATAAGGCTTCTCTATGCAGAGTTTTACTGAGTTTTCTTCTTTGACAGAGATGAGGGAAGAAGATATCTTTTTTCCTCTGTACTGGTGCCATCATCCATTTCAAGACTGAGACACTGACTTCACGTGTTTTGTTACTTAGGGCTTTTGTTCCCTTCTTGCTTTGTGCAATCAGTCTCCTCCGGGAGTGTTGCTATGGATGGACCATACACCTTACCTGTGCAGTCTTCATTTGGGCTCTGTGCCAAGGAAGCTCTCACCAGTCAGGGAACATTCTATTAAACATTTCCAATGGAGTGAGCAGAGCTCCTGCTGGTTTTCACCTACATTTCAGAGGCTGTCTTGATTCCTATCAGTCTGAATCATTCACCCAAACAGCATATTCTTTGTTATTCTCTAGTTCTTTCATTTGAGAATTTCACTCTTGCCATTTCTTCTTTTACCATCCACAGTAAGACATTATTATCTTGGGAAAGGATTGCATTAAGTATGGAAAAACCTTTACTGGCTTATTGTGAGACTATAGTTAATGGGTACCTTTAACCTTTTAGCTAAAAAAAGAAGTTTGAAGGAAAAGGTCTTATGACCATGAGTAGGTTAGAACATACCTAGGAACACTGTTGACCTGGTATCTCCCCCTCCCACACACCTTTTTGATTTCATATTATACTTGGTGCCATCATTTTCATTGTCATCTGACCACATTAAAAAGTTTCACTGTAGATGGGAAAGATTGTTGTAATGGACAGGGCTTTAAATTTGGAATCAAATTACTAATTATGTGACCCTGGGCAATTTGCATAATTTCTTTGCCTCAGTTCTCACATGTCTCAGTTCTCCCATGTGTAAAATAAAGGAGGTGGGTAGAGTTGGTTACCTCTATGGCTCCTTCCCCTTTCAGCTCTGTTTTTGACTCTTTGGACTTTGCTACCATGTGTTGACTACTTTATTATGTTGGAATAGCCTTCTGTCTCCCCAGCACCCTTTTCCCTTGGTGACCCCAGGGCTTCCATTTAGGGAGGGTCTAGGCCAGCCATTCTTTATTCCCTTGTCAGCTCTATTTCTGACTCTTTGGATTTTTCTGTCATGCCCCTTAGCAGATACCTTCCTTTCTTCCTCTCTCTTACCATCCCACCCTTTTCATATGCCTTTTGTATGTTGTCTTCCTCCATTAGAATTTGACTTCCTTGACTTCCTTCCTTCTTCTTTTTTTTTTTATTGAATTTATATCTACAGCACTTAGCACAATGCCTGGCACATTGTTATTGTTCAGTCACATCTGCCTCTTTATGATCTTTGTGGACCACAGCACACGAATACCGTCCATAGGGTTTTATTCGCAAAGGTACTGAAGTGATTTGCCATTTCCTTTTCCAGTGGATTAAAACAAACAGAGATTAAATGACTTGGCCAGAGTTACATAGCTAGTAAGTGTCTGAGGCCAGATTTGAACTCAGGTCTTCCTGACTCCAGGTCCAGCACTCCTAGCTGCCTCTCTTCTAGCTGTCTGGCACACAGTAAGTGCTCAATAAATATTTGTTGCCTGGCTATCTTTTTCTAGCTCTAAATCTATAATTCTGGTGATGGATTATCAACTTAAGTTTTGAGATATAGTGGTCAGTGGAATACAATAGATTATGAAAATGTCCTCCCAACTAACTGGAGGCAAGTGATTAAAGAGAGGGTGAGAGATCAAGGCTGGATTGTAGATTTGGAAGTCATCAGCATAGAGATATTTGATAAAGCCATATGTCTACATGAGCTCTATAAGAAAGGGTGCACTGATATGCATGGGTAGGGAGCCAAGGAGCCAGTGAATACAATTTGAAAAATGTCCAGAGTTATGGGGCAGAAAATGAAATAGAGCCAAGAAAGGAAACAGAGAAAGAATAATCCAAGGCATGAAATGGTGGCGAGGAGGGTAGGATATCAGGAGCATTGGGTTTGGAATCATAGAACCTGGCTTTCTATCTTGGTTCTGCTATTTACTATCTATGTGGCTGTGGGAAGTCAGTTTACCTCTCTTGGATTCAATTTCCTCATCTGTAAAATGTGAATTCAGGGGTTTGACTAATGCCTTCTAAGGTCTCTCCCAGCTCTACATCATATGTTCCTGTGAATACAAAAGTAGACAGTGTGAAATACAATCAAAAAGCTAAAGAAATCAAAGTTAGAAAACAGATTTGGATTTAGTTAGACAATATTTGGTGGAGATAGGAAAGAGAGAGAGAGAGAGAGAGAGAGAGAGAGAGAGAGAGAGAGAGAGAGAGAGAGAGAGAGAGAAAGAAAGAAAGAAAGAAAGAAGGGAATTTTTAGTGACATGATAAGGACAATAATAAGAGCTAATGTTTATGTAGAACTTTGAAGTGCTTTAGGTCTTTATGTATGTTATCTAACTTGATCCTCATGAAAGCTTATGAAGTAAATGCTATTATTATCATACTCTTTTTGCAGATGAGGAAACTGGAGCTGAGACAGGTTGTGATTTTCCTAGAATCACCTTGAGGTGGGATTCAAATTTGGGTGTTCCTTATTCCAAGCCCAGTACTTTATCCACTGCACCAGTTTGGATAAAGGTGAAAAAAGTTGCATACTGCCATCAAAGACAATCATAGTATCTAAGAATCTATTCCTTCTCAGAAAAAAAGGAATAGATTATGTTTCTTTCCATATAGACTGGAAAGAAACAGATAATCTAGTCCTTTTTTTCCTCAGAAGGAAACTGAGTTCTTGGGAATTTAGCAATAGGAAAGAGAAAGGACAGAGATAGAAAGAAAAGTAAAGTCAAATGAATTTTTTGAGGTCATAAAAAATTCAAACCTGTTTAAAAGCTAAGAAAGATTAGCCAGAGGAGAGAATGAGATTAGTTTGCTTAAACAATTTGCTGACCAACCAATCTCTTATCTGTTGGTGAAAGTTACTGGAGTTTAGTATTCCATGTAAAACTCAGAAAGAGTTTCAAAATTCAATATGATGAATCTTCCTTGTGAAGTAAGGGACCTACATTATGGGGCATTTTAACTCCATTTTGTTTTCTGATTTTCAGTTTCTCTTATTTTCCAGTTTGATGGGATTTTTTTCCTTTATTAGCCGAAACATTTTTGCAATGTACAATGACTTTAAAAAAACCTCTCTTGGTGAAAAGAAGTGTGATGTTGTGGATAGAGGACTTGCCTTGGAGTCAGGAAAATCTAGGTTCAAATTCTACAACATATAATAGTTTTATGACTGTGCAACTCTCATCTCAGTGCCCACAAGCAACTCCCTGTGACTATAATTGCACAACAGTTGTTGATCTGCATTTTTTTTTAGCAAGTATTACATTTAATGGCTGGCTTAAGTACTGGCATTTAAACATGGAGCAGGATAAGAGAAATGAGATGGAAAGATTAGTTTTAGTTCTATAATTGTTTGGAGACTAGTTCTGAGAGGTCAAGATGCCATTTTGTGCACTGCCATGGTGATGCCATCATGTTTCTGGATCATTATATTCCCGTTGTCTGACTCTAGACAGACCACAGGAATGTCTGTTGGGTCAGAGGTTAGTTTAACTTCTTGTTGGGCTAGGACAGAAATCACCCTGGCATGTTCATCCGACAGGGTTCGATGGCAGCCCAGGTTCGGTTCCTGCGAGTTCGTGCACAGGACACTGATGATGGACGGGTTCTTCATCGTGTCCTCGAGGTGCTCCTCCAGAGTTGCCTCCATCTCCGTCATGACAGCCAATTCGGTCCCTGTTGATTTGCATTGTTAAAGGAAGTTTCTTCATCAAGAGCTTTCTATGCTGATGAAATCACAGGTCTAGACCAAAACTGAAAGTAATAGCAGGTGGAAGGAGGTACCACTCCAGCTCTCCTTGAGGAAAAAAAAAAATCTGTTCTTTTTTTTTTATTTTCCAATTCATGTTCTTTGGGTACAATCTTCTGACCTCATCTTACTGAAATGAATGGAAGGTAAAAATCTTTAGGTTTGAATAGAAGCATCTAAAATAAGAGCAATTTGTGTTTATCTTGACTTTCTCTTATAGACATAATCATGTCCAAAAGCCAATTAATAGGATTTATTGAGCACTTGCTGAATGTAGAACCACAGAAGGTTGATTGAAAAAAAAAAGACATATGTAAATATGTGTAAAGTGCTTTAGAAGATTAAACATAAATCGATCAACCAGCAAATACTTAATATTAAACTCATTTATAACAGGAGGGGGAAAAGTGGGCATATGCAAATTTTTAGTTAGAAAACTCATTTGAAATGTTATTACTAAGAACAAGCTAAATAGAAGAATGACACGCACTGAATAAAAGTACACTGAATGGACATCCAAGATTTGTCTTCAGACCTGATGGATAAAACAGAGAAGGTAGGTGGTGTAAGAATGTGATTAATTTTATGTAACCAAAATACACAGGATACTCAGGGAAGCTGAATATGACCTAAGGAAGTCCTTTATAGCCATTTTTTGGGGGTTATGAGAGCAGTTACCCCATTTCCCATTAGGTGTAGCTAGTGTGCCATATTCCCCAGATGTGACTGTCCAATGGACTTTGTCTGCAGAAATGTTGTTTGTTTACTGAGATCTCACACTGTGTGTTTGAAGACAGAAATGGCCTCAGTGAAAGCAGTTTTGCCAATGATCCCCATACATTGTTTTGTGCAGTGAGTGGTTATTTACTCCTAAGAATTTATCATCAAATTCAGCTGTGATGGCACTGCCATTCCATTTCAGTGACTTCCACCTTTTTTTATTTTAAATCACAGAGCTTTTGTTACATATTAGACTTTAAAATGTCTTGTATCTTATAATTTCTAAAGAATTTGTTAGAATGCTAGGTAGGGTGGCTCATACTTTTAATCTCAACATCCAGGGAAGATGGGGTGGTAGATATTGTGAAATCTGGAACTCTGAGCTCTAGTGGGCTAAGCTGATTAGGTGTCTGCACTAAGTCTGGCTTCAATGTGGTGAGCCCCTGGCGGAGGAGGAGCACTGCATTGCCTAAGAAGAGGTCAAACAGGCCCAGGTTGGAAAAAAAAAAAGCTGGTTAAAGCTTCTATGATTATCAGTACTGAGATCAGACCTGTGTGCAGCCACTATACTTGCAGCCTAGATAAGATAAAGAAATTGGTTTAAAAAGAAAATAAAATATTTGGATGAAGTTAAATAACTGAGTGTAGAAGAATGTACAAAATTTGCTAAGAGAAGCTCTATTCAAGTCCTTACGTATTGATAAGATTTGTCTGTATACTAGTTGCTTCTACACAGTAGAAAGCAAGTTCTTTGTGCACAGAGGTGGCTTTTTTTCTTTGTATCCTCAAAATCTAGTAAATGTCTGGCATATAACAGGTGCTTAATAAATGTTAATTAAACAGATGAATGCTTCATAATTGTGTTCCATTTAAGTATAAGTGCTAGATACATGAATACATGCATATATGTGTGTGTATATTTAAAATAGTTTGAAAAATAGGCCATGTAAAAGACTCTGTGTGTGTGTGTGTGTGTGTGTGTGTGTGTGTGTGTGTGTGTGTGTGTACATTGGCAGAGGAACAGCTTACATAAATGTGAAAGGCTCATGATCAAAAGCTTGCATGAAGGGAAATTTTGTGACAGCAACTCATGACGATTGTCTACTAAGACACAAAAGGGTTGAGACCTGTCTTAGTAGTAGCCATATTTATTCAGATAAAACTATGGATGATGACAAAAGCTCACATAATATTGGTATTCTTTAAGATTTATAAAGTTTTTCTTGGAATAATACTTCGAAGAACATAGCATTAGTATCATAATTCTCATTTTAAAAATGGGGTAGGCTACAGATAAGTTGTTACTATGTTCACATACTAATAAATGTTGAGGAAGTAATTGGAACACAGGTCTCCTGCTTCCAGGTCCAATAAATACTGGTTAGGCAATGGGGTTAAGTGACTTGCCCAAGGTCATACAGCTAGTAAGTGCTATGTGTCTGAGGCCAGATTTGAACTCAAGTCCCCCTGACTTCAGGGCCGGTACTCTATCCACTGCGCCACCTAGCTGCCCCCTACTACTGCTATTGTTGCTATTAATGCTACTGGTACTTCTTCTTCTGCTACTTCTGCTGCTACTAGCTAGCCACCATTTGTGTAGTGATTTAAGCACTTGATAACTATCTCATTTGATCCTTACAACAAGCTGGAAGGTAGGTGCTACTTTTACCTCCATTTTATAGATAAGTAAACTGAGGCAGGAGAGATTGAAGGACTTGCTTGGAGTTACCCAGCTAGTAAGTGATTACGGCTATTTTTGGACTGACTCCAGGGCCAGTTCTTTATCCACTGCACCTCCTAGTTGTCTACACATGAATTCACAGAAGCTGGATGAGTTTTAGTTCCTCTTAGGATTGTCTCCTTGTCTGTTGAACATGCATTTGCAAAGGATGCTGAATAAGTATAAACCCTGAAGGCATGCTCCAGTGAATTGTTATGATATATTTTGGGATATGACTTTCAAGTTCAGGACTGTAAGGAATGATGCTCTCTTAACGAGATGATAAAATGTAATGAAAAGGATCTCTCTGGTACATATTATTGGTAAGAGCAGCAGGAAAAAAGGGATGACTTAGAGAAACACATTGAGGAAACAATTATTTTTTTTCACCTTGCCAACTCCTCTAAAACTGATTCTTATCTTCATCTCCTCCTCCCTTCCCCTTCCACTCCAGCCTAAGTATCCCTGTTTCTACCTTAGCAAAATGAGTGGGTTTTGGGTATGTGAAAAGCGGTCATCATGTAGCAGCCTTACTCAGATAGTGGGTAAGGTAGGGTATGCATTTGGTGGAATGGGTTTTCCCAGATGGCACCTAAGGTTCTATATGAGCAATAGTAGTCTGCCTCTGGCTTACTGTCTTAATTTCTGCATGTCTGCAGAAAAGCAGGCTACCACCTTAATAATTAACCAATGAGGTGGACTCTTGCTGTTATCAGTTCAATAAAGATCTGTGAATGCCATTTGGAATATGTTCCAACAGAAAAAAAAAAAACCTCTCATCTCTGCTCTTAAGGCTCCATTCCTGATTTTAGGGGTTCTCATTCTCATTTTTGATATTCTTTATTCATGTTCTTACACAGAACATTCACACTGTGGATATAATACACGTTGTGTTATGCAAAGAAAATGAATGACACTTGTTAAGAGCCTCTTCTTGGAATGCTCAGCCATAAACTGTTACTTTCCCCAAGTGATGAAAGGATCAGAGGAAGGAATTATATGTTTTAGGCTGCTTTGTGGGGGACAAGGAGCCTATAACATAACATTTGAGGACACAGAAATGGCTTACCACTTAATGTGGCTCTGAAAAGCCAGACATCCTATCAATCAGTCAGTCAGTCAATCAATCAACCAATATTTCTTAAGCACCTACTATGTGCCAGGCCCTGTGCTAATTGCTGAAGATACAAAAAGATAGTCCCTGCCCTCATGGAGCTTACTTTGCTACAGGCCTGAATTGTCTAGGCAGCACTAATTCCTATGGTCCTGGCAGGCATTTTGCATTTCCAATCCAGGACTGGGCAGATAGAGGCTCTGGAAACTGCTGCTGAGGTCAATCCAAAAGTATCAGTAGGATCATCACTGCCACCAGCTACTCTCAGTTGACTGACACAGGAGATAGGTAGGTACATGGCTCAGCATCTATGTTGTCTCTTGGCTCCTTTTTTTCCCCTATGTAACCCAAGTCTGAAAGCCCATTGGTGTAGAATTCTTTCCTCATTGGTGGATATCAATGCTTTACATCCACATGAGAGGTGGGCACAGTTAGTGAGAGTAGGACAGGGGGAAGTTCTAGGCTCTTCAAACTTCTTCAGTTTCTTCAAGTCTCATTGGGTTCTGCTGTCTCTTTGAGTGCTTCTGGTTTCCAACTTCGAGAGAGAAGATGGATGATACCAAATACTTTTTCAGGTTGCTGATAGAAGACTCTGAAAAGAAGCCAACATCTATCTCTCTATCTACCTATCTCTCTCTCTCTCTCTCTCTCCCCACACATACATACATATATAATATATACACATATGCACGTATATGTGTGCGAATGTGTATATGTATGTGTATATGTATATATGTATACATACATATACACACAGGCATACATACACACATATATTTTCTTTTATATACTTTCTCTGATTTCTATTTTTCTATCAGCTTGGATAAATGAGTTTCTTTAATACCTATTACATGAATTTATTCTGGAACTGGTATTTGATATGAAGATGATGAAGCCTTGGCTAGAAAGCTTAGATCCTTTCCTTATTAAGAAACAGTGATCAGAAGTTTAGCTAGAGCCTGAAAACCACCTTCCCTGGACTAGTAACATTTAAGGGAGCAGATAGATCAAATTGTAGCCCAGTACCCCTTCTCTTTGATGAGAGCAGAACGGTCAAACTTCTGCCCTATGCCTTCTGCTTCCCCTCCTGGCAGTTATTAAAGTCATCCTCGCATGTATGTATGTATGTAGATATGTGTATATATACACATATGTGTTCTGCCTCCCTTTGAGGTACACAATGATACCTCCATGCTACATGTGGGGATAATCTTGCTACACAGGTGCTTTGCAGGTCATAGCAGAATGTCTCTTTGAGGTCAAAGGAAGAGAAAACTTAGGGGAAAATTTGGGGACATTTAAGTCTATGTATGTTTCCCTACATTTCCTGTAGTTTTACCATTCTTATTTCCATTAGTCAAACTTCTGGGAGGAGTTGGGCCTATCAGAAACACCAGCTACAAATATTGATGACATTCGTGGCCACAGTAAAATCAACTAAAGGTTGAATAGGTCTGCATAAAATGAATGAAATGTTACCACTGGACACTATGGAGCAAGGATTCTTAACATGGGGCCTGTACACTTTCTTATTAATACACTGACCACTGTCTTCAAATACAATGGATTTCCTTGGTAATCCTACTTATTTTACTTTATTCATTTAATGAAATCATTCTGAGAAGCAATCCTTAGTTTGCCACCCAGGACATACAGAAAGGTTAAAAACTGCTATAAAGGCAACACAACTTGTTGTTGTTGTGACTGTTGTTATCGCTGTTGTCACTGTTGTTACTGTTGCTGTTTTTGTTGTTGTCATCATTGTCACTGTTGTTGTTGTAGTAGATAGATTGCTGGACTTGGGGTCAGAAAGACCTGGGTTGCCATTGGCTACCTGTGTGACCCTGAGCAAGTGTCTTAACTTTGATGTGCTTTAGACATCTATGGGGGCAGGATGACACAGAGGAAAAAATACTGAGTCTGAAGTCCAAAATGGACTGGGATTTGAGTCCCAGCTCTGCCATTCTTGAATGTCACTTAATCTGTTTAGACCTCGGTTCTGTCATCTATAAAATGAGACAGATTGGGTTAGATGACCTCTAAATTCCCTTCCACCTCTAAATCTATGATACAATTAATGAGTTTTGATTTGTATTAGTCAGGGGAATTCACTGCTCTGAAGAAATTATAGATCCTTCTTGGACTCACTGTTATTTGGGTGGTTATGAGATTTGTTTAAAAACCAGTTTTTTAGATACTATCAATGTACTCTGTCAGCTTCTGCCAAGCTCTGCCTCTGAGAAGGCAGAATGGCATCCCCAATAGCAGAGTGGTGGAATTCATACAAATTGACCTCACACCATGTTTGTGTGTCAAAATAATTTGTCCCACTATAAACTGGATGAAAGATGAGAGAGAGGGGTAGGGTATTCCAAGGCTAGGGAAAGGCACAATTTAAAGGAAAGTAACTCATGAATGGGTAACTTGGAAGCAAGAACAACTGAAAGCTTGTGAGGCAGGCTGCAGCCAGAGTTGAGATCACTCCATTTCTATAGAAATATGTGGGTGATGAGGGAAAGACAATATAGCAAGCAAGCAGTGGCATGTCCTGAAAGCAATAGTTCTGAAAGTAGCCTGTGGTACATATAGTCCATGGGGGAGAAAATTTCAGTTTTTAGCCACATTATTATATACTACATCTTCCACCAGGAAGTAAACCATTAGTCATAGATATTATTTTCTCAGGTCCCATTGGATATCTGTTACTACAAATACCCAAATTAATTGTAAAGGATATATGAAGAAAAACACTATCTGCTTCCAGAGAAGGAACTGATAAATAGAAGTATGTATGGAATAATTTTACATATATATATGTATAAAACACACACACACACACACATGCACACACACAGAGACCCATATATGTATGTATATATGTATATTGTATGTATATATGCATATATACATACATGTGTATATACATACATACTTATGTAGAAACACACACCTATTTGTGTCTAATGGTAGCCATCTCTAGGGTAGGGGGGAGGGAAGAATAAAAAGAATAAAAAAGAAATATACACAATGACTCTATTATATATTTAAAAGAAATGGTAAGATGTACATAACTGATTTGCAGTTTCATGTGCAATCATCTTTTATTATTATATTTTATTATGGAAATGGTTGTTTTATTCCATAAATTAAAAATAAAATAAAATAGAAAAAATAAAGATATTCAGAAAGTCAGCCAATTGGTAAACAAATATTTTCTAAGCACTTTGTGCCAGGCATTGTATTTAACTGTGGGCATACTAGAGACAAATAAAGGGAATAAAGGCAGAAACTTGGTCCTGGCTCTTAAGGAACTTACTTTAATGCAGTAGACATCTTGTAGATAGCAAGATACATAGATATTATATACAAAGTAAATAAAAGTAATCTGAAAGGGGAAAGCATTAATAGCTGGAGGGATCATGAAAAGCCACCTGTAGAAGGTAGAATTTGAACTGAGTCTTCAAAGATACCAGAAAGGCCAGGGAGTGGTAGTGGGGAAAAAGTGACATTTCCTGATAGTATGCTGTCCTTGCAAATGAAATTCATTTAGTAACTCCTACAGCTGCTCCATTTAGAAAGGATTCTGAGAAGTTATGGGCCTGATGCATATCTATGTTTGATTTATGGTTTTTAACAATGAACCTAAGGCCTTAGTTGGTGTCTGGGAATATGCACTAAATTATAAATATAAACATTTCAGAACCACATCCTGTTAAAAAAAAAGCAGACACTGTAGGCTGGGAAGGATCTCTCAGGAATGAGAAGGAGAACCATAGGAGTGATGTCTACGTTATTATTAGCAATCATGCCTACTTGTCACTCATCTGTCAGCTATTCTTATCCTTCTCTTTGGGTTATGGTTGAGTGAGTGGGAGAAATGCAAATAAGGATTCAGTGGAGAAGAAAAAAATACTTTTAAGGATAATAGGAGATTCCATGGAAGCCAAATAAATCTTTAGTTTCTATTAATAAGTTATTAAAATGACAGATTTTAAAAAATATTGATTCAATAGAATACTGCCTAAAAGGTTTTCCCTCCAACAAGGTATCAGATACATGTAAAACCATACAAAATTCCATAAAATATATAATAGCAGAGATAACTTTGTTAGACACTCTGACTACTAATATCAATGAACAAATAAAACAGATGTGTGCTCTCCAAAGGTGTTTGTCATTGTCATGAAGGGAGTCCCAATAAAAGATGGATTCTTTATAGATGAAGATATCTTCTAGGTACTACTGCTTGTAGATGGTGCTATACTGATTTCACCAAGCCTGACAAAACTGGAGCATCCTGCATTACATCTAGAATTACTCAAAAGAGGTTAATGTTGCTGCCTCCATGAGTAAAGATAAATGAATGAAGAATGCCTATTGTCTGTTCTATGCTATGCAGTTAAATGAACAGCCCATAAAGTTTGTATAGACTCTGCAGATGGACAGTGGACTAAATTGAACAAAATTTTACAAGATAATATTTGGAAGGCTGTGCAGTGCTTTTAGTGATCTCTAGCTTATTTCTCAAACAAACTTTTTTTTTTAAACATTGTTATACTTCCAGGGACCTTCCATGACTGGGAACCATGCAATATAAAACTCTGCAAAGAATGAAAGTTGTATCACTCAAAAGGCAGTGCGTGATAGGCATGACATGACTAGGCTGACACATATTGGCAATGACTGATAAATAGTAGAGAAGCAGAGAAAAGGATGTCACCAAAGAAATATGGAACTGGAAAACAAGATAGACCAGTCCCATAGTGAATAAGTGTGAGGAATGGATAGCTTGCAGGCTCTGCTGATATTCACACAATGTTGAAAAATGTAGTCTAATGTTTTTGGCTTGCTGGGTTGGTCCCCAGTTGTTGTTCATCCTTTGTTCTTGAAGATGACCAATAATAGCATGGCTGTGATGTCTTGACTTGCATGTGAATCGGATTTGAGTGAGGCTGAACTGCATAAATTCATCAGCCTTGCTCTCTCTCCCACTCATCAGAATCCAGTGGCAAGACAAAGGTCAAGACAACTGGCAATGGCCTAGGATGCAGATGGGTCACCAAGGGGTTAAGATAAGGAAAGGAAGAGAGTGTGGCCAGGGCATGGTAATGGGTTGGGACAGAAGTGAGAGTCGGAAGGATTGGAGATCACAGTGAGGACAGAGAAGAGAATTATGAGTCATAAGGCAGAGGGAAAGATAGAATGATAAAAGATTATGATTAGCTAAAGGAATTTAAGAATTCATGAACATGAAAGTGGAACACTTATGGGTGATGACAAGATCTAGGGCATGACCATTTCTGTGTACAGCTGAGTTGTAGTAGAGGAGTAGGTCATGGAGAAGGAGTAGATTGATTAACTGGGAGGAGTATTTGAGTATCAATATGTATGTTAAAGTTCCCTAGTATGAATGTAGGAAGGGAGGAAAGACTGACTAGGTACTGAACTTGTTGAGAAAGGAGGGAGAGTGTTCTGGCAATCAATCTATAACAGTTAATAGAATCTCGATTAAATGATAAATTTGGAATAAATAAACCTCCAAAGGGGAGCAGTTACTCAGTATTGTAAGTAGCAAGAGAATCTGGAAGTGGCAATGGGGATTAAGGAGTATTCTGAAATTCCCCACCATGATCAGTGAATCAGAATGTGTGAGTGGACGTGCACTCAGGACTGGAAATTATGAAGATAGAAAAAACAAGATTTGATATTTGATATGTGGGGTGAGTATGAGTGAGGAGTTGAGGATGATATCATTCCAGAGCACAGTGGAAAGGGTGGGTAGATCTGCAGCAGGAGATTTGAGAGGTGGGGTTAATGGGGGATAGGAGTAAGAGAGCAGAATATTGGGGGTGTGAGGACAAAGTTTGTGTAATGATGGGGCTCAGAATCCTTAGGATGGACATAGTATAATGCAGTGGGAGCATGCTAACCATTGACCAATGAGTCCAGGCAGATTATCAGTGGCTGAGAGAAGGTCATTGAGACAGACAAGTGATTAACTGTTTAGGAACCTCCCTTGTTGCACAATCCATATAAATACAGCCCCTGAAACTTAGTGTGTGCCCTGGAGCAAGTCATTAAACTCTGTCTCAGTTTCCTTATCTGTAAAATAAGTATAATAATTTTGTGGGAGAAGAGATGTGAGTCATACAGGCTAAGGAGGTATGGATGAATTGCAACCTGAAACATTAGAGGAAATACCTGTATTAATGAGATCACAGATCTATTGTATTGATGATACCAAAGTATTAATTTTTTATTAGTTTTAAAAATATACCATATTTTATGAGTATTAATTTTTATACCATAAAAATTTTTAAAAACTCAGTTCAAATTGTGTTTTCTGTGAAAGGTCTTTCCGAGCTTCTCATGCCCCCCCTTTCTGGTTACTTTCATCTCTTTGTATATCTTGTATGTACTTAGTTATTTACATGTTGTCTCCCTTCTTAAGATGTAAATTTTCTCCCCTTTGGCCTTCCTTTCTATCCCCAACACTTAGCATAATGCTTGACACATAATATCTACATGTTTTTTTTTGAGAGGAAATTCAGAGGAAACTCATTATTATGGCTAGTGTCTCATCTCCAAACTGCTTCAGATAGACCCACATGACGGAGGATGGTTTCACTTTAGAAGTCACTTATCCTTATTTTCAATCTAAAATATAGTTGACCCAATTCTGGGACTCAGATGAAACATTATTTCCCAGAGATAGAGAGAGAGAGAGAGAGAGAGAGAGAGAGAGAGAGAGAGAGAGAGAGAGAGAGAGAGAGTGGGAGGGTGATGAACTGAGAGGGAAGACTGAGACATATTGGTTTGGACATGTACAGTTTGGGAATCTGTTCAGTTGGACAATAACATATTTCTAATAGAGGTTTTGTTTTTCTGGCTTTCTCAATAGGGGAAGAGTGGGAGGGAGAGAGAAGGCATATCTATGTTTGAAATTTAAATAAAATTTAATTAAAATAATTTTAAAATATAGTTGAAAACAAAGCTAAAAAGATTATAAAAAGGATCCTATTAAAATTATCTTTACATTTTTTTTATCTCCAGCAGCTAGTGTAGTGCCTGGCACAATGTAGGTACTTAAAAATGCTTGTTTGAGCTAACATTCATATAGAGGTGTAATGTTTGTCAAGTCTATAAAAATAATCTTATTTTATCTTCCCAACAATCCTGAGAGGCAGATGCTATTATTATTTCCATTTTATTGAGGTAGCTGGAGGTTAAGTGACTTGCTCAGTGTCACACAACTAGTAACTGTCTATGGCTGGGTTTGAACTCAGGTCATTCTGATTCCAGGGCCAGTGCTCTATCCACTTTACCATCTTGTTTTATTGATTGTTAAAACAGACATCACTAAAGATAATGCACTTTATTCAGTAAGGAGTAGAAAGGAACATCTAAGACTTTTATTCAGAGCCCGTTTAATCTTATTTTGGACACGATTCCAACATGATTGGTTACTTGACTGCTCCATCCTTAGAAAAGAAGAAACAAGAGATTAGAAAGAGAAATGGAAGGTGCTAAATGCAAGCTAATTGACAGGATGATTAAGTGACAACCAAGCATCTCACAGCGAGCAAGGAGAAGAAACTATTAAAAAAAAATACCAAACACAATCTTCAAAAAGTACATACCTGTAGTTCCTTGGTGTAGGGGCAAATAATTACACAAACCCCAGTAGCCCCTGAAGGAATTACTCTAATATTATAGTAGTATATAATAACTGATATTATATTGATAATTGGGAATTATCAAGCAAAGTTAAATTATAATTAATTGTGTACAAAGATAGGAAAGATTTCTATGAAAATAGTTTAAATAGCAAAAGGTTTGACATTTTAAAGGTTAACTTCCATTTGTATGGAAAATTCCTTTACATGAAGCACTGATGATGCTGGATAAGCAATCTCCATTTTCTTCTGTGGAGACTGAACCAAATAATCTCCAAAGTGCTTTCTAGTTTCAGATTCTGTGAAACTATAAATAATGCATTATTGTAATACCAGTGTAAAACAGACATAAAAATGAATTTCCTACTATCAAAATGATTCACATTTTTATATAATAAAGCCTTGATCATTTGGGGGGCATTGGAATGTGGATAGGGAAGGGTGCTGATTAGCAAGCTTTCAGAAGGATACTTTTGGTTCCATTTCTCCTCTCTCATGCTGGCTACCTCATGGCAATTATTTCACCACCCGTTTTCCCTTTCAGCACAGGATGAGTCAGGAAAAAGCTTAGACTCAAAATAGCCCATTTAGGTATCTGTGGGTTGCTCTAGTCTAAAGGTTTAGTGAGGGAGGAAATTTAGCTTGCAGAATGCCAACATTTTTTGGTTATCTATTGATTTTCTTAGTCTGCTTTCCCTATCCACCCCTTATTTATATTGCCCATTTCTTAGTTGCCTTAGATAAAAGTGCCCACCAAAAGACAAATAAGTAATCCATAATTTTCTTCTGCAGGTCATCTAATATCTATGGGATATCTCAACTGTTTATTTTTTTTTCCCACAAAAGAGAACATCTTGATTTCTCAATATATGTCACCTCAAACTAGATGATGGCATAGTTATGAGTCAAGCGTGGGTAATGAAGAGTAGAACAGACAATTTTTTCCCTTTTTATTCCCCATTGCATTACTGAATCATTTTTGTTCTACTTCTAATAACTTTTCTCCATATGTATTAAAAGATATTTTTATGTTTGCCCTTTCATGTCTCTTAAGCTTTAAACAATTAGTTTACAAAGGACATCTGGAAATTTTTAAAACAGTGGATATAATTAATTTTTTCTAAAAGAGTTGATTATATTTGATTTCATAATCTCTATGGGTAAGTAAGAAGGAAGAAAATTATCCTCAGGGTAGAATATGAATCACCAAAACCTTTTTTTTCTTCAAAAAAGTTATTTTTTACTCCCCTTTCACTGGAAAAGAAAAAAAAACTTTGTAATATGTACGGTCAAGAAAAGCAAATTCCTACCTTATCTGCATTTGAAAATGTATGTATCATTTGACTTCATTGCTAGGGATTGGGTAGCACACTTCCTTATTGATCCCGTGGGAATCATAGCTGGTCATAGCATTGGTCATAGTTCTTAAGTCTTACAAAGCTGTTTTTCTTTACAACATTTTTGTTAGAGATATCATTCTTCTAATTACTTTACCCCACATCAGCTCACACAAGTCCTCCCAGGTTTCTCTAAAACAGTCCCTTTTATCATTTCTTACTATGTTATAATATTCAATTGCATTCACAGACCATAATTTGTTCAGCCATTCCCTCAATTGATGAGGAATCACCCCCTAGCTGCTACAAATATAGGAAAACTTCTTTTTGGTGCTGTTATAAAACTATGATTTCATCAATGTAGGGAATTCACTGTGAAAAAACTCTATCAATTCCAAGAAACTCAGATGCAATGTATAGTCTTAAGGAATTGCTTAGGGTTAATGAGAGATTAAGGGGCTTGCTCAGATTTACACATTTGACATGTAGGCAGGACCTGGGATTAGGTGTATCATTGAAGCCATATTGTGTCTTAACAAAAATTATGGGGAAAAAAAAGGCAACTTAGAAGGTCAGTAGGAAAAGTCTGTGTCTGTGGTGAGAGAGAAGCATGAGGTCCCAGCCCCAGTCCCTGAGTGTGGCCCTGGTGCAGCACCTACCTCCAGAGCTTCCAGCTCACAGACTGAGGGGGAATCGAGTGGCTCATCAGAAGGGGATTACAGGGATCTCTCTGCTGGTGTAGGATTCTCTTGCTCTGCCTGTGCTTGGATCTGGGTCATAGTTCTGGGGGGCAGTCCTGGGGCAAGGAGGAGTGCTGGCTTAGTGGAGCTTATAGTGGGGGTACAGAGAGAATCCTCCTCTCAGTTCCAAGACAGAAAAAGAGTGCTTGTGGTCACTCGTAGACCACAACACAGGCCAGGAAATGACTAAACACCTTGCCCTTGATCATAGCCCCTTGGAAGAACTGAAAATTTACAGGTCCCTGGAAGTATCTCTGAAAACAGCTGCACAAAACCCCCAAAGCTTGGGACAGTACATTCTCTATACTGCACACTGGAAGCAGACCCCTACCTTAGCAAAGAGTTTATAACTCAAGTAATTGTCTGGGATCATGAGGAAGCAGCACAAAAAGAGTCAGACCATAGAATCTTACTTTGGTGACAAAGAAGATCAAAACATAAAACCAGAAGAAGACAAAAAAGTCAAAACTCCTATCCAAAGCCTCTAGGAAAAATATGAATTGGTCCTTGGCCAAGGAAGAGCTCAAAAAGGATTTTGAGAAGCAAGTAAGATAAGTAGAGGAAAAATTGAGAGTGATGCAAGAAAATAATGGAAAACAAGTCAACAGCTTGCTAAAGGAGACCCCCCAAAATAGCCTAATCCAAATGGCAAAAGGGTCCAAAAAGCCAACGAGGAGAAGAATGCCTTCAAAAGCAAGATTGGCCAAATGGAAAAGGAAGTCCAAAAGCTTACTGAAGAAAATATTTCCTTAAAAATTAGAATACAGCAATTGGAAGCTAGTGACTTTATGAGAAATCAAGACACTGTAAAACAAATTCAAAAGAATGAAAAAATAGAAGACAATGTGAAATATCTCATTGGAAGAAGAACTGGCCTGGAAAATAGATCCAGGAGAGAGAATTTAAAACTTATTGGACTATCTGAAAGCCATGATCAAAAAAAGAGCCTAGACATCATCTTTCAAGAAATTATCAAGGAAAACTGTCCTAATATCTTAGAACCAGAGGTCAAAATAGAAATTGAAAGAATCCACCAATCATCTCCTGAAAGAGATCCCCAAAGGAAAACTCCTAGGAATATTGTAGCCAAATTCCAGAGTTCCCAGGTCAAGGAGAAAATATTGCAAGCAGCCAGAAAGAAACAATTCAAGTATTGTGGAAACACAATCAGGATAATCCAAGATTTAGCAGCTTCTACATTAAAGGACTGCAGGGCTTGGAATATAATATTCCAAAGGGCAAGGGAGATAGGATTACAACCAAGAATCGCCCACCCAACAAAACTGAGCATAATCCTTCAGGGTAAAAACGGACATTCAGTGAAACAGAGGACTTTCAAGCATTCTTGATGAACAGACCAGAGCTGAATAGAAAATTTGACTTTCAGATATAAGACTCAAGAGAAACAGGAAGAGGTAAACAGGAAAAAGAAATCGTGAGAGAGTTATTAAGGTTTAACTGCTTACATTCTTCATGGAAAGATATTTGTAACTCATGAGTCCTTTGTCAGTATTAGAGTAGTTGGAGGGAAAAAAATTATATGTATGTATGTATGTGTGTGCGTGTGTGTGTGTATACATATATATATATATATGTATACACACACATATACAGATATAGATAGATAGATGATAGATAGATAGATAGATAGATAGATAGATAGATAGATACATACATACATAGATACATAGATACATAGAGGGCACAGGGTGAGTTGAAGATGAAGGGGTAATCTCTGGAGAATAAAATTAAGGGATGAGAAAGGATTATACTAAGAGAAGAAGAAAGGAAGAGGTAGAACAGAGTAAATTATCTCACATGAAACATACAAGAAAAGGCTTTTACAGTGGAGGGGAAATTAGGGAAGGTGAAAGGTAATGAGTGAATCTTATTCTCAATAGATTTGGCTTAAGGAGAGACTAACATACACACTCAATTGGGTATGGAAATCTATCTTACCCTACAGGAAAATAGGGGTGAAGGGGACAAGAGAAAAGGAGGATGATAGAGGGAAGGGCAAATTGGGGGAGGGGGTAATCAGAAGCAAAGACTTCTAAAGAAGGACAGGGTCAAAAGAGAGAATAGAATAAATGGGGGCCGGGATAGGATGAAGGGAAATACACTTAGTTTTTCACAACATGACTACTATGGAAGTGTTTTGCATGACTGCTCATGGATAACCTGTATTGAGTTGCTTGCCTTCTCAATGAGGGTGGGTGGGGAGGGGAAGAAGGGAGAAAATTTGAAACCCAAAATTTTAAAAACAAAAGTTAAAAATTGTTTTCATATGCAACTGGGAAATAAGATATACAGGAAATGGGGTATAGAAATCTATCTTTCCCTACAGGAAAATTGAAGGGGAAGAGGATAAGAGAAGGGGGGAGATATAGAAGGGAGAGCAGATTGGGTGAAAGGGTACTCAGAATGCATGCCATCTTGGGGTGGGGGGATGGATGAGATGGGGAGAAAATTTGGAACTCAAAATCTTGTAGAAGTGAATGTTGAAAATTAAAAATAAATAAATAAATTAAAAAAAACAAAAAACCCTCAAAATTTATTGGATATCCAGTTTTAGGATGTAATTGCCTTAGGCTGAGATAAGGCTTCTTTTTTACAATCTTTTTCACCACAAGCACCCAAGTTCCTGAATGGTATTAGGGAGGTTAAGTAAAGAGGAATACATACTGTGCCTCTGATTTCATTAGTATAGGGAATCTACAGCTAGGGAATAATTTTTTTTTTTAAATCAATGCTGTTTAGTTCCATATCTGCAACATAAAAGAGTTAACAACTTAAAGAAGCCTGAGATTTTATGTTAATCACCCAGAGCTACAGAGTTGTTTTGTCAGAAGCAGACCTTGAAACTGAGTGTTTTAGTCTTCAAGACATTTCTCTAGTCATTCTACTATGCTGCCTCTAGCCAAGTGGATACAGAGCTAGACTTGGAGTCAGGAACACCTCCAAATCATGTCTCAAACATCAATTAGCTGTGTCGTCCTAGGTAACTCATATAACTTCTCTGAATCTCAATTTTTAGCTCAACTTTTAATTATAAAATTAGGATAATAGGAGTACCAATCTCCCTGAGCAAATGAGTTAACATATATGAAGTTATTTGCAAACCATAATATGCCTTAGAAATGTTAGCTCAATAAAATCAATCATCATACCAAGCAGAAAGGCCAGAAACAATCAGGACAGGTGAATTCAACCTTAAATGTGTTCTAAGTAGCCATCTGTTCAGTTCTTTATGATACAATTGTATTGCCTATTTCATAATGACAATGAGAAATTTGTTTGCATTTCCTCTGTGGACAAAAACAATTTGTTCAAATTCTATTAGATTTTAAAATTAAAAATACCTCTAGACAATATAAAATACCTGGGAGTACATCTGCCAAAACAAACCCAAGAACTATATAAACAAAAATATAAAAATTATACAAATAGATTTAAATAGTTATACAGATATTAATGGTTCATGGATAGGAGGAACCAATGTAATAAAAATGGCAATTTTGCCCAAACTAATTTATATATTTAATGCTATTCTAATCAAGTTACCAAAACATTTTTACTGAATTAGAAAAATAATAATGGAATTCAATAATGAAAAAAAGTATAAAAAATGAGGATTAGGAGTGCCAGATCTTAAACTGTATTATAAGGCAGTAATTATCAAAACTATTTGGTAGTAGCTAAGAAATAGAAAGGTAGATCAACAGAGTAGGGCAAGTATACAATTTACAGCAGCAAATAAACACAATAATATTGTATTTGAGAAGTGCAAAGACAAGATTTTGGGATAAAAATTCATTATTTGGTAAAAATTATTGGGAAAACTGGAAAGCAGTATGGCAGAAACTGGTCATGGACCAATATCTCACACCATTTACCAAGATAAGGTCAAAATGGATACATGACCTGGATATAAAGAGAGATTTTACAAAAAAATTAGAAGAACATGGAACATACTACTTATGACACTTGTGGACAGGTGAACAATTTGTGAATAAACAAGAGATAGAGAACAATATTAGGTATAAAATGGATAATTTTGATTACATTAAATTTAAAAGGTTTTGTACAAATAAAACAAATATAGCCAAGATTAGAAAGAAAGCAGAAAATTGGAAAAAAATATTCATAGACAGTTCATCAGATAAAAGTCTCATCTCTAAAATATGTAAAGGACTTTGTCAAATCTATAAGACTACAAGTCATTCCTCCACTGATGAATGTTGAAAGGACATGAGCAGGCAGTTTTTCAATGAAGAAATCAAACCAATTTATAGTCATATGATAAAATGCTCTAAATAATTATTTACTAGAGAAATACAGATGAAAACAACCTTGAGATATCATTTTATATCTACCAGATTGGCTAAAATGATAGAAGGGAAAGTAAAAATGTAGGAGAGGATGTGGAAAAATTGGGACAGTAACTCATTGTTGATGGAATTGTAAAATGATCCAACCATTTTGGAGGGCAATCTGGAATAAATTATGGCCAAAGAGTTCATAAACTACATATACCCTTTGACCCAGCAATGCCACTACTTGACTTATTTCTAAAGATGATTAGGGGAAAAGGAAAAGAACTTTTATGTTCTAAGATGTTTATAGCAGTTCTCTTTGTAGTGGCAAAGAACTGAAAATTGTGGACTGCCTATCAATTAGGGAATGGCTGAACAAGTTGTGGTATACGATTGTGTTGGGATACTGATGTGCTATAAGAAATGATGAGCTCAATGATTTTAGAAAAACATGGAAAGACTTGCACCAAATAATAAAGAGATAAGTGAGCAGAACCAAGAGAAAGTTGTATACAATAACAATAATATTGTTTTAAGAATGATTTTGAGCAAATAAGTCATTTTGACTATTATAAATGCCTACGTTAACTATAAAGGACATAAGTAGAAAGATAATCTGCATCCAGAGAAAGAACTGATAATAAAAGTATGTATAGAATAAATTGTGTTTAATGGTAACCATCTCTATGGCACAGGGCAGGGAGGGAAGAAAATTAAAAAAAATTATATGATGATTTTTGTTGTATATTTGAAAGGAATAGCAAGTTGTGCATAGTAGATTTGCAGTTTCATGTACAATCATCTTTTTTATTGTGCTATGTTATGGAAATGCTTGTTTTATTCCATAAATTAAAAATAAAATTTAAAAAGTCATAAAAAACCAAATTCTATTTGAAAGAGAAATTGTATATTCTATAAGAAGACTTTATCCACAACACAGTTGTCAGTCAGTAAATGTCTTACAAGGGGATATGGAATTTTGTTTGATGAGTTAGACATTTTTTGAAAGAGAAAATTTAAAAAAAACATGCCTATATCTTTGACCATAAATAGGCAAGTAGGTGGATAGAGTTGGAATTGGAGTCAGGAAGAGCTGAGTTTTGATTCTGCCTTAGCCATGTTCTAGTTATGTGACTATAGGCAAGTTACCTAACCTCTATCTGCCTCGATTTCCTCTTCTGTAAAATGGGGATAAAAATAGTACCTTTTCCTAAGATTGTTGTGAGGATCAAATAAAATAATATTTATAAAGCATTTTGCAAAAAATAAAGTACTGGATAGTAACAATATCATAATTGTTATTATTATTAATAAGAGTCTTGCATAGAGACAGAGGGCCAGATCTTTGCAGTCCCATTCAGCCCCATGATATTAAGAATCTGATTCTAAAATTGTGTTGTTAGAAACTTTTATCTTGTTAGAAAAGATCAACAAGTGATATCTGATGGGTTGCTTCTATCTAATCCTATTGATTTTTTTCAAAGGACACATTTCCATCGATTGCAATAATCTGAAATAATTTCCAGAAGAACAATTTAAGCATTGTCCTTATCACTTGAAAATGCATGAGAGGTTTTTCTCTCCGTGCATTCATTTTCCACTTTTATTGAGCCTAACTTTCTTTTTCATGTGCAAGAGGGCAGTAACACTCTCAGAAAGGGATGGGCCTAGAATCAACTCTTTTGGTGCTATAATTTTATTTCTGAAATCTATCTGCAGGGGCTATTTCAGGAGGGGAGAATTTCTAACCTGTAGGCAGATAGTAACCTCTGCACTGACTGACCACTTCACTATCATATTAGCCATATAATTTTAAATACAGCTTATCGCCTTTCCCCATCTTATCCTGGGAAGCACAGAGGAAATGGCTGAACCACCAAAGTAATGCTTCTGTTTTAGCAGCAGCTGCTATAAGCCCTACTCTTGGTCACTTTCCCCAGTTAGTGTTGCATAACCTTCCTCTGTGGAGAACTGTGTCAGGCTGTTTGGTGATGTCATACTCAGTGTCAAGGGCTGGTGTCCTTAGGACAGCCTCCTGTCTCTGACTCAGCATGTAGGGAGAGAGATTTGGCATTAATATGTTTGAAAAGATAGTCAACTTTCCATGGACTCAGATCCTGTGGGAAGTGGCTACATATGTGTTGAAGTAATGCCATTTCTAGGCCAAATGTCTCTAAGACTATTTCCCTTCAAGAACTATTTTTGACTCAAAGCCTTTATTCCCTACTTAGTGTTTTTTTCTTCCTTAAAGATCCTTTCCTTCCATTTGCCAGAAGTCTCTTCCCTCTTTTCAATCTGCTATGCAATCTCAGGGCTTATCCTCTTCCATTTTTACTAGAAAAGGACCTGTGTTTAATTCACATATCTTTCTTCTGCTGGACAATACATGAGTGGAAATACCAGATGGCATCAATAATCTTTGGCAGACATGTACTATGAAGTAATGGCAAACAGGGCTTATGGGGGACAAAGAAAATGAAATTGACTGATTCAGGGCAAAGGTTGCCTTGTATTCTGTTACTCAGTTCAATGCAACACTTATTAAGCACCGTCTTTGTGAAAAGCATGTGCTAGAAACAGAGGAGATATGATGTTTAGGTAAGAAACACGGAGCTAAGAAACATAGTCCAGTAAGAGGAAACAACTCACATACAGATAACATGATACATGGTCAGTGTACTAGAAATAATGTAAGTCCCATGTTAAATATTTATCCCAACAGAGATGGGATAGGAGAATTAGGGATGGCATTTTGGAAAAGCTGTCTTGAGCTGGCCTTCAAAGAATGGATAGGAATTCAATAGGTTAATAATATGAAGGAGGGAATTCCAGGTATAGGGAACAAAGAAAGACATGGATGTCGGGAAGTGGAAGGTCTGTACAGGGGATTGTTGGAGCTACTGATAAGTAGAGCTAGAGTAGCAGCAAAGTAAAGATCAGATGAAGAATTTCATGTATTCATAGAAACTCACTTTAGAAGTTACTCCAAATTGGTGTTATTGCAGCAGTTCAGATTGAGCTAGGGTTTGATTCCCTAAAATTCAAATCAAATTCTAAGTGTCTTTCCATCTCAAGGGAAATGGAGTAAACATTTATATGACACCTGACATGTTCCAGGCACTGCGCTAAGCACTTTACAAATATTATCTCATTTGATCTTCACAACAACCTTGGGAGGTAAGTGCTATTATAATCCCTATTTTACAGTTGAAGAAACTGAGGCAGGGGGAGGTTAACCTGTGCAGGGTCACGTAATTAAGTAAATATCTGAGGCACAATTTGAACTCAACTCTTCCTGACTCCAGGCTTGAACTCTATCCATTGTACCATCTAGCTGCCTCTGTAAAGATTTTCAGATATACCTGGAGAACAGTGAAAAGCTTATAGCAGAAACCAATTATTGCTTAACTATTTCTCTTAAGCACCTAGAAATTAACAGTGCTCCAATCTATGGTCATTTGCACATCACAAATGGTTGCCCTTTGGTGTGTTTTCAGACTGTGATAGTATTCAGGTGAAAGAAGAACAGTACCAATTGACTTTCTGTCAGGAAGTTCATTGGCATATTGAGATAGACACAATTAGCCCTTGACAAACAAGTTATTATACTTCACTTGTTACCATGAAATTCCTCTAATTTTTGGCTCTGTTACCAGGAAGGAGTTATTTGTGGGGTCCTATGAGGCTTATAGTCATTGATAACTGTCACTAGGTTATTTACAGTGTTTTAATCAGAGGCTTTCATTGCTGTGTGAGACATTGTTTTCCTTTTCAACCTATATTAGAGAGTTGAATGCTAGTGTCTAAAACAGGTGGGAAGAAGCAGAGATGGATGAAATTAGCTGAATGATTAGCAGAGGGAGATAATGACATGATTTCACATATTTTGCAGTGGTGAAGATTTACATAAAATCTGAGAGAATTCTACAAGATACAGATGCCCAGCAAATTGATTAGAATGTGTCTTTTTGAAAAAGCGGGTCATCATTATCACTATTCTAGTCAATCAATCAATGAATCAATCATCATCATCATGAACATATTGTTTTGTTCTTGTTTGTGTTTTTGTTTCATTCATGTTCTTTTCTTCCTTCTCTTCTTCCCCCTCCTCTTATTCTCTTTCTCCTTCTCCTATATCTCCTCCTCCTCCTCTTCTTCCCTTTCTTTTCCTCTTCCTCCTCCATCTCCTCCTCTTCCCTCCCCATCCTCCACTACCATATCTATTATCACCACCACTGTCATGGAGTCCAAACTTTATTTATTAAAACCACAGTCCAGCTGACATTCCCATCATAGAGTAGAATATGGTTGGCAGTGATCCTTTCTCCTTGATTTCCCTTTGGGCCTTTACTATGAGTAGCATTCTGCTATCCCTGACTCAGGGACTTCACCTTTCTCCTCATATAAGTCCCTTTTTAGGGAATTCACTGTAAATAAATACCTTCCAGGGATCTCAAGGCTTGAGGGAAATGAAAGAAGCACCTTTTCCACAAAATTTGTGAACTCCTCCACTGAAGTTAGAATATATTCTCCTATTGCATGCTAGATTATCTAAAAAGAGTGTGAAGGATCCCATTCCATCATGGTCAAGTTGTTGACAAGGAGAGGTCATCTTCTCTTTTATAGTCTGTTGGACAATCTGATTTAAATTGAGAGAACTTGAGCAGCAAATTTCATAAATAACTGGATCTCCCACTATTTGAAACTGATGAAAATCTTACCTTACAAAAATTGCTTCCAATCATGGGGACAAGAAGAAACAAGATGTTACAGCCATGGTTTAAGTTTGTACATACTGTTTTCTGAACCAGAGATAGGGAATCTACAACATGGAAACTTTCTTCCCTATCATATATAGATCAGAAGAGAATGAGAGAGAGGACAAAAAAGTGAGAAAATGGGGAGAAGAGGAAGAAAGAGGCAGATTCGGAAAAAGGTAAGGACAAAGAGAAGAGAAAAAAGAAAGATGGGTGTGAGAGAAGGAATGTCACAAACAATTGCCTCAGTTATGCATCAGTGACAGCAGTAACACAACTGACCGACTTCTGATCTAGGCTTCTTTTCTCCATTCACCAATGAACATGCCATGTAGCACAGAATCAGAAACCTTGCTAACGTCAAGATAGATGAGATCTGTCTCTTCTCCTCAGTCTGCCAAGGCTGTCATTCAAGCTGACAGGACTTTATTTTATGAAGACATGTTGGTTGTCAGGCACTATTCTTATCACATCAAGCAGATTGTAAATTGATTTTGTGGGTTTTTTTCTCCTGGTATTGTCCTGCTCATAGAGTTTATGCTTACAGGTTTACTTTTCAGGGCTATCCCTTTTCTTTTCCTTTTTAACACATTAGCATCTTTTTCATGTACAGGAATTTTTCCATCTTCCACGAAATTTCATGAAATTTGAGAACTCCTTCACTGAAATCAGATCATATCTCCATCTTATTGGTAGAGAGTTTTACTTGAACTAAGCTTCAACCTTGGGTTAGATAATCATCATGGGGAGAAGAAGGCTCAGGGAGATATGGAAGTCCTTATTTTCCTGAAGATGGGTCTTCTTGAAAAAAAGGAAAAGGTAGCAGAAACCAAAGGCAGGGGTACCAAACATGCCCAGTTTCACATATTTCTCAGTTTTTCCAGCATCTGACCATTTTCTGTATCTAGAAGACATGTTATGGATCTTTAGAAGGATTTATCTATTGGTGGAAAAAGGCGATTCCTTGAGGTCCCTAAATGGTCTAAATGAAAATGTACTTCAAAATGTCTTCCTTCCCTAGTCTCTAATTTCATCCCCAATATATCACCATCTGAACCTGCTTTTGTTTGCTAGGTGGCCTGACCTCCCAGGTGGATAGTAAGTACTGTATACAAAACATCTAGACATGGCTTCATGGACAGGTTTATCTGCAACTGTAAATTAGTGAGTTATCAGCTAGTGCACTAGTCAGACTCAGGCAAATTTGACTAGAATGAATCAATTGATTAAAATCTGGTCTGCACTTCGAGACTAGCTGTCAATGCTAAAAAACAAGTAGCAATACATGAAAGGGTCTGAGAAGAGAGGGGAAAGAATCAAAAAGAAGGTGGAAAATGTCAGGTACTTGGATTCTTCTTAAGATCCTCTCAGAGATAAGAGCTATGGGCAGCTTTTATTTGAATGGAATATGGTTTGGGAAGAGTATACCAAATTCAAAAGGAACAGAATAGATGAAAAGGAGTATGGAATATTTATTTAAGAAGATATAGTCACATATGGAAATACATAAATTGGAAAAGGAAATGAGAATTTGAGTGAGGGTCAATGGGAGCTAAATGGTACAGTGGATAGAGTGCTGGACATAGAGTCAAGAGTTCAACTCTAGCCTCAGACACCTACTAACTTTGTTAGTCAATAAACATTAATTATATACCTTCAATGTGATTGGCACTGTGCTAAAGGTGGGGATTACAAAGAAAGATAGAAGACAGTCCCTACTCTTGGGAAGTTTGAAATATAATTGCAGAGATGACACACAAACAATTATTCATAAATAAGACACATCTATATCTGTATTTGATGAATTAGAGATAATCACAAGAGGAAAAGTAAAAGAATTAAGAGAGATTGGGACAGCTTTCCCATAGAAGGTGGGATTTTAAAGTCTTGAAGGAATTCAGGGAATCCATGAGGCAGAGGTGAGGAAAGAAAACATTTTATATTTGGGGACAGCCAGTGAAAATACCAGGAGCTGAGAGATGGAGTGTGTTGTTTGTGGAAGAACAAGAAGGCCAGTGTCACTGTACTGAAGAGTATTTTGGGGTGGGAGACAGTGGGAGGATGTGCAGCATAAGAAGATGGGAAGGGGGTGTGTGGAAGGTTATACATATCAAACGGGATTTAGTATTTGATTTGGAAGCTGATAGGGAGCCACTGAAATTAACCCCTCTCAGCCTCAGTTTCCTTCTCTTTAAAAATTGGAATAATAATAACAACTATCTCTCAGTGTTGTTGTAAGGATAGAATGAGATATTTCTAAAGTGCTTTGAAAACCTTAAAGCACTATGTAAATGGTTATTATTAATAACAATAATAATTTTCCTGGGAATATACTACTGACCAACTAGGCAGAAAGAGGAAAATAAATGAGTTCAGAAAAGTGATCATAAACCTGTCACAGAAGTGTGGTATAGTACTAATGGGAGACATCGATCATCAAAATGTTTTCTACAAGTTTGCCTTTTTTGCATATATTTTCTTTATTGATGAGGACATTCCTTTGTGAAGGAAAGGATAGACATGAAATGGTAAACAAGGAGTTGAAATCCAATATGTATGATGAAATAGAATGAAAGCCTCTATCCACCTTAAATGAGTTCACGTCTTTAGGACTAGACAAGCTGCAATGGAAGATATTGAAAGGACTGGAGATGTGCTAATCACTGAGCTGGCAGTGATCTTAGAAAATACTGGCAAAATGGAGAGATGCTGCATGACTGGAGATAAGCCAATTGCCCTATTTTAAAAAAAAGTTGGGGAGGGGGAGAAGATGAATTCTTAAAAGTAACTGCTGATGCACTTAGCTGTAATTTTTGGCAACATTCTAGAATACATTATTAAATGGATGGTTTGTGAGCAAGCAGGAAACAAAGGGTGATGACTAAGAGCTCAGCAGAGCAAGCCATGCTAGACTAACTTCATGTCCTTACATCCATATAATATATATGCATACAGATAACTTCAATTTATATAAATTTATCTAAATATGTAAGTTTTATTGATGCCTTTTGTTTTTACGTCTCAATTATTTTGCTGGATATTAGCCACCTCCAATTTTTACTCCTCTATCCTCCCTACCCCCAGCTTTCCTATGTAACAAATAACAGGTAAGGGAAAGCAATCAATACATTGATTCTGTCAGACTGTGTGCAAAATTCTATACCTATAATTTTCTACTTCTCCAATGGGAAATGAAAATTGCTTTTTGCCATCTCTTCTCAGAGATCAAGATACATCATTATAATTATTCACATCTCAGTTTCATTTTATTATTCTTTCATTTACATCACTGGAGTCATTTTACATATTATTTTTTCTATATCTGCCTACTTCATGCTGCATCAGTTTATACACATCTTGTGTTTTTCTGAATTTCTCAAAGTTGTCATTTCTTAAAATGTAATAACACTACATTCCTTTTTCGTAATTTGTTTAGTCATTATCCTGTTCTGATGGATTACCCACTATGTTTCACTTCTTTGCCATCCTAAAAAGTGTTTTTTAAAAATATTTTCATACATGTGGCATATTTTCTTTCTGTTTTTGACCTCCTTGTAATGTATATCAGTAGTTGAATCTCTGGGTCAAAGAGCACCAATAATTTAGTAATTCTCTCCAAGAGAGGAAGTGGATGAAATCATAGGATGCACACTTGTCAAATGTGAAGATGACACAGCTCTACCAACAATGCATCAACGTATTTATTATTTTACAATAATGCAACATGGCCAAAATCTTGGGTACAAGGTGAATCCTCAGAGTTGTTTCAATTTCCATTTCTTTTATTGTTGGTGATTTAGAGCAATATTTCATACAGTTAATAGTTTGCAGTTCTCTTGAAAACTATTTGTTTATATGTTTTGACCACTTATTAATTGAGGAATGGCTCTTAGTCATGTGTTTGTTTTAATTTCTCATATGTCTTATTTGTTAGACATTTGTTAGAGTTATTTGTTGAAAAGTTCCCTCCTCTCCCTAAATATCCATTTTTTATCCTTTTTTGACCTAGAGTGCTGAGCCTGGAGTCAGAAAGAATTGAGATCAAAGCTAGTCTCAGGCATTAACTAGTTGTTTGACCCTGGTACTTAACCTCTCTGCTCCTGAGTTGTTGTGAGGATCAGATGAACCACAGAGTATGTATTTAATAAATTTTTCCTCTTCCTTTCCTTCCTTCCTTCCTTCCTTCCTTCCTTCCTTCCTTCCTTCCTTCCCTTCCTTCCTTCCTTCCTTCTTCTTCTTCCTTCCTTCCTTCCTTCTTCCTTCCTTCCTTCCTTCTTCCTTTCTTCTTCCTTCCTTCCTTCCTCCTTCCTCCTTCTTTTTCTCTTCTTCTCCCTTTTTTCTTTTTACTTTTTCTTCTTCCTAGACTAATAGATCACAAGCATGCCACATATATCTGTATTTCAGCAAAGTATTTTGATAATTCTCATACTTTCTTCACAGGAACGCTGAAGAAACATGTAGCAGGTGATAGCACATGGTTAGGGGAATTCAGAACAGGTTGAATGACTTGACCCAAAGACCAGTCACTAACAGGTTTATGTTGACAGAAGGTCCTTAGTAGAGTACTTCAGTGATCTGCCCTTGACTTTGTGCCACTCTGTTTAATTAGGAACTTGAACAAATACCATCAATAATATCAGCTCATATAGACAGAGAGGTTTAACATTTGTGAAGAACTTTCTTCATAGCCACTTTGGGATGTGTAGGGTGCAAGTATGATTAACCCTGTTTTAGAGTGAGGAATAGAGGCTCCACAAGAGGAAGTGGATGAAATCATAGGATGCACACTTGCCAAATGTGAAGATGACATAGACATAGGAAGGAGAAGTAACATGATCTGAGAACCAGATCCCAGTGTAGAAGATATTACAATAGTGAGATACCCCCATTAACAACATTCTATTGCTTCTCCTTCAAGAATTTTCAGTTAGCTCATTAAATCTGTTAAATATGCTTATTGAATTGAGTCATAATAATAATAATATCACTTACATAGCACTTCAAGTGTGTGACTTTAAAGTACTTTACAAATATTATCTCATTGTATTTTCACAATAACACTAGGAGGTAGCTATTTTTATCTCCATTTTAGGAGATTAAGAAATTGAGGCATATGGAGCCAGGTACATATAACCAATAACTGTCTGAGATGAGATTTGAATTCAAGCCTTTCTGATTCAGGGCCCAGCACTCTTTCCACTGCACTACCTTGCTTTTTCACCCCATTACTTTGACCTTTACCAGTTTAGGGTTTAGTTAGAATGAGTGCTGTTTTTCATTACATTTGCTGAAGAAAATAGCAGTATAAACATGTTTTAAGGAGGAATGTTTACCTTCTTAGAAGAACAGGTTCTTTCTCAACATTTTAGAGACACAAACAGAGGTGAAAACTTCTTACACTATGGATTTTATATGCTAATTATAGTTAATATTTTTTAATGCCTTATAGTAAGAGAGACAGCACCAAGGACAAATTTCTGGCACTGGAGTCGGGAAGACCTGGGCTCTTTCTGATATATACAAGCTGTGTGACCCTGGGAAAAAGGCAATAAGGTGGTGTAGTGCATAGAGCACTCACTGGAACTGGAATCAGGAAGACCTGGGTTCAGATTTTGCCTCAGACACTTCCTAGCTGCTTGACCCCTGGGCAAATCACTTCACCTCTCTGAAAGTTTCTTCATCTGTAAAATAGGGATAATAATAGCACCTGCCTTACATCATTGTTGTGATGATCAAATAAGATAACAACTACAAACCACTTTACAAACTTTAAAGCACTGTATAAATGTCAGCTGTCATTAATGTAAATCTTTATGGACTTGACAGGTACTTTGATCCTATGACACTGGTCTCCTGGCTCAAACAAGATACTCCACCTTTCAGCATTTTCTCTGTCTTTTCTCATGCCTAGAATATTCTCTTTTCTCATATTCTCAGGCTTACTTAATTCTCTGTCTTCCTTGAAGTCCCAACTAAAATCCTGTCTTACAGAAAGCCTTTCCCAATGCCTCTTAATTCTAGTGCCTTTCCTCTGTCAATTATTTCCTATTTATTCTGTTTATAGCTTGCTATGTATACATTTGTTTGCTTGTTATCTCTCCCATTAGATGGTGAGCTCCTTGAGGGCAGGCACTGTCTTTTGCCTTTTTTTTTTTTATTTCGCAGCACTTAGCACAGTGACAGACATGTAGTAGTCACTTAATACATGTTTATTAACTGATTTGACCTCTCAGTTCTTTAGGCAATTCTCTAATACTGAAAGTTACAGAACAGTTGCCAATTGGCATTAGTAAAAGGAATTTCACTGGAAATTCCCTATATCAATGAAATCATAGATCTGGGCAATGAAAACAGAGTCACCATTAGACTCTACTTGGTTACTAAATTCTCAGAAGGGAAGAAATTGATGAATACTCCAAGGGCAATGGAGAGGCATATGACAGCTCCAAACAGTCAACAACACATTAAAAACAAAGAATTTCAAAGGACATCATCAAAGGAATGTATGAATAAAATATAAGACAGCCTGTTCACATGGTAACAGCAAAAGATGTTTTCTATTGGTATCTTCCTGATGTAAAAAAAAAAAGCGAAGAAGATCTCAACACATTGGGTAGATCCCCTGAAATGAACTTATGGGAAATAACGGACAAGAGTCCTAAATGATAGAAAGTCCTGGATAGGTTGTGATCCACATCACTGGAAAGATTATATGAACCAATGAGATCACAGATACAGTTGAGTATTTGAGTGATTGTTTGCTCTTGAACGTGTAAGGAAAAGTGAGATTAGGGAAATCCCTGATTTAAAGAGGAGTTCCCCAATAAATCTGATGAGATCAAAGGGACTGGAACTTTGTTTTGAGGCAGGTGATAGGATGCTGGGAACTCCTATTGCTTTGCTGACTGTAATTATCCTTGTAGAAACAAGGTGGTAACATTCTCTTCTTAGCTTCCTGAGGCCTTGCTCTTTGCTTTTTCTCTTGCAACATCTTTCAGAGTGTAGCAAAGGGCAGAGATACATCTCTCTACCTCCTCTCCCCAAGAAACAATGGCAACTCAAACTGAAGCACATGGACTTGGCAGATATAGGCTTGTATGTGGCCTGAGAAGGGACTCTGAAGACACCATTTCTAAGCCCCACATTCCCCTCCCCCATTAGTTTTCTAGCAGAAAGGGAGATTTCCTGCACGGCACCAATTTTGAGTTATCTTGTCAACATTCCCAAATTCAAGATTTCCTGATGGAAAGTTTGGATGTTGGAGACCTTCTGGACTTAAGAAAGATTTCTTGAGAAAGAAGAGAAAGCATGTGGTTCGTGCGTGGTATCCTATTTTGAGAACAAAATCAATGAGTTATTTGTCCAGTGCAGGAATAATCAAAAGGAGTTTGCTTGCTCAGCAAGCCACAAAACATATTTTACCTTTGGAGGGAAATCTAAACCAAAGGATCACACAATGAGTCTTGGGAAGACTATGTAGGACTTTGTGAGTAGGAGAGAGTAACTTAAGTGATAGAGAGTTATACTGACAGAAACTCCAAGTTCTGTTTCCTTTTTAGGGTGTGTAAGTGTGTGTTTTTGGGAGGCGATGGGATGTTTGGATTGTATATGTTCCTGTAATTTTCCACGGGCTCCTGTGACTCTTTTGCATTTTCTGTTGGGTAAAGGCTGTCCTGTAACCAGCAGTCATAGTGTATATTGAATTCCTGTGTAGGATTTTGAGGACTCTACTGCCTACATTTGTGATACCCTAAATTTGAGCTGCACTGAAGTTTTATCTTAGAGACTTTGCTGGGTTAATCTAGGTAGGATAGTGAACCAAAGTAAGTGAACTTGATTCTTTAGGTTCAAACCCCTAGGATCAGGCCTGGTCCATGTAAGCCCAGAGTCCTTGGGGAAGCCTTGAGCCATAGTTTACAAAAGTAATGAATGTGTTTCTTTTAAAAATAAGTGCATTAAAAGTAAAAATAAGAGTAGTTCTTTTGGATAAGGAAGCCTGGATTAAAATGGTTATCAGTAAACTTTGCTGAATGGTAAATCATGGACAATGTATTCTTAGTGTCTAAATTTTTGAAGCTTTATTAGTTTTCTGTTTTTCTGATTTCTCTTGTCTTCCCCTCCCAAAAATCTAGTGCTCCATCTAAAAGAGGTTGATATTATGCTTGTTTCTATTTAAAGCTTTACGCATACTTCTTGTTTTTAAACCACAATCATTTGTCCTTAATTCTCTACCCCCTTCTATAATGAACCCTCTCAACAAAGAAAAATATTTAAGCACAATTAACATACACCGCAACTTTGTCTGATAGCATATACTACATTCTATAGCTTTGTAATCTGCCTCTCTACTGGTAGGAGGGAGATGTGTTTTAATTCTCTGGGATCAGATGGGTCATTACAATTATTCAGAGTTTGATTATCTCTTAAGGTTGTTTTCATTTACATGATTGTAGTAATTGTGTGTGTTGTTCACTGGGTTCTGCTTACTTCATTTTACTTCTGGAGGTTCCCTTTATTCCTACTTTTATTTGAAAATGGCCACTAAAGCATCAGTATTGAGGGTGACAAATTAGAATCACCTCATTTCTCTTTTTTTCCAACTCTTAATTTTTTTTTTTATTGCAGCTATAAATCTGAAACAGAGCTGCCCTGGTGACCTTGGTGAATTTATAATGGCTCCGGGCAAGTAGAAAGGCAGAAAAAACATAATTGCTTTTGTGATTTGGCCAGTTTTAGTTCCATTCATATTGATTAGGCTCATGAATCTGGATGGTCACCCAGAAAAATTTCGGCATCTAATCAATCATACTGTAGTGTTATTTAATGGTAAGGAGAAGCACAATAATTTTTCGATTGACACAAATATCTTTGAAGTTTTGTTTTTCTCAATGATACTCACAAAAAGAAATAATTATTCAAGCAGTCTGGGGGATAAATACTAACTGTGAGTTTTTAGGCAGAAATACCACTTAAAAACTTATTTTCAGAAATTCATCTGTAGATTTAATTTCTATCCTTCTGGACTTCTGGGCATTGGCCAACTGAGATAGAGGCAAAATTGTCATTTATCCTTAGCACCCTTCCATCTTTTTTTTTTGTCATGTAGTTTTGCCCCATTGGCAATCTTCACATCATTCTCTAGCCGTGGCTGCTCCCATTCCTTCCCTTTGACCCATTCTTAAAGTGGCTTACTTTGAGGATTAGTTGAAGTGATTAATCTGGAAAAAAGAAGCCTTATAAAACACAATTGTTGTCTTCAAGAATCAGAAGGGTCATCATGTGGAAGAGGGATTCGATTTTTTCTGTTTGACCCCAGATAGTCAAACCAGGAGCACTATGGAGAAATTATAAAGATGAAAAATTTAGATTTAATGTCATGATAAATGTCCTCACAATTTGAGGTGCCCAAAAATTGAGTGAGCTGCCTTAGGAGATAAGAGGTTTTCCTCATTGGAGGTCTTCAATCAAGGCCGGGTTTATTTTATATTTTAGTGGTGATTACTTTGGGGTATGGGTTGGGTTAGATGCTTGTTGTTTGCCTCAGTTCCTCATCTATAAAATGAGTTGGAGAAAGAAATCGCAAACCACTACAGTGTCATTGCCAAGAAAGTCCCAAATGGAGTCACAAAGAGTCAGACATGATTGAAACTACTCAACAACAGCAACAACAACAACAACAACAACAACAACATCTCTCTCTCTCTCCATATATATATATATATATATAGATACACACACACACACACATATATATACACACATACATATATATGTGTATATATATATATATATATATATATATATATATATCTCCATATATTTGTGTGTGCCTGTTATATACATGTGTAGGTAACACATATACATATATCTATATCTATCCATATACAGAGAGAGGCAGAAAATAGAGAGAGAGAGAGAGAGAGAGAGAGAGAGAGAGAGAGAGAGAGAGAGAGAGAGAGAGAGAGAGAGGAAGAGAGATCTAAATATAGTTATATTTTGGACAGACACAGCAAATGAATAGTAAGTTCGGACCAGAATTTAACAGGATGAGGAGAAGGGATGAGTTGCCTTTGGGATATTGTAAAGCCTTTTTTAAGACCTCAAGCTTCTCCAAGAAACAAAGACACATATTTAAATACCTTTATTTTCCCCTATGGATACAATCCATGATACCTATGAATTCTAAAAAAAATGAAGTTGAGGATCACTCAAAGAGGAATGGAAAGGAAGAAGGTTAATTGAGCAAGCTGTAACACATGACAAATAGGGAAATACTTAGAAATAGTAAAAAAAAAAGCCATTAAATTGATGTGTGAAGGCAAATGAAAATGAGATGATGATGTGGCAAGAATGAAGGACAACTTATGGATAGCCCACATGCTGTCTTGGTATATTAGGAAAACCTGAAGATTGAATGGATTCCCCCATGGCAAACTTATAGAGAGACATGTAGAAGAGTTGCATAGGATTGGCACAGCTGGAAGGGTTTCAATCTTCATCATTGCAGGGAATACCTGCATCACTGAAATCACATGGTTAAGGTAATAAGTGGAGGTATCACTGAAACTTAGTGTAATAAGAACCATAATTAGAATATGCTTCTAGATGGGTTTTTCTTAATCAAAAGAGACAAGATAAGTAAAACCAGTGGGCTGAGTAAGATTGTACATTAGGAAGATATGTTTAAGTGATTAAAGCTGGAACCCAGAGGAGAAAATATGACACAGCATTTGAAAGAAAAAAACAGAAGTGATTCTGTTGTCCAAATTTGTTATAGACCACCTGGAATGAAATACATGGGGAGTTTGGGGAATGTATTATAAGTCTGACAGAGAGGTATAATATAGTCGTGGTGAAGGATTTCAGTTATTCAGAAATCTGTTGGAGCTTTCTCTTGGTCAAAAGCAATGCAGTTAATAATTTCTTGACTCATCTTAATGATTTCACCTTTTAAAAGGTGAAAGAACAACAGAGGAAGTTCAATTCTGGATTTGTGGGTTTTTTTTTTTTACTAACAGTAATGAATTGGTCACTAGAGTGGAAATTATGAACATATTTCACAACTTCAGGGGAAGAGAAATAGAATCCCATTGACTAAAATTCCACAGGAGAATCAGACCAGGAGAGGATCAGAAACTTTTAAAAATGAATTTTGGAAGATAGAAAGAGGCACAATCTCAATGAGAAGGAAAATTAGAGTTATCTAAAGAGAGTGATATTTATGCCTAAGAACTTGCTAATCAAATTAGATTTTTAAAAAGATATGTATAGAAGACAGAAACAAGGGGAGGTAACAAAATGAATATATATTGTACTGTAAGGATAATGTTTACTCTGTTTAAAAAAAACAGAATGAGCTAAAGCTGACACAAATACTTTGTTTCAATTTTTGCCAAATTGGGGAAACTGAGTAAAATCAAAGAGAAGATAAGACTATTCCTCGGGGCTGATGATAACTTCCTGAAAATCCTAAATACATGATAAAAATCCTAACACATTCTGGATCTGTGATCAAGGGAAAGTCATTTAACTACTCGGTGTTCCTGACACACCTCTTGAACTACAAACTAGAGGTGAGCTGTTGATGTCCATGAGTGGAAGGACTATCTACCACAGAAAGGGTATACATTACATTGGAAACCCCTAAACACAAAAATGTTTGAAAGAATCTACTTGTAAATATCTCTGGATGAGGAATGCATTCTTCCCTCTCCTTCCATCACCTTTGCCTTGGTTTCCTTTAAGCATTTTCAATTCAAGTACTATTCCT
The DNA here is from genome assembly GCF_003287225.1 of Phascolarctos cinereus. Classification (NCBI taxonomy): domain Eukaryota; kingdom Metazoa; phylum Chordata; class Mammalia; order Diprotodontia; family Phascolarctidae; genus Phascolarctos; species Phascolarctos cinereus. The sequence continues at coordinate 24,618,614 of NW_027556098.1, read as the reverse complement.
ACATGAAGCCTTTTCTGATCCCCTAGCTGCTCGTATCCTCCTTCAATCTAGTCAATTTGTGTATGAGTGTGTGTATAGACACACACACACACACACACACGCAAGCACATACACATATATGCATATGTATAGGTATACACATATTCTACACACGTGTGTGTGTGTGTGTTTGTCATTAATATATAAGCTTCATTGCGGCAAGGGCAGTTTCATTTTTATCTTTGCATCCTCAAAAGCAGTACAGTGTTTGGCACTTGGTAAGTCCTTGATAAATGCTTTTAGATTGACTGATTGACAATGCCCTTTGACTCTTGATTTAACCACATTTCCTCCTCCACATCTGTATTTTTGAGTTTCTTATCTGTCATGATCTTTTTCAGAGCCTCTCTTGCCTTAGAGAGCTTATTTTTCATGTGGTCATGGCTCTGTTTTCAGTACTAATTTTGATCCTGATTCCCATCCCTATTTTCCTCATTTAATTATCCTGTTTCTCTTTTGAATTATTTCAAAGTTTCTTGCTATTGTTCTTCTGTTCCTAGTGGATCCAGAGTTTTTTGTCTTCTTGCTTTCTTTTTCATTAGGGGTTTTGGGGGGTATTTTCTATTACATTATAATGCTTTTTTGTGTTGTAGCATCACTGGCATCACTGCTCTTTCTGTCTTCTTTTTTAAATTTCTGCTTGCTGGTTTTTCTGGGGACAATGTCTTTCCCCAACATTTTTCTGTTGGCATTCTTGGCCTTCACCTTTTTCTTCCCCATTTGTTAATTTTGTATCAAACATTGCCACTGTTTGGTCCCTCCCCTAGCTATTGCCTTTGTCATTGCTTCTAATCAGAGCACTAGGAAATAGATAATTTCAGAGCATTGTTTGAAGGGTAAATACCTTTATAGATTATAAAGGTTTCCTTTTTGTATGTAATGGAAGGCTCTGCAATGGTGATGTGGCATTTGGTAATTCCTGAATATATAAAACTGCCCAGTGTAGGTGACCTAGTGGATACAATATGACCCCTTTGCCTCAATTCTTACCTAGCCTTTAATCACTGAATGGGTGTTGCCTCAGACAAACTGAAACCTAGGAAAGACCTTAGCTTAAAAAGGCCAAGGTCTCCCACTCGTCACCAGTTGTTCTAACCTATGTCTTCCCACTGTACTCAATGACTGTGGAGGAAAAAGTGAGCCTGATGACTTTGTACAGCTCTGCTTCACTTAAATTCAATTCCCTTGCAAGTTAAGACATCAACCTCCTGGTGCCATGGTCCTCTTTAAGAATGAAGGATGGACAAGAAGTCTTCTCCCACATTATTTACATTGTATTTTTTCTCTCCAGGTACTCTACAATGCAGCCAGACTAGTTTACATATAATTACTGTGTTCCCTCTCTTAAGAGTCTGTGCTTTTACACTGACTTTCCCCTATTCCCCAAATGCTCTCCTTCCTCCCATCCATGTGTTAGAACTGCTGGATTTTTTAAAGACTAAGCTTATCTTTTCTCTCCCTCCATCCCAACCTTTCTGTCTAAGGTTACATTCCACCATTCTCCTTTCTCCAGGCAGCTGGACCAAAGCATAATGACATCCTCCTCCCTCTCCACATTTGATCTGCAAATTGACTTTTTGTAAATTGTCATATTTTCTTATTGACACATTATTTAGAATTGTCCATCTTCATTCCTGATAGATATTAATTCTATCAGTAATTGTTCAACTTTGTCAACGACAACAACAAAATGTACCATGGAGGTCAGTGCTTAAGGGAATAGTTTTGAAAAGAAAAAAAATCCTTTAATGTGGATACTATATTTATACCCTGATTCATCTGTTTTTATATAGTCATTTTTCCTCCAGAAAATAGAGCATATCAATATGCTGCTCTGGGTAAATACACATGCAAATATGTTTATTAGTTATGGATGATGTTTAAAGCACATGTGACATGAATTATACAGAGCCTACAATGATACCTTTTTGCTTCTGTCTTGCAACATGTGTGACTCAGCATTTGGTTGTATGGGGAGGATGAACTCACTGGTTTCTTCTGGCTATGTTGTGACCCAGCAATGAAGGGACCTGACATGCTGCTAAGAAAAAGCATATTAAGTGGTCAGAGGTACTTACTAGGCCTGGAGTCATGAAGAACTGAGTTCAAATCCATACTTAGACGCTTACCAGCTGTATGACCTTGGTCAAGTGACTAGACCTCCATTTGCCCTGTTTTCCTCCACTGTAAAATGGGGATGATAATAGCACTTACTTCCTGGAGTTGTTTCAAGGATCAAATTAGATAATATTTGCAAAATGTTTAATCATAGCTCCTGGCACCTAGATGCCATACAAATGGTAACTATTATTATTTTTATTAGTAGTCTCCTGGTATTTCCTCAAATCTATTCCAGCAGGGTTTAGGGGTGAGGCAGTGTGTAGTAAATTCTATCTCTAGATTCCCCTCTGTTGGATGAAGAGACAGACAGTGTTCTTTCCCTTTACCTTGTTACTTCTTCTACTCAGAATATGGACTTGAGCCAAAACCCAAGCTTTGAATAATTTGCTCATAAGATGCTGGAGTGAGAATTGAATAAAATGAAAAATATAAGTAAAGAAAATCTCTCCCTTTTCATTAGAAACTAGGCTGTCCCAGAACTGAGCCCTGTCTTAGGACATTCCTATGTTCAAAGCAGAGGAACCTCTTGTAGGGAAAGGAAGCTGGAGTAATACCCTGAGGGCCCAGCTCTGAATTCTTATTGTTACACATCTTTAAAAATTGCTTTTGTTTGGAGGTCATTAGCTCTTTATAAATCCTTTTTCTCTTAGTAGCATAGCAGAGTAACTAGTCCAGCTAGAAATATGATATGTTTTCAAATAAAGGAAGTGAATTCTATTCTGCTGGAAGCAATTATTTCAGATGGTTTTTTATTAAGTTTTACAATAGTGTTACTAAGGGTCATTTTTAAACATTAGGAATATGCTCTACTAAATCCATGGAGATGACCAGAAAACACATAACATTCTAGTAAAAGTGTGGCCTGCTCATGTTTAAGAAAGACTTACGTGTTTTCAATGTGTGAAGCTTACTTTGAAAAGACATTTCACTCAGGCTTCTAGCAGTGGTTATGGGTGATGGTTATCATTAAACTGTGAGTTCTCCGTAGAAAGGAGTTCAAAAAGCAATGAATGTATCAACACCCTAAATCCGTAATAACAGAGAATGTTATGGGATATGCCTGCCATATGTGAAGCAGCCAGTTGACATTCTGTTAAGAAATAATGAAGACCGATGTACTTTCCTGAGCTGCTTCACACATCCTACAGAACATATTTCCTATTTGTGCAAGGAAAGCTCAGATGCCAGCAGATGTTCTCTCAAAGCACTTGAAATCCTTTTGCTAATATCAGGAGTAGAAATACTGCAGTTTTAGTCTGGCTACAAAAAAAACCCCAAACAATCCCAAACTCTCTTTTCCCCAGAAGCCAAAAAAGTTTGAACATTGGCCCCTAGAAATTGTCTGAATGGTGATAGATGCCATGTTCTGAGATATTTCATTGAAGTGAGTAATGAAAACCGGCCTTGTTAGTGCTCACTGGATGGAAAGTTAGGAGAAATGGATTTTAATCCTGGTACTGCTGCTAACTAACCTCTTTGGTCCATGACTTCCTTATCTGAAAAATAGGAGTTGGCCTAGATGAACTCTAAGGTCTCTATTGGTATTGGCATTCTATGATTCTTTTTGAGGGAAGGTAGTTATTATGGTTTAAAAATGAATTATAAGGGAGGTACCATAGTAATTCATATTGGAGTGCTTCCTATCTATCCCCATCTGAAAGCTATAGCGTTCCTCAGAAAAGAGATCTGTCTTTGATGATGGATGTAAAGAAGTTGGAAAGAATAAAAGAAATCATATATTAGAGCCTTAAGGAAGAAATGAAAGGAAAGCATAGAGGAAGAAAAGAGGCTGAAGTCAACTTAATTGTCCTTCCTGTCTGAAGGAATTTATGGATGAATACTTGTTTTTCAGCTCTGAAAAGGGTATAACTGGATCTAGGTTAGATAGAAAGGACAACTTCATGGTGTTAAGGCAGATAAATTGAGAGCTAGACCAGGCTACCAAAGGATGGGATAGTTTAATTCAGTTTAATTCTGTTGTAAAACCTACATTCCTCTCCACTAATGGGACCTGTTGTGGGTTCACACTGACCACATTTATGCTCTGAAGAGCAGGCTACTGTTGTACCCATTGACTCATTCTGTTCTCACCACAGGAAAGAAGTCCAGGGAAAATCTTAAAAAACCCAAAAGTTAGGAACAGCTCATACGTAGGTTCTCCCCTAGAGTTCCTCCTTGAAAAATATTCCATGTAAAGTAAATCATGTATAGTATAGTTAATTTGTTCATCCACTATAAAAGAAATGCTTGAAATAGAAAAGCATGCATTGACAAAGCCTTAACCAATCAATCAATCAATAAACATTTATTAAGCATCTACTATGTACCAAGAATTGTGAATATGAAATGGTAAACTATAACTCCTACTACATTCACCTGGGAGATTGATTGAACATGAAACACTTGGCCCTGTTTAAAAGGCATTTCACTTCATCCACTTCAAATTCATACTGTCCAAACTCACTCAGGCTCCATAACTACTAGATAGCCAGATACATATGATTTAGCCTCCTGGCAGTGGTTATCTTCTCTTCTGAGAAGTTGTTGCCCAGAACACTTTCTGTTGGTTAACCAGCAACCAGATCCAACAGCCCCCAACCCTTGGATTCATAAGGTTGCTAGTAAGACTAGAAATACTACATGTCAGGATTGCTGTTCAGCCACCTGTGTTTAGAAAAAGAAATACAGATGAGAAAAAGGTAGCCAACAACTCAAAGTCCAGTCTGAGGCTCACCTATAAATACATGACCTTGCTGCTATGTGTGAGGAGCTTCTAAAGCTACCAAGAGAAGTGTGAGACAGAACTTGAAGATTCATGATATGCCTGAGACAGCAACAGAAAACAGTGGAATCTGTTTCTCTTTTTAAGACTATTAAAGGGATGTCTTTTCCTGTTCAGTGGCTAATCTTCTTTGGGACAGGTTCTTTTTTTCCTCTTGTCATGGTGAACAAGGGATGAACCACGATTGGTGTATCCTTCTATAGCATAATTTCTTCATCGTTGTATAAGAACACACATAATGGTCCTCTCAAACTCCCAGCAGATTGCCTCCTCTATTAACCCCACTTATTTTCAATCTTTCCATATCTACTGGCAGCTTCCCTATTTCTTATAAACACAGCCATGTCTCCTTCATATTACAAAAATCTCTCACTTGATTTTTTTCATCCCTGCTAACTATTGCCCTACATCTCTCCTCCCTTTCACATCTAAACTCTCTGAGAAAGCTGTCTACAACTGATGCCTCCATTTTCTTTCCTGTTACTCTCTTCTTAACTTATTGTGACTTTGGATTCTGACTTTATCTTTCAACTGAAATGGCTTTTTCTCGATTCTCATCCTTCTTGACCTCTCTGCAGCCTTTGACACTGTTAATCACCTCTTCTTAATACTTTCTTCTCTCTTTGTAAGTTTCTCTCCTTTTCTCCCCCCATCCCATGCCCATGTCATGAATTCTTCAGTTCTCCATAGATCTGATAGGTAAACTATTACTTGTTCTCCCAGTTTACCTATAGTATCAGCCTTTATATCTAAGTCATGAACCCATTTTGACTTTATTTTGGTATATGGTGTGAGATTTGGGTCTATGCCTAATTTCTGCTATACTCTTTTCCAGTTTTCCCAGCAGTTTTTATCAAAGAGGGGGTTCTTATCCCAGAAGCTGGGGTCTTTGGGTTTATCAAATAATAGATTACTATAGTCATTGACTACTGTGTCTTGCATATTTAACCTATTCCACTGATCCACCTCCCTATTTCCTAGCCAGTACCAAGCAGTTTTGATGATTGCTGCTTCATAATACAATTTAAGATCTGGAATTGCTAGGCTACCTTCCCCTGCATTTCTTTTCATTAGTTTCTTTGATATTCTGAACGTTTTGTTTTTCCAAATGAATCTTGTTATTATTTTTTCTAACTCTATAAAATAATTTTTGGTAGTTTGATTGGTATGGCACTGAATAAGTAAATTAGCTTAGGTAGGATTGTCATTTTTATTATATTAGCTCGGCCTACCCATGAGCAACTGATGTTTTTCCAATTATTTAGATCTGATTTTATTTGTGTGAAAAGTGTTTTGTAATTGTGTTCATAGAGTTCCTGGGTTTGTTTCGGAGGTAGACTCCTAAATATTTATAATGTCTACAGTAAGTTTAAATGGATTTCTCTTTCTATCTCTTGCTGTTGGGCTTTGTTGGTAATATATAGAAATGCTGATGATTTATGTGGGTTTATTTTACAGCCTGCAACTTTGCTAAAGTTGTTTATTATTTCAAGTAGTTTTTTACTTGATTCTCTAGGATTCTCTAAGTATATCATCATGTCATCTGCAAAGAGTGATAGCTTTGTTTCTTCTTTGCCTATTCTAATGCCTTCAATTTCTTTTTCTTCTCTTATTGCTAAAGCTAAGTTTCCAGTACAATATTGAATAACAGTGGTGATAATGGACATCCTTGTTTCACCCCGATCTTATTGGAAATGCTTCTAGCCTGTCCCCATTACATATAATGCTTGCTGAAGGTTTTAGATAGATGCTATTTATTATTTTAAGGAAGACTCCATTTATACGCTTTCTAGTGGGTGTTGTATTTTATCAAAAGCTTTTTCTGCATCTATTGAGATGATCATGTGGTTTCTGTTGGTTTTGTTGTTGATATGCTCAATGATGCTGATAGTTTTCCTAATATTGAACCAACCCTGCATTCCTGGTATAAATCCTACCTGGTCATAGTGTATTATTCTTGTGATAAGTTGCTGCAATCTATTTGCTAGTATTTTGTTTAAAATTTTTGCATCTATATTCATTAGAGAAATTGGTCTATAATTTTCTTTCTCTATTTTGACTCTTCCTGGTTTAGGTATCAACACCATATTTGTATCCATAAAAAGAATTTGGTAAGACTCCTTCTTCACCTATTTTCCCAAATAGTCTATATAGTATTGGAATTAATTGTTCTTTAAATGTTTGATAGAATTCACATGTAAATCCATCTGGCCCTGGAGATTTTTTCCTAGGGAGTTCATCAATGGCTTGTTCAATTTCTTTTTCTGAGATGGGGTTATTTAAGTATTTTACTTCCTCTTTGGTTAATCTGGGCAATTTATATTTTTGTAAATATGTATCCATTTCACTAAGATTGTCAAATTTGTTGGCATATAGTTGGGCAAAATAATTCCTAATTATTGTTTTAATTTCCTCTTCCTTGGTGGTAGCTTCCCTTTTCATTCTTGATACTAGTAATTTGGTTTTCTTCTTTCTTTTTTTAAATTAAATTAACCAAAGGTTTATCTATTATTTTTTTTTTTTCATAAATCCAGCTCTTATTTTATTAGTTCAATAGTTTTCTTAATTTCAATTTTATTAATTTTTCCTTTGGTTTTCAATATTTCTAATTTAGTGTTTAGTTGAGGATTTTTAATTTGTTCTTTTTCTATTTTTTTAGTTGTATGCCCAATTCATTAATCTCCTCTTTTTCTATTTTATTTATGTAAGCATTTAGAGATATAAAACTTCCCCTAAGAACTGCTTTGCTGCATCCCATAAGTTTTGGTATGTTGTCTCATTATTGTCATTCTCTTGAATGAAATTATTGATTGTTTCTATGATTTGTTGTTTGACCCAATCATTTTTTAGGATTAGATTATTTAGTTTCCAATTATTTTTTAGTCTATCTTTCCATGGCCCTTTATTACATATAATTTTTATTGCATCATGATCTGAAAAGGATGCATTTAATATTTCTGCCTTTCTGCATTGGATTGTGAGGTTTTTATGCCCTAGTACATGGTCAATTTTTGTGTATGTGCCATGTACTGCTGAGAAAAAGTATATTCCTTTCTATCCCCATTCAGTTTTCTCCAGAGGTCTATCATACCTAACTTTTCTAATGTTCTATTCACCTCCTTAACTTCTTTCTTGTTTATTTTGTGGTTAGATTTATCTAGTGCAGAGAGGGGAGGTTCAGGTCCCCCACTAGTATATTTGCTTTCTATTTCTTCCTGTAACTCCCTGAACTTCTCCTCTAAGAATTTGGATGCTATACCATTTGGTGCATATATGTTTAGTAATGATATTACTTCATTGTCTATGGTGCCTTTTAGCAGGATGTAGTTTCCTTCCTTATCTCTTTTGATTAGATCTATTTTTGCTTTTGCTTTGTCTGAGATCAGGATTGCTACCCCTGCTTTTTTTACTTCTGAAGCATAATATATTCTGCTCCAGCCTTTTACCTTTACCCTGTATGTGTCACTCTTTTTCAAATGTGTTTCCTGTAAACAACATATTGTAGGATTATGGTTTTTAATCCATTCTGCAATCCTTTCCATTTTATGGGAGAGTTCATCCCATTCACATTCACAGTTATGATTACTATCTGTGTCTTTTTCTCCATCCTTTTCCCCCATTTATGCTTTTCTTTCTCCTTTTTCCTTTCCCCCTTCACTAGTGTTTTGCTTTTGACCACCGCCTCCTTCAGTCCCTCCTCCCTTTTATTATCCCTTTCCCTTTTCTTCCCCTTTACTCTTCCCTCCCTTCCCCCCCCTTTTCTTTCCCCTTTTCCCTCCTACTGCCTATAGGGCAAGTTAGATTTCTATACCTAACTGATTATGTTATGCCCTCTTTCTGATGAGAGTAAGGTTCAAACAATGCTCACCCCCTCCCTTCTTTCCCTCTGCTGTAATAGGATTTTGTGTCTTTTCCTGTAATGTAATTTACCCTTGTCTGCCTCCTCCTTTCTCAGTACATTTTCTAAGATCAGATTATACTTATTTGGATCCATTTAACCCACTTGATTAGATTTTTTTTTATCATTACATCAAAGTCAACCCTCTTTATGTATACTCCTTTAACATGGTGTAATAACAATACAGTTCTCAAGGTTGCAAGTGTCATATTCCCTTGTAGGGTTTAAACACCCCCCTTATTAACAACATATTGTATCTTTCTGTCCCATTTACTTTTTATGTCCTTCTTGAGTCCTGTACTTGAAGATCAAATTTTTTGTTGAGCTCTGGTCTTTTTATCAGGAAAGTTTGGAAGTCCCTATTTCTTGAATATCCATCCTCCCTTGAACAATGGTGCTCATTTTTGCTGGGTATGTGATCCTTGGCTGCAATCCAAGCATCTTTGCCTTAAGGAATATTATGTTCCATGCCCTGGGGTCTTTTAATGTAGAAGCTGCAAAGTCCTTTGTTATCCTTACTGTGGTTCCATTATATTTAAATTGCTTCTTTCTGGCTGCTTGCAGCACCTTCTCTTTCATCTGGTAATTTTGGAATTTTGCTATTATATTCCTAGGTGTTGTTAATTTGGGATCTCTTTCAGGTGGTGACCAGTGGATTCTTTCTATGGTTATTTTACCTTCTGGTTCTAGGACTTCAGGGCAGTTTTCCTTTATGATTTCCTGAAAGATACTGTCCAGGCTCTTTTTTTCATCATGACTTTCAGGTAGTCCAATAATTTTTAAATTGTCTCTCCTGAATCGATGTTCTAGGTCGGTTGTTTTGCCGATAAGGTATTTTACATTTTCATCTATTTAAAATTTTTTTTTTTGCTTCTGTTTGACTGATTCTTGTTCTCTCACAGAGACATTAGTTTCCATTTGTCCAATTCTGGTTTTTAACAGATTGCTTTCTTGCTAGTTTTTGTACTTCCTTCTTCAATTGGACAATTGTGTTTTTTAGGGACTTGTTTTCTTCAGTGTACTTTTTTTCCAATTGACCAATTGTATTTTTTAAGGACTCTTCTACCTCTCTCATTTGACTATGAAAATTCTTCTTGAGCTCTTCTAAGAAGGTTTTTTGGGCTTCAGACCTGTTCATATTCCCTTTTGATGTTGTGTATGTGGGTTTGTTGACAATGTTGTCCTCTTCAGAATTTCTGTCTTGATCTTCAGTCTTCTCATAATATGAATCTATGGTACCCTTTCTTTTTGCTCATGGTGTTTCTTTATTCCTGGTCTTTAAAGAGATTGAGCTCTCCTGCTGGGGAAGAGAGGGCACTGACCCAAGCTTCTTGTGTTGGGAGCCTAGGTCTTGGTCACTGGCTTTGTGTGCTGGGGCCTCTTATGTTGGCAATTGGAGGCTGTAGTTTTCTGGCATCTTTCCTCATGTTGGGCTGGAATCAGTAAGGCTGGAACTTTCAGGCAATTCTAGGTTGCCTGTTTTTCCTTTCCTTTAGCTTTCTTCAGCTCCTTTTAGATGGGTGCTGCAGGGTGATTATCTGCCTGGGGCTCCCTGCAGTGTTGTCTCCCTTGTTTTTGCTAATGCACTGGGATATTCCTTTGTGGTAGAGTACCGAGGCACCTAGTGGTTTTCTGAGCTGGTTTCCACTGGTTCCCCCCAGCTCTCATGGAGGCACTCAGAGGTGCAGGTGTTGGTGTTTGCCTGTTCTACCACCTGGGCTTCAGGATTTCTTCACAATTGGAGGCTGCAGGGCTCTGACAGCTCACCTGGTGTTGGGCTGGAACCAGCAAGGCCAGGGATTTTGGAAGTCTTTAGTTTGTTTTCTTCACCTCCTTTCAGATGAATGCCACAGGGTACTTATCTGCCTGGCACCCCTTGTAGTTCTGCTTCCCTTACTTTTGTAGAGGCACTGGGAGACCTGTTTGCTGGGTTCCTGCACTGCTGCTCCCCATCTTTCTTCTAGTTCAGCTGTTCCAGGGTTTTTTTTTTCTGAGGTGATATTCTCTGGGTTTTCAGAGGTTGATAGGGTAGAGTGAGAGTGACTACCTTTTCTCTCTGCCATATTGGCTCCTACTGATTTTTGAAGTAAAATAGGGATTCCAAAGGAAGAGATGAGCAGGGAAAGAATTCTAGGCATGGGGATAGCTAAAGCAAAGGCATGAAGATACAAGATGGAGTATCTTGTGAGTGGAACAGAAAGAAGGACAATTGAGCTAGATCACAGAATACATGGAAGGGAGCAAAATTCCAAAGTATTGGAATGGTACAAAGAGGCTGGATTGTCAAGAACTTTATGTTAAAGGATCCTGGTGGCAAAAGAGAGCCATTGAAGTTGGTTGAGTACCTTACAGTCAGAAATACACTTTAAGAAAATCAGTTTGGCAGCATGGATTGGAGTGGGAAAAGACTTAAAGGAGATGGTCCATTTAGGAGGTTTTGTAGTCATCTAGGTGAGAGGAGCCAGCTAGGAGGTGCAATGGATAGAGTATTGGACTTGGAGTCACGAGAACTCATCTTCCTAAGTTGAAATCTGGACATAGACACTTACTAGCTCTGTGACCCTGGGAAAGCCACTTAGCTCTATTTACCTTAGTTTCCTCATCTGTAAAAATGAGCTAGAGAAGGACATAGGAAACCATTCAAGTGTCTTTGCCAAGAAAACCCAAAATGGGTCACAAAGAGTTGGACATGACTGAAATGACTGAAAAACAAAAGTGAGAAGTGATGAGAGCTTGAACTAGAGTGGTGACAATGTTAGTAGAGAAAAGGAAGCTTATAGGAGAAATTTAAGAAAGGTAAAAATGAAAAGATTTGTCAAATGCCTGGATATGTGGACTAAGTAATAGTACAAATTTGAGGATGACATCAAGATTGCAAATCTGACTGACTGGGTGGATATACCATGAACAATAGGGAAGTTCTGATTTCTTTTAATATTGTAGATGAATGCAGACACACGCTTTGCATTCAAAACATGTTCCATGCTTTTTTGATGTAGATCCAGCGGAGGTGAAGTGTTGCAAAACAGCAATATAAAGCTAAAGAGAAAAAAAGTTTGGGTGACTATACCTTTAAAATGACCAGTTTAGCTGTCCATGGTACTGATAGGGAATTGCAATAGTTAAGGGAGTCCCATAAGAATACTCTCTGAAAGATGGTAATGAATAAATTTAAAGCCTAGCAACTTCACAGGCAGGGATCCTGCATAGTCAAAAGTATTGGATTTTGAAGGTGATTTTGCAAATGTCGTTTGTGTTAGAGGAGCCAACAAAATGACCAAGATAAATATGGTAGAGAAGAACCTGTTATAACACAAATGTTGAGAGATAAAGATAACATATATTACAAGCTTTCTGTGTTGTAGTGAAAGAACTAGAAAATATTCTGGCCTGGGTGTTCACAGACTTGGGTTTAGGCCACTAACTTGCTGTTTCACCTTAGGCAATTTACATCACCTTGTAGGCCCTGCTTTTATCATCTTTAAAATTATCAGTATTGACCAGTATGCTTCAATCAACCTTTGTGATAGATCACTATCTGCATGGGAAATGTGATTCTACCCACAGTACAATGAAATCCATGCTAGGGCAAAACAATTCACAACAGGAGTATCATTATTCTTAGATGTTACACTGGTTTGCTTTGGTTTTAGAGTAATTTCGTTTTCAATATACCCTGAATTTTTTGGAAAACGGTATCTATTTTGAAATGGTATAAATACTTCAGTCTTACAAATTAGAATGTAGATTCCTTGAGGCAGGGTCTATATTTTTGTTACTGTTTTCATCCTTGGAACTTGAGAACAATAGTTGATGCATAGTAAGCTCTTATTACATGTTTGTTGACTGAAAACTACAAATATATACTGTGGTTGCAAGTTGAATTATAAAATTTTAGGTTTTGTTTGAAATATTCTAAAAATATCCAAAGAAAGGCAGAGGGCTTCCAACCCAGCCTCATACTCATCAACCAGGGCATCAGCCTTTGCAGATATGGAGCCTGGCAGTTGACTCTATCAGGGCAGCACTCCTTACTTCCTCACTAGTCAACTAAAGACCCAAGGAAGAAAGTTCTTACCACCAAACTCCTTGGCACTGTCAAATGGTTCAACGTCAGACACTGATATGGTTTCATTAGTGGAAATTCCAGTAAGGAAAATGGATTATTATCTGCCTTGTTTCTGCACTCTTAAGACTACTGTGTCCTTCCATTGAACTTGCAGCCAAAACTTCCCGAATATGTTTTCTCCTCCTATTAGAATATAAGCTCTTTGAAAGTAGAGTCTATTTTAGTCTTCCTTTTTATTCCTGGAGCTTACTACTTACCATATAGTAACCACTTGGTAATTTTTCATTCATTTATTAATTCATTCATTCACTCAAACTTATAGAAGCTTATTCTGTACTTACATCTCACTAGGAAATAAAATGATCTCTGTTTGATCTCCTTTTCTAGCTCTTATTTAATCTGCTTTAACACAATGACATTCTTTTTTTTTTTCAATATATACTTAACTTAAATCTTCCTTGGTGCAGTTGTATCTCTTTCATATCTGAAAAGCAGTTGTTCATTATCCTTGGTATTCATAAAATTCTTCAAATACTAAGGAAAGTTAATTTGCCTTCATCTCTTCTTTCTCCTTTTGTACTTCTTTCACATAATTTCTTCTTGACTCTTTTGTTCCCCTCTGGTGTCTCTCCAACTTCTTCACATCCATCTTTAAAGGTGGAGGCTCTCTATTTATCAGTGTCAAATATAGTAGAACATTTATTTTCTGGTTCTTGCATATCATACTCCTGCTTATGATAGTCCAACACACACCCGTGTATGCACATATAAATATAATATGTATTATATGTATATTTCCTTCATTTTACAACAGAGATGTATCCTCCCAAAGTTGCACATAAATCCAGTTTTTCTTAGGTTAAATTATTCTTTCCTATTGCCTCATTTCATTTCAGAGATGCCTTCATGTTATTTATTTATTTTTTTTGGGTGAGGCAATTTGGGATTAAGTGACTTGCCCAGAGTCACACAGCTAGTGAGTGTTATGTGCCTGAGGTCACATTTGAACTCAGGTACTATCCACTGCGCCACCTAGCTGCCCCCACTTCATGTTATTTTTTCACTCTAATTGGTCCTTTTATCATTTTGCCTTTGCTTGTCAGTGGTTCTGTCAGTTTTTTTTAATTAGCCTAGTGATTTCATTGGTATAGTACTGACTACTCCAGAGAGCCTATACCAAAGCAGCAAGGTGATTCAGTGGATAGAGTGCTGGGCTTGGAGTGAAGAAGTCCTGAATTCTTGCATACTTACTAGATGTGTGACCCTGGGCAAGTCATTTAACCTCTATCTGCCTCAGTTTCCTTAACTGTAAAATGAGAATAATAACAGCATCTGCTTTCATGGTAGTTGTTGGTATTAAATGAGATAATCTTTGCAAAGTGCCTAGCACGTAGTAGATATCTGATAATTCTTATTTCTTTCCTTGCAAGAAAATGCCATCTACTAATGCACAGTAGATAGAGCTCCAGACTTGGAGTCGGGAGGACCTGAGTTCAAATCCAGCCTCAGACACATAACACTTACTAGCTGTGTGACCTTGGGCAAGTCACTTAACCCCCATTGCCTAGCAAAAAAAACGAACAAAAGAAAAAGTTATGTGGCTGTGTTATTGTTTAGTCATTTTAGCTGTGTCTGACTCTTTGTGACTCCATTTGACATTTCTTGGCAAAGATGCTGAAGTGATTTGCCATATCCTTATCCAGCTCATTTTACAGATAAGGAAACTAAGGCAAACAGAGTCAAGTGACTTGCTCAAGGTCATGCAGCTAGTAAGTGTCTGAGGCCAGATTTTAACTCAAAAGGATGAGTTTTTCTGACTCCAGCCCTGACACTCTATCCACTGCACCACTTAGCTATTCCCTATGTGGTTGTAGAGAATTATTATCTTTGCACACAGCAGGTACTTCATACAAATGCTTTTGGGTGAATGAATGAATTTTTGGATGTCATCATGATACTTAATTCCAAATCATTTGATTTTGGGGGACAACAATACAACTGTAAACTCTGCATGCATTTTGGAGTGGGAAGCACCAATTTAATAGCGTCTGTCCACCATCACCTAAATGGTTCTCTGCCTCTTGGGTATGGTAGAACTAAAAGGTACATAACCACAAAAATGCCCTGGAGAACATTGTGTATCATTTCAGATGCACATTTGTCAATGGCTAACTCAAGTCTGAACCCTTGGTACAGTGTGATTCTCTGGAGTCAGAGGTTCTAGGTTGATTTGAGCAATTCTACCAGTATGTAACCTTGGTCAAGGCTTCCCTTCTCTAGGCTTCAATTTCCTCATCTGTAAAATGAGAATTTTTGCACAGATAACATGGACAAGATGCTTGGCATCCTTGACACTGTCTCTTTATCTGTAAAATAAGGAGACTGGACTAAAGGTCTAAAGCTCTAAAATTTATGACTCTATGATCCCTTGGGCTTTATGCTGGTTTCTAGAGCCTCTAGAGTTGCCTAAGTGAAGAAGGATGAATGAGGTAAATTTGGATGCTTTGCCCTGATCTAGAGTCATTGTTGTAAAATGTTTTATTCCATAGGTACCTGCATCCTGTCACATATAGCTCAAGTTAAGGAGTGGCCAAAATAGCTTCTTGTAAAGACAGGAGTAGTGCATATGATGGGTAGCAATATATGAGGGAGCAAACATATCTGAGACCCAGAAATCTAGAAAATTCCAGAAAAATGGGTAAGCTGTGGAATTAGTTTTAAGACTGGGGCAATATTATCACCCCTCTTGTTTAGAGGTGGAAGCCACAAAATCATTTCAGGTTATTTTGGCATTCACTAAATTGTGGACACAAAATTGAATTGACCTTTTTGCTGATGATAACCTTGACTTAGCTTCTAGCTCATGTTCTATCATTAGAGGATTATATCTAGTGACAGATCATCTTCAGAGGAACTGGAGGCTCATGTGTATACTGGATTTGCCAGATTATAGGTCACAGGTTTATCATTTTCTAGTCAATAGCTGTGACATTATCTGACACTTAAAAGGAAGGATTAAAGGACACAAGAAAGTTGTATTTGTCTAATTGAGCATTTCTGCACATGAAGGTGAAAAGGTTCTTTCTAATCCCTGCAGGTGATCAGTTTACACACTGAAGCATGACATTTGATTAACCCTAGCCCTTGGATCCTGTCTAGCTCTCTTCTTTTTCATTAACTTTAGCTACCACTTTTATGCTGCTAATGTTCTGGTGAGTATATTTTTAGCAACATTAATGATGCCTTCCTGTTCCACTCTCCATGTGAGCTTTGACCAGGTGCACTTACAATTTCATTTTTAGATCATTTTAAGGTAAATATTTCAGTGGTACCTAAGTGGTAGAATATTTGTCAAGTTTATCTAGTTTCTTCTTTTTATTTTGCTCTTTTCTCTGTATAAATTATCCACACTTTGAGTATGCCTTTCTGCTTGATTTACTTCTCTTTGCCTTACTATTTGCCTGCCTTTGGCTTGTGCTTCCCCTTTCCCTCCATTTCATTTTCTTTATTTCACCTATCTTTTCCCATCTCTTTTTATTCTTTCAAGCAGCCACTTCATTTCTACTACTTTTCCCATTTATTTTGTTGTTTAGTCATTTTAGGTTGTCTCTGACTCTTTGTGGCTCCATTTGGTGTTTTATTGGCAAAGTCACTGGAGTGGTCTGTTATTTCCTTCTCCAGTTCGTTTTACAGATGAAGAAACCTCAGCAAACAGGGCTAAGTAAATTGCTCAGAGTCATGTAACTAGGAAGTATCTGAGGCCAGATCTGAACTCAGGAAGATGAATCTTTCTGACTTTTCCCATGAATTCCTTTCCCCTACCCTGCATCATTTTATCTTTCCTCCTTTTCATTATTTTCCACTTAAATCATGTTCAGGAAGCCTTTCAATGATGATTATGTCTGCCTACTCTGTCCCATTACCAAAGAGAAATATTGCCAGAAGATTAGAACAATTGCACAATTCACAGATGATGATATTTATGATATCATAGAGTGTTATTTAAAGAGACTGACTTGATTAAAAAAAAATGTATCCAGGACCGGATACAAGTCACGTGTTACTGGGGTAATTATGCTGGCTCTACAGTAGGAGATCCTGGATTCAAATTCTATGGGCAGCTAGGTGGCACAATGGATAGAGTGCCTCATTTGGAGTCAGGAAGATTCATCTCCCTGTGTTCAAATCTGGCCTCAGACACATTAACTGTGTGACTCTGGGTTTTCCTCCGTTCTTCATCTGTAAAATAAGATGAAGAAGGAAATGGCAAACTACTCCAGTATCTTTACCAAGAAAACCCCAAATGGGGTCATGAAGAGTAAGACATGACTGAAAAATGACCAGACAACAACATTCAGATCTTGCCTCTTTACTCACTATTTATTGACCATTTTTTGAGCATTGAGTTATTTATTAGGTAAATCACTTAATCTCCCCTTACTGAAATTTCCTTATCTCCAAAATGAGGAAATTGTACTAGATGGCCTAGGAGTACTCCTCCAGATCCATGATCCTATAAAGTATGTTTGTATTTCCATATATTTTATATTTCACAATAGATACCCAGCCTTAGCCAATACTTTAATTTCAACATAGAATAGCATTTCTTGAACTTATAAAGTACCATGGCTTCACTTTGGGACTAATTAAATTTTGCTAGTCTCCGCAATTAGTGAATATTTTCTCAATAGACAAAAAATTTCTGGATAATTGTCTACCACACATCCCAGATCATGGGTGAATCCCATGGAGAGATATGAAGACAGCTTCTCCATTATAGGTACATCACAAGAAAAAAGCACAAGTACAGCCAAACAGGATTTCTTGACAATGAGAGTTTTATCACAGCCTTATGTAAAGCCATCTAAAGGCCCAGTAATTTAGTGTGATGAAGGTTTGCCATCTCAAGGATGTATTTTATGTAATATTTGCTGATGGAGTAGTGTAGCAAGTACTTTCTGGCCTTATTATAAGTACTTTGTCCTAACATAACCTGCTTGACTTTCCAAAATGCTTATTGTCTGCTGGGGAATTCTGGTGACTATGAAAGATGGAGGGTAATGGATGTCATTTGCAAAACAGTGATGGATTTTTGAAGATAAAAGACATTTGAGCAAGGCATACTGGCAGCAGGAAGGGTCTGCTTCCACTCCCTTTAGTAGCAGAAGACATCAGGTGTGAACAGTGACCCCAGAGGTCAGCTGATTTGAACAGAAGAATGAGTTCTTGTTCTACAAATTTGATGAGAGACCAGAGTAGAAAAAGGGAAAGCAGGTGGGAAGTTTCTGGAGTCACTTAAGCCAAGGGAGTCTAACTCTAGCTCAGACCTGCACAACTTGGCAAGTAGGTAGGGGCCAGAATTAAAATAGTCTAAATTCTTCAGGTTGCAGATAGGTTTTTAGTAGCTCACTTTCCAAATAAAGGTATAATTAATGATTAAACTACTTTGTAAATAAGTTATATTTAAAAAAGAGAAATTTCAATTAATATTAATTAATTGTACTTGCTACTTAAGATTTTTATTTACCATGAAATCGCTCCTCTCAGACTTGAGACAGACTGATGATGGTTGGTTACCATGGGTCACATGACAAACAGGAGAGGATGCGTGCGCAGTGGCAACCTACCGGCCAAGTTACATAATGGGCAAGATAGTGACTAGGGGAACGTAGATAAGCAGGACATGGGCAAAGCATTTGTCACATCTTTACTTTCTTTTACGACCTCTATGGTTTTTATAGGTCTCCTGAAATCCTTTGGCAGGCCTGCTCTAGCTGGTACGCGTTGTTGTTAGTGATTGACATCTCCCTCCAGGAATCTGGTGGGAATTGGGAGTTCAGGAATTCAGAGATTTGTTTTAAGCACTTGAACTTTTCTTTCTTCCACAATGAAGGAGTTCACGCATGTGAGGACCTACCCTGGGGTTGAGAGTTTTTTATTCTTTCTTTTGTTTAATTTTCTTTTCTTTTTATTTACTCTAATTAAAGTGTTTACTAAGATAATGACCTTTAGTGTGGATACTTTTAATTGTCTGCAGAGTGGGAAGTCAAGTAGTGGTGTGAGCCATGGTGGTGGTGGTCAGGGTAATTTCTAACTCTTAAAGAATCATATACCTGCACTCCTCAGTAAGTAAGATAAGCTTGATTGATAGCTATTCTAGCCCTGATCCTGACTAAGAACTCATAAAGAGGCTTTAATATAAACACTGCTAACACTTATTCTGATACACTTGTTATAGTAGCAATTGTATTTTTTTTTCTTTTTGGAGGCAGTTGGGGTTGTGACTTACCCAAGGTCACACAGCTAGTAAGTATATGAGACCACATTCGAACTCAGGTCCTCCTGACTCCAGGGCTGGTGCTTTATCTATTGCAACACCTACCTGCCCCTATAGTAGCAACTGTTGAGGTATGGAGGTTGAACCAAGAAATACAAATAATATAACAGGTCTAAAATTGTAGCTAGAACAATGGTACGTTTTGAGGCTTCCAATATAATCTTTTTGAATTTCATATTCATATTTTATCAGCTTCTTTTCAGCGTTCTTTCAATGAACTCTTTAGCACTTAGAGTATTTTTTTTTGCAAGAATTTGAAAGGTATTTTTGGAGGGGTAATTATTTCCCCACAATATTCACATTTTACAGAGACCTTGAGAAGCCTCCTCTTCCTTGTCTCTTTTGTTTAACAGGATCAATCCTCAAAGGATGAACTGCGCCTGTTATACAGTGTTTCTTCTGTGGCTACATTGTCCATAGACAACAGATGTTCTTTTACCCAGTTCTGTTCAGAAATTCAAAACTATTTCTCAAATACATTAGTTACAAAACATGTGAGGGGGGATTTGTTTTGGTGGAATGTGTTTTGTGTTGTAGAAAGAACATACCACATTCTTGCATGAATGCCAGCTAGGGAAAATATTACTAATTCACCTGCCAAATTAATTGGCTGTTTATACCCCTTTGAATTTATTCTCCTTAATAAGAATTATCAACACATATAGCTTCCAAAATATATGCTGTGCTGAGATACAGTGCAGCTTTTGTGTTGTTAAGTACAAAATCAAAACAGCAAGGATTAAAAAAATGCAGAGAGGAAATGGAAAATGTATACTGAGAACAGAAGAGAGGGACAATTGAATAATAATAAACCTTCTGTGCTTGGCTTTATATTTTCTGTCCCTGGTAGTTTTATATTTGCTGCATTAAAAAAAATAAGCTGCATTGCAGACAAATAGAAGACAACTGTATTATGGAATAGCAGAATTTTACAAGAAGGTGCTACCTCCACTTTTTTGCTAGAGATGTTAGTTGCTTAGTCTCAACAACGGTCCTTTTTGAAGTTTATGACACATCCAGGGAAAATATCTGTCTTACGTTAAAATATAATCATCTAGAGGAGACGTTAGCATCAGCATATCTATGCAAAGGTGATTCTGTGAATTTATCATGAAAGATTCGTTATTTCCCTTTGCTTTTAAAAAATCTCCTATCTTTTCTATTTTCTACTCTTTCGTATTTCTAACACTCACGTTGAGATGATGTTAGAATCAGCAACAGAGCCAAGAAGGGAGTTTGTCCTCCATTCATTTTCAGATGACTAAGATTCCTGACTTCTATGGTAATTTGGCTTTACCTAGGCAGCAATCTTTAAGAGATAGCTATATGTTTCTCCTGGAATTCAGTTGATAAAGCTGAAGGTGGCAGCATCCCTTTGCTAAAATCACTCCTGCCTCCTCTACTTTCCCCCAAGAGGTACCATGGCATAAGTAGGACTGACCTTGGAGTCAAAAAAGCCAACTTTATTGTTTTTCTTTTAATATCATCTAAAATTTCCCCTGTATCCCCTCTCCCTTCCAGAGAATCATCCTTTATAACATGCTTTTTTTAAAGGAAAAAAAAGGAAAAAGAGAACATTAAGCAAAATCAATCAATACATAACAATCTTACATTACATGCAATGTTTCATATTTGTGGAATAACCTCCCTCTCACCTCTCCTCTAGCAAAGAAATGGGGGGAGGCATTCTTCTCATATCAATTCTTTAGGGCCAAGCTTGTTTTTTATACTTTTGAAACATTCATTTTTTACTTTTTATTGTTCTTTCCACTTACATTGTTGAAGCCATTATGTATATTGCTTTCCTCATTTTGTTTACTTTACTTTGCAACTGTTCATATAAATCTTTCCATGCTACTCTATATTCATCATATTGATTGTTTCTTATGGCACGGTAATATCCCATTACATTCTACAATTTGTTTAGCTATTTCCCAATTGATGGGCATCTACTTTTGCTACCACTACAAGTGATCCTATAAATAACGTGGTATATATGAACACTGCTTTTGTCAATGACATTTTTGGGCCTGGCTTGTTTTCTCTTTTGGCCAGAAACTGTAAGGGTCTTCTCCTCCTAGGTTGATATGTTTGTGATAATGAACTAAGCCATGTTTTGTCTCAATTCTTACTTAGCTCTTAGTAATGGAATGAATATTGCCTCAGACAAACTGAGGCCTAGGAAAGATCTTAATTTAGAAAGGCCAATGTCACCATTATATCTTGTGCCATCACCAGTCATCTTGACTTTTGTCTTGTCACTGGATTTCAATGACCCTGGAGGAAAGAGTGAGGCTGAGGACTTTGTGCAATTCTGCCTCACTTGAATCTAATTCACATGCAAGTTAAGACATCACCCTCCTCATGTTGTTGGTTCTCTCTGAGAATGAAGGAAGAAGAAGAAGATTAGTTCTCTTTCCACTGGAGAGAAGAATGTTAGAAGGTAATGGAGAGGGACATTGTTAAAAGATTAGGAAATTGCAGGTCTGAGAAGAAGAGAGAAAGGAATCTGTATTTACATTTCCATGAGAGGATTATTTCCAAAGTTCTCATTCTCATGGAAGCAGCTATGGAAGGGAGCAATTCATTGTAATGTTGTAATCTCAGGGGAAGAATGTGTGTGTGTGTGTGTGTGTGTGTGTGTGTGTTCACCCACATATGTACACACATACATACATACATGTATGTATGTATATGAAGAAGAAAAACAACAACAACAACAACAACGACAACAGTCTTGTTGTGGAATCTCTGTGTCTTTAGCCACTTTAGTTTCATAAATTTTTAAATTACTTTTGAGAACGGTTGTATTAGTGTGCCTAGAAAACTTTACTTTTAAATCTTGCCTCAAATGCTAATTGAGTCACCCCTAGGCAAGACACTTAGCCTCTCAGTGTCTCAGTTTTCTTATTTGTTAAATGATGAGTTTGAACTTGATGGCCTTTAAGGCTTTTTCCATATTTAAAACTATGACCCTGTGAACTAAATTTGGACTATAGCGAGAGGAAAAATGGGCTTGTGAATAATTTCTACTCTGACCTCTGTGCTTCATGAAGTGATATATGTCAAGGGGAACATCTTTCTTATGTTAAAATATAAGGATCTGGAGAATATCTTCCCAAACATTAGGAGCAGTTACTGGACCAATTGCCATACTTTCTCACTGTCTAGAAGGATAGAAATGAGGACATGATTAGAAAAATATATATATAAAGCTGTTCTATTATTTGAAGGTCTTACTCTATGTCTGCTTTGATGATATTTTTAAATCAACTGGCACAATTACCCAATTTCAACAGTGTCCTCAAATCTAAGAAATGGTTGGGACGTTCAGAAGATAAACTTCAAACTACAGTGAAATTCCCTTATATGCTGGTATTCAGAGAGAGGGTTAACAACTCTATTAAAACTAACTGTGTTGCATTAAGATTTTATGGCAAATAGTTTTGTTTCAGAGGACAGGATCTGACCTATGGGAAGCCCCAGTCCTAGTAAAAACAAGCTGGCTTATAATAAGGCCCTCCTGCCTGACATCATTTCTAATTGATTATTGAATTCTGTGAGTAGTATAGCTTTGAAGTCTCCAAGCCCAGGAGAAGGGAAGAAATACATTTCTATGATTGAAAATTATAAAAAAAAATCCTTAGGGCAAAAATGTTTTCATTTTAAAAAAATGCCTGTATTATTTTTGCAGTGTTGAGAAAGGCCTATGACATGAGAACAGCTAGGAGCTGTGCCTAACATATAATAACAACCATCTTGCTCGCCTTCCAAGGGTCACATGACTTGTTTTTCTTTCATATATTCCTTCAAACTGCTCAGACTAACTGATTCTTACCATTTTAGGGGAAAAAAACAAATAAAAATAGATTCCATTTAATACATTTACATCCCTACTGTGTGCAGAAAGCACTAAGTTAATGCTCTCAGCTAATGGCTAGGATTGATCTCACCACTCATTGGTCAGATGCTAGAATAATGTAATCTTTGCTAATTTACAGAAGACTCACAGGGTGTGTCTGAAAGTCCTGAGCCAATCCTAATGTTTCCTGTTATACCTAGTTGAAATTCCCTTGATTGATTGAATAGAGATATTCTAACCTGATAAAGGTATCAGGATGGGATCACTGCTAACAACAGTAACACTTTATTATTGGCTATGACAATAACATAATGTCCCTTAAGTTCTACTGGTATACTGCCAATAGTAAAGCAACAGTGACTGCTTGAAGATGTTCAGGATTCAGAAGAAAGACAGAGCACACACATCTAATATCTGGCTTTGTCTCCAAAAGTAGACAGGAATAGCAGAAGCCATGAAAATTTGTTTTGCAGCTTTAGTCTGATTGCTTGTATTCCTTTAGGACTCACTGGAGAGTTTGGGGGCCTGTAGTGTACTTTGGGATGCCATCTTGATGGGCTCTTTTCCATGATATACAGAGATATGTTTTGCCCTTTGCATACCAGGCCTAAGATCTAATGAGATTTTCCTTGATTCACTACATTTTCAATTCCAGAGAATTCTAGAGACATGACATGACAATCTGAATTAATAAAGGTCAGGCTCTTCTTTGCCAGTTAGCTTTGGAAATATCTAGGCCAATTCTGACACACATTTTGTGTTTCATGGTTTGCCTCTTATTTGTATTCAACATCCTCTGAATTGGAGAGGCATTTTAGTGTAATGGAAAGACCATTGGATATAGCCAGAGGATTGGGGTTCAAATTCTGGATCTTTCACTAACTGTCTATCTCATAGGGTTGTTGTCAGGTACAGATTAGATAATATATGTGAAAGGCATTACAAATTTGAAATCACTATGTAAACATTGGTCATTAATGTTATCTGTGTGATCTTGGGAAAAAAAAACATTTTTATCTCTTTGGCTCATATTTCCAAAAGCAGCAACCTGGAATTATGTAAAGACAGATGGTTTAGTAATGAAAGGACTTGGGTTTAAATCTCCCCTCTGATGCTTATTAGCTATGTGAACCTGAGCAAACTGCTTAATCTTTTAGTTTTCAGCCTCAGTTTTCACATCCATAAAATGAGGTGATTGGACTAGATGATGATCTTTGAGGTCTAGGTCACTTCTGAACCTATGATTAACTAACTTCTGATATCCCCTTTCCAGCTCTTAATTCTACAATCCTAAGTAACTTTAGAATAGTTTTGTTTTTGAGATTGGGTCTCCCCATCTCGTGCAGGTTGAGAGTGCTGTGGTTTCTCATTCACCTGTTCCTCAAAACAGTCAGCACAGAAGCTTTTACATGCTCTATTTTATCTGACCTGGGCTAGTTAACTCCTCCTTAGCCTTTCAGGTAGCCCTCTACTCCTAATGGTTCACTATATTGGTAATCATAGACTTAGTGTAGACACTTGTGTAGTTTTAGCCTTCTGTAGCTCAGAACTCCCAAACTCAATCAATTTACCATCCTCAGTCTCAAAGAGATGACAAGTATGCACTGCCATGTCCAATTTGGGATAATTGAAAGAAGATCTTTTTAAATAATCCCATGTTTATAGGATTCAATAACTATTTCCTTTCAATACTTATTGCTTTTGGACATACAGATGTAATGGTAAAGTTTGACTGAGTCAGTCTATCCATCAATCCAGTTAAAGGAATGAACAAGATACTTTGTCCCTAATGCCTTTGTCAGATGAAAATATCTCTATTGAATCAATCAATCAATGAATCAAAGGCATCTCAACCAGGTATATTGGGAAGGGTACCAGGATTGGCCAGGGAGATTTGGTCATGCCTCGTGTTTCTTCTAAAATTAGCAAGCCAGTTCAGAACCTATCATTAACTTCGTATCTGATCAGCTAATGATGGAAACAGTCCCAGCCATGCTGCAATAGGAAATCACTTGGGAAGGGGGAAGGAGAAGAACCTGTCTCTTCCTTATCTCTTTTCTACGGAAAGACTTTGTGAACTTTTGAAGGTTGAAAGATTTGGACTTCTCATCAGCATCCTTGTCTCCGCATTGAGAATTGAAGACAAACTAGATTCAAGGAGGAAATGAAGCATTAAGACTCCATAAAAAGCCCCGCAAAAAGCTACACCTTACATAAGGGGAACTTCATAAGGACTCCATGGAGGGGAAAAAAGTTACTTTTATCAACTGGGAGCTATGAGTTACCTCTTTGTTCCATATGTTCTCTGAGCTCAAGTGCACTTTTCCTTGGACATTGTATGTACTGTTGGGAGATTATCATAGCCTTTTCAGGTGATGTTTTGTGACAACTGTCTTTACTATACTACCTCAGTAAACATCCTTTCTAAAGACTGATTCAGTATATTTGACTAATAACTGATAATCGATGGGAGAAGCATGCTGGTGGGAGCTCATGAATTATGGCAATAGAACTATGCCCTCCACACCCACTCTATCAAGATCCTCTAAGGCAGGGGTGGAAAACCTGTGGCCTTCAGTGTAGTCTTCAACTCCTTAAGGGCAACCTTTCAACTGAATCCAATTTTACAGAATAAATCCTTTTATTTTTATTAATACATTTTCGTTCAGCTTTTATATTTTTATTTTACTTTATTATTTTATTTTTACTTCATTTTAAAAATGAACATATTTAAAATACCAAAGAATAAAATAAGTTTCAATGAAATAATTCTCCCAGATTGACTGGAACAATTAGAACATTAGCAAGCCATAAGGGCTAAATTGATGGCTGCTACACTCATTATTTAATTCTAATTTCCCCCATTGAATGGTGCCACTGCTGCATGAGGTTGGTTGGCAAGAGTTTATGGCGTCAAGTATACCAGTCTGTTATCAGTTTTTGACAATAGTTCACTGTGTTTCTATTTGAAGTGGAATTTGTGAGTAGTTGCACTGCTCAATAGTGTTTTTTAATTCTGCCTGCTTAATAGCTCATTATATCGAAGAAGACCAAGAGAACACTGAAGGAAGAAAATAGATTTGTTAACGAGGATTGGAAATTGTAATATTATCTTGTTTCTGCTAAAAATAAAATAATTTGCTTGCTTTTGTGATACTTCAATATCAACATTAAAGAAATTCAATGCTCATCAGCATTATAACACTCATAAGGAACACAAATATTTTAAATTAGAGGGAGAGGTGCAAAAGATATAGCAGAAATTAAAAGATGAAAAGCAAAAGCAAAGACAATTCTTTCAAGCAGTAATAAGATATGGAAGTAATGCCACTGAAGCGGCTTATAAGGTAGCTCATATACTCAGGAAAAAAGGGAAGCCATTCAGTGATGAAGAAATTGTGAATGAATGCATTGTCTAAGTTGTAGAATGCTTAGATGCTGATAATGTTTCAAAGTACGGTTTATCATGTTAAATCAAAATGATTTGAATATTTATTTGCAAGGTAAAAGTGTCTATATGGGGCAAAATATCTGAGCATTAAAAAAAAAATCTTTTTTTCAAAACACTTCTTCAAAAGGAAATTTCACATGAACATTTTCCCCAGTTAGCAAAGGTGATTGATGAGCAGGATGATATATGCAAATCATTTGAAGAATATGCAGCTGTCATAGACCTATTAATTGGAAAATACAATGAAAGGTTCACTGACTTTGAGAATCATGACATCACACTCAAATCAGCATTTCAGTCTCACCTAGTTGATATCACCAAGGCATCTAAAGAACTATGGATGGAGGGCAGCTAGGTGGCTCAGTGGATACAGCAGCAGCCCTGAAGTCAGGAGGACCTGAGTTCAAATCCGGCCTCAGACCAAACACTTGATACTTACTAGCTGTGTGACCCTGGGCAAGTCACTTAACCCCAATTGCCTTAAAAAAAAGAAAGAACTATGGATGGAATTGATTGAGCTCTCAGTAGATGACATTTTAAAGTCATTATTTGATGCTAAGAAAGATCCAATAGAAATATGGAAAAATGCAGTAGAATACCCATACCTTTGGCAACATGTCAAAAAAAATGATTTCTTGCTTTTTAACCACTTATTGATGTCAATCTACTTTCTCCTGTCTAATCCAATCAGGATGCCTTTAAGGTCATATACCTATCTAGAGGATCAACTGAAACTGCAGACCTGCATGCTGCAAACAAATATTCAATGCTTTCCAGCAAAAAGCAGACACAGCAAAGTCATTAAAAGGTTAGTTAACTTTAAAAATTAATAAATAATTTTCATTCTTTGAAATTATTAAGTACATAGTAGTTAGATTTTTACAAAATAATGTACATTTTAAAGTATATCTAATTGAAGTTTCTTGAATGTGGCCTTATTTGATTATAGCTAGATATTAATATGGCCTTCCAACATGAAAAGTTTCCCCACGCCTGCTGAGGAGAAGCAGCCTGCCGTATTCTGGATGCCCAGCCTGGTAGTATGAGTGAAAGCTAAAAGTGTGGTTCCAGAGTATATACTACATAGAAAAATAAGGGGAAAAAAGGTTTTGGGATTAGACTAAGCCCATGTAAAAATCTTCATGATCCAGGTCACAAAATAGTTTCTAGGCATTTGAAGTCATAGTTCTTCTACTGTAAAGATGCTTTTTACCTTATAGAACATCAGATACATGCCTTATTGATTTCAGGAATTGCCAAACACCAATGAAAAGTAATTAGGAAGTAGAAATTAATAGAACAAAGAGAAAAGCAATTGAGAAGACAAATAGGAAAAAAGGAAGAGTAGCATATTAATTATATAGAGGTGTGCCGTATGCTAGTTAAGGTTTAACAATGAGCTTTCAAAAAAGGTACACAGAACAAGCTTTTTAGTTAATCTGCTTCACCAACATATTCTTCACAGCTTTCTAAGTGCAAACAATCAACAAACAACGAATCAAGCCCTAATTTGTGTAAGTAAACGCTCACACTGAAAACTTGATCATTAG
The DNA here is from genome assembly GCF_003287225.1 of Phascolarctos cinereus. Lineage (NCBI taxonomy): Eukaryota > Metazoa > Chordata > Mammalia > Diprotodontia > Phascolarctidae > Phascolarctos > Phascolarctos cinereus. Next base: position 24,590,505 of record NW_027556098.1, on the reverse strand, counting down.
CTCTCATAAGCTGCTAAGAGTTGGCTTCAGCATATCCCTGGATGTAGGGGGTCTAGGAGGTATACCTAAAAGATATTAAATACATCACAACATAGTCCAGAGTCAAATAATGGTGAACATAGGTTTGGAACAGGCTCAAGTCTTTTTTAAATTTAATTTTAATAAACCTGATGCTGCTATTTCTTCTTTAGACCAATTAATAAAATCACATGTAGGGAGGCAGCTAGCTAGATATAGACATTAGGAGATCTTAAAGTAAAATTATTTGAGTTGGTGTTAGTGGAACCTGAACCGTGTAAGCTTTCCTTAGGGGTACTAAGTCCTTCATGTCTTTTTTGACATTTTTTTAACACAGGCTTAGCATTGTAAGAGCCCTTTCAAATGCTGAGAATGACATTTCCTCAGCTTAGTAGAAAATCTCCTATTAAGTGCTCACATTCCTAGACACATTTCTGCTAAATGTTAACTTCACATATCACAGTCAGTTGCTGCTAGAGGATATAGGATAATGAGTATATCAGAGTGTTTTTCCTTCTGCTGAACGTGGGGGCATTTATGTGATGATATTTTAATAAAATGACTATGGATAGTTACTTAGTCAAAACCATGACTATAAATGTGAGAGTTGAAATTATGTTTTACCTAACCAGTTATGCAATTATTACTGTCATTATTGGGTATTCTGAGATGTTGGCACTCAGAGTGAGAAAGTCTGAAGAGTCCTGGCAAATTAAATCCATGTACTGCCCATAAAACAACAATTTCTAGAGAATATTATTTCTAGAACCACAACCCTATAATGATTCCAGAATAGACATCTCCTTCTTTTAACTAGGATTAGTTACCTGTGATGAATTCTAAGTAGGCATCATTGCTCATGTTGGCATTGTTTTCTGAGACTGTACAGAAATATGGCCAGCAGGTTGGGGTTGTTAGGCAGGGCTGATTCTGGAAATTTAAATCCTATGGCGAGATTGGAGTCTTCTTATTCAAAGTAGGCATTGGTTTTGTATGTGCAGTTTATGGTATAGAAGAAAAAGCATTGTTTTTAGAGTCAGAAGACTTGGGTTCAAATCCCAGCTCTGCTACTTTTTATCTCTGTGACTTTATCTGTGTGACTCTTTAGCTTCTAGCTTCCTCATTTGTAAAAAGAGGGAGTTGGATTAGATGAACTGGAAGTTTCCTTCCCATTCTAAGTCAATGATTCCATGACCACATGTGTATTTGGTGCCTGTGATTAGGATTAGGTATGTGTGTGTATGATGTGGTAGAGTGGAACAAGCACTGAACACCCAACTAAGAGTCAAGAGAGACCAGGATTCATATCTCATCTCTGATGCAAGTATTGCAAATAACTTAACCCTCATTGAACCTTCACATGCTTATCTGTAAAATGGGGATAATAATTTAGTAGTTCTTAACTCAAAGCTTTGCTATAAGACTTAATATATTTTAGAGAATGATAATCTGTAAAGCACTTTGTAGACTTTAAAATGCTATGTGAAATGCCAAATATTATGATTACTATATTATCATATAATATGTCAATATATTATGATGATGATTTATTTGTCATAATGTACATATGTATATAAACTAGGGCTGGCATATGGCATTGATTTACACATAGCAGACACTCAAATAGTTGTTTTGAACTAGGTGTCCTTAGTTTATTAGAGTTATTAGCATCTGTAACTACCTATCGGTGAGATATACTATGCGTGGATTTCATTCATATATGTGTACATATACACTTACATGCATACGCAAATACATGTGTTTGTGTATAAATTGCACACCTTCAGTTTTACCATGGTATCCTATGAAAGACTTAGTTGGCAGTGGGAGAGCTGGGAGCAACTTATAAGACTGAACCATAGAATGAGGGAAAAAGCATTCAATAGGCAGGAAGATGAGCTTCAGGAAGAAGTGTTCTGGGAGTTCTTAATAGCAGAAAGCAAGGATTCAACAATTGGAACCAAGACTCAGAAATACATTTCTAATCTAATCTAATCTCAGAAGCACACAAAATTTCCACAGGAATTGAGGGACTGAGCTGGGAATCAGAGAAGTGACTCTGGTATAGGGAATAAGATAGGGAGTCCTATTCTCAGACTTAGAGTCAAAAATTTTTTGGTTTTTGTTTTTGTTTTTTTGTAATAGGGAATAAGGCAGGCTCCAATGTACTTGAAGAGAAGATTAGGAGTAATAATATCAGCAAGGATGATTTGATTCCAAGCCACTGAGGTTCTAAAATAGGGCCCTTGACATCAGGATTGGTTCTAGAGTTTAAGGACGGTGGTTAAGTGAACCAAGCTACAAAGGTTAGAATTATCCATGGGCAAAGAACCAGGTAGATGTTTGCATAGAGGTATATAGTCTCAGCTGCTATTTTAATATGATTACAAGTCAGGAAGACTCAGGGTCTTATGTTAGCTAACAAGCAATTATCTTTCACAACAGAACTATAAACAACACCTGAATTAATAAAAATCACTAAGCTTTTCCCTTACTGGTGGACAGCCCAATTTAAGTCTTTAGGGATGTATGAGTGCACACGTGTGTGTGTGTGTGTGTGTGTGTGTGTGTGTGTATGTATGTGTGTGCACATTTAAGGGTGATGATCTGCCAAAGGGTATCTAAAAAGGCTCCATCTAAAAGGAAAGGACCTCAAAAGAAACCCAGGAAAGAGATGAAATGAATAAATTAAAATTAAAATCTCAAGGAGAATCCAAAATAAGAAGAATGGGGTGGGGGTTCAGCAGTGTCAAATCCTGAAGAAATTATCTCTATCTCTGTAATATACATATACACGATATTACCAAGTACATATGCATATTCAGTCAACTAATTAGCACCTCATTAAATCTAGTCACTCTTTAGACTTCTATTGTCAACTGTAATTATTTGTTTGTTTGAACTGGTGTCCTTAATGTTTTTAGTGAATGGAATGTATTCAAATATGTATCTGTGAATCTCCATGCAGGGTTGTTGACTTCCAATATTTTCACATAGTAATATTTAGACAGGAGACTTACAATCTTAATAATCTAATTCTCCTCCTGGCTTGTATGAAGAGAAAGGCATGGGGAATTGGAGAATACTATCTCTCAGAGTGCGCTGGCTTCTGAGAAAATATTTAGAGGCTGCACTAGGCATCATCCAGAAGACCAATTGAATAGTGGGAAATGATTTTTGATCCAGGTATAGTTAACCACTAGTTGGCAGTAATTTCTTATCTGCCATTCTTGGTGATGATTTTATTATCTGGATCCGCCACCACCAGAAGCATTTATTTTAGGATAATCTACAGTAATAGAATACATGTAACATCACTCATATCCCCTCAGTCATTTCCTTAATAACACAACTGAGCAAGAGTATAGTTTATACTATACATACGTGTAGTAGAATTACCTTCAATATGGCAGCAATGACAATAGAAACCACAAAGTACAGAGTTGTCCTGGTACTGAAGGAAGTATAAGGATAAAAGCAGTAAGCCCCTTGTTCTAAGGAGCTTACAATCTTACAGAGAAATACAATGCTTATGCAACTAATTATAACACAAACTATGACACCAAAGAGGTACAAGTGCTATAGGAATTTTGAGGAAGGAAAAATCATTTCTGACTGGAGGTATCAGAGAAGACCTGGTATTTGAGTTGGGTCTCTAAGGATTGGTGGGCTTTTCACAGGAAGAAATGAGGAATTGGAGTAGGCATTCCAGGCATAAGGGATGGGATAAGCAAAGATGTGGAGGTGGGAAAATAAAGAACATATCCATGAAATAAGGAGAAGGCTTATTTTTTGGAAAATAGATTATGTACTGAGTGTACATGTTGTATTTTAGAGTACTTTTAGTGCTACGCTGATGTGTTTGGACATGATTTAACAGGCAGGAGAGAACTATTGAAGGGCTTTGATCAATACAGTGTCATATGCCATGTGATATATTTGAAAGATGCTGGATTTTTAGTCATGAAACAGCTTCAAATCCTAGCTTTCATATGAGGACCCAGAATTTTAGACTCCCCATCTTCCCATCAGTGTCCTAGTGATATCCTTGAATCAGCTGATATCAGTGTCTTCATTAGGAGTCCAGGACAAGATTCTTGGCTCTATAGGGAGCCCAGAAAAGAAACTACAACATGCCTAGAAGTTTCCTGAGCACTCTACAAAGGGCAGAAAAGGACCTGCAGCCATCAGGACCTGTGAGTTCCTTCTTTGCCAAATGTATAATTTGAGTTTCAATCCACTTTCCATTTTACTCTGTGTTTAGTAGTAGTAGAGTATGCAAGTATGTTACAGAATATTAGGGTGATTTTCACCCTTTTTACCAACTGTCCTCCCTGTACTGCCTTAGTAAATATCCCTTTCTAAAACTTACTTAAGTCAAGAAGAATAATTAATTCTCAGATGATAATCTTGGGAGGAGTCACGCTGGTGAAGGGCTTGTAAGCTACAGCATTAGTAGCCCTTCAACTTCTCAAAGGCACCCCTAAGATCCTGGAAGACTGAGTAACCTTGCACTGTGGTAGCTTATTCATCAGCATGAATGGGTGCTGAGGCAACCACGGGTACAGCGAATAGCGTGCTGGAGTCAAGAAGATTCAAGTTCAAATCCAGTCTCAACACATACTATCTGTGTGACCCTGAACAAGTCACTTAACTGCTACCTGCCTCAATTTCCTTATCTATAAAAGGAATATAATAACAAAGGATTGTTTTGAGAACAGTAGATAATATTTGTGAAATGCTTTGCAAACCTTAATATGCTATATGAAAGCTAGTTATTCTTTTTATCATCATCATTATTGTTGTTGGTTAATGATGGTGGGTGGTGGTGCCTCAGCATGTGCTATTTAAGGAAAATCTTTTATCTACTTCAAAATGTCATTTTCTAGCTGCCTCCATGTCATGATGCCTGTGTTCCAGGCCACCTCCAACTGGAACTCATGTTTCCCTTCAGGAAACTGGGCTTCTGTTTAGTGAACTCTCAGCTTATCTAACTTGGACCCAGACCCATTACACCACTTCACAGACATCTCTAAGTCATTAGAGTGTTTGTATCCTCTTCTCCCAAATACTGGTTTTTCAACTCTAGCTCTGAGAACTGTAATCAAATAAACATTATTATTCATTGAAAGGATATGTTAGATCAATTTCCCTATGACTCCAATTACCATTTTCTCCTCTGACTTCTCTGACCACCACTGCCTTACAAATGTTGTTTCCCCCTTTTAGAATGTAAGCTCCTCAAGGTCAGGGACTGTCTTGTTATATTTACATCTTTACTGTATTTATATCTCCAGCATTTAATACAGTGCTTGGCATATAGCATTTGATACATGCTTTTCATTTATTCATTCATTCATTCAAAGTGCTAGACAAACATGAGTTACTTCTAGAAAACTTCAAGTTGGGAGATACCTTAGAGATCATCAAGATCAAATCCATCATTTGGCAGATGAGAAAACTGAGGCCAAAAAAAAGGAAGTGACTTGATACCATTCACATACATATTAAGTGTGAGAGATGGTATTCAAACTCACATCTTCTCATTCCAAATCCAAAGCCACTAGATTGGGTCTAGCCATATTTCAAATTTGAAATGTGGCTCAGTCACTTACAACTCCTTCTATCTGAAATGATAAACACCACAAGTCCCTGGTGAGACATGGTCTAATCAGAAGACAGAATCAGACATCAATGAATTGAGTTCTGTTTTTAGCAAACAAGAGATATCTATTACTCTTGCACAATTTAATCTCACTGCGCTATATTATATATAGCATATTGTATTATTTTATACAAAAGAGGTATACTATACATTTACATTGGTTTTTGTCTTCATATATCAGGTATCTGGCTGTCTCATAATATACCTATATATATTTAACACACATGTATAAGGTATATTACATATTTAACAAATAGGTATATACTACATGTTTAACATACACATACACACACATATATTACATGTTTAACAACTTTTTCTTGAATTGAAAGACAGGATAAAGACATGAAATATATCACATACACACACACACACACATAGATAGAATGATGATATAGAGACAAAGAGGCAAAGAGAGATGAACATAGAGAGGGGCACACTCTAAAACTGGAGTCAGGAGAAATGAGTTCAAGTACTGTCTCTGATCATGACTTGCTGTATGGCCACAGTTAAGTCATAACTTCTCTGAGCTTCAGTTTCCCCATCTGTAAAATGGATATCATAATTAAGTGGAAAGGGAGCTGGAAACAGTGTCAGAGGATCTGAGTTTTAATTACAGCAATACCACTTATGACCTCTTTGATCTTGGGCAAGTCATTTAACCTCTGAGTTTCATCATGTGCAAAATGATGGCATTGGACTAAATAATCTCTAAGGTTCCTTTGTGTGATCCTATAAGCACCTGCTTGTTAGGTTTGTTGTAAGGATCGAATGAGATAAGAATATGAAATGCTTTGTGATCTTTGCAATACTTTGGAAATATCAGTTATTATTTTATAAATGCTAAGGAGATTAATAAGTAAAGTTTTAATTCCTTGTTTGGTCAGATATACATGATAAATCATGGAAAATCACTTTATATTAAAAAAAATTAAATTTTAAAACTTTCAAAATTCTCAAATAATTTTTTGTTTTAAGAAATAAAGATCTTGGGGGCACGTAGGTGATGCTGTGGATAGAGCACCGGCCCTGGATTCAGGAGGACCTGAGTTCAAATCCAGCTTCAGACACTTGACACTTACTAGCTGGGTGACCCTGGGCAAGTCACTTAACCCCATTGCCTAGCTCCCCCCCCCAAAAAAAAAGAAGGATCTTATTTAGGGTTATTAGGATGAGTTTAACCTGAGATCTCAGTCAAGACTGTCTGATAAGGCCTAAAGAACAGTTCAAAGTTATTCAGTCTGTAAATAAACTTCTTAGTAACAGAGAAAGAAGACAATGAAATTGAAAGCTTATATAATGGGAGCTGATGGAAAAATGTAAATGAAATTCCAAAAAGGATGAAAGGGCTTGTGAAGGTGTGATCCACATTGGTGAAGGTTTGGCCACAACTTATAGATCACTCAAAGTTGCCTGGTCATATAGTGAGGAGAGAGTGTAAGATCAAGGCAATGTCTAGTCTGTAGGAAAGTTTGCCCTGTATAGAGCAAGATGCTATTTAGTTGGTATTCTGTGGGTTTCAGCCTGTTTTAGACATTACACAGGTAGCCTGATTTGTTCTATATGTGTTGTGGATGGTATGTGTGCCTCTTGACAGTTGGGAATACATCTATACCTTAAACCTATGGTATCATAGGGAAATTTTCTAATATGTTATGTAATATATATTCTGTAATTATTGCATAATATATAATTATATATTAATATTATACATTCTATGATCTAGTGATAAGATATATGTGACATTATATAATATGTATTACATAATTATATAATTATATTATAACACCATATAAGGTATATGTAACATATATTAATATCACATATCATACTAATATGATATATATTGCACATAAATGTACATATAGATATACATATGCACATATCTATATCTATCTACCTATCCTGATATATAATGATAAGAGGAGGTGTGGCATATCTCCACTTCAAGACTGTCAGTTGCAGAGAAGTTGCTGACCTACATTGAGAGATGTAGTTTCCTCTCTCTTTACTGATGAAATTATAGGTCTAGTCCTGACTCCTCCACTGAAATACAGGATATTCTCTGTGTTTCCTAACATGAGAAACATTATTGTAAAAATGTTCGCCATAGGCAATTGATTACTTTGGCAATGTATGTTCTTGACCTTGGTCTTTAATTTCTCCTATTCTTGAGCTTGGAAGTATAAGATGCATTTGCCCACATAAGACATATATGTCCACATGGATTGTTTAATTATATAAACACACAGCTCATAGGTGACATAGATAGCTAACTTGGAATCTAGATTGCTTTTCCCACAGGAGTCTGGGATGATTGCCTTGAGGAGAGCAAAAGAGATGTGGCTGAGCACTTGCTAGATTTATATCTATCTGCTACGAACCGTTTCCCTAATCCCCACCCCAATATTGGTGTAGGTCAGAACAAAGCTATATTACTGGTTATTCTCAAGAGGAAGGGTAGCCCTAAACTTATATATACCACTGGTTCTTTCCTACAAAACATTCATCCTACAAAAGATTGCAAGTAAATACTTTTATCTAAACAAATAGTAAACAGAAATTGGAGAAATTATACAAATCAGCATGTTCCAGAAAATACTCAAGAGCAAATGAGCCATTTAGATGGGGGTGAGATGAAATCTTAGCTCAAACTAAGAGACAGAAGGTCTAATCTCACCCAAAGAGAAGTTCTCTCTCTCTGCTCTAGGGAGGCAAACTAGAAATCAGGTCATGTTGAGGAGACCATTTCCCTAAAATTTCTGCAGCTCCCAAATTCTTTCTCTCTCTCTCATATATCTCTCCTTAAGAGTTTCTGGAACCACATATCTCTTTTCCAAGAAGCTCTGATCCTAAGTTCACACCTGACACAAGAACACAGTATTTCTTCTATATTTTCTCCATTGACTAGGAACCATGTCTAACCCCTACAGATACAGAAGCATGAAAAATATTCAGACTTAGATACAAGCACAGATTATAGAAGTTACTTGGTCAAAGAAAGGATTCTAATGTTTTACCATTGAGAAGTCTGATATTTGGATGAGGTAAATAGGCGAACTCTTGAAAAAAAATCATTTTTTAACAAAAGTGTTGCCTCTCCTTTCTCTACTCCTAAACAACAGAGAATGATAGGATATGAGTGTTTGTAAAATGACTACAGGATAACTTTTAAATAGAATATATTTTGCTTTCAAATGTTTTCTTGACCTATGGATATTCTTTACAAAATGCATTTTTCTAGCCTAATTGAAATTCATGGCATTATATGCAAAATTCTTTTGCTTACTGGCTGTGGTATCCTTATGTAATTAATTTCATTACTACAGAAATCTAGTGTTCTGCTAATGAATCTTCTGAATTTGTTGAAGCTGTTTTTATGGGTTAGACAATCATGACAGCTTTTACAAAATGAAATTGAACTTGAAAATCTGTCCTCTGCTGCATAAAATTATTCAGTAGCCAGAATATTAATGTAAATGTCTATAGGTTGTTAAGCTGGAAATCACAGGAATCACTCATTTTCTTTTTACAGAACTTGTGAAACATTTTTAAATTATGGCCTCAGGTTCTTAAATTGCTTAAAAAGCATCTTATACAAATAAAATATTGGAAGTGATTGGATTTTAAATGTGTGACTGAGACAGAGAAAAAGCAACTCTGTTCACAATAAACTTAGTTTGTTACAGAGTCTCAGTAAATGGAATAAAGTAGCTCCTGGTATCTGCAGAGCATTCAATGATTTTCTGTCACCTCTATCAACACACTTCAAGGTAGTACTTTTTTTATTGTACAGGAATCTTTGTATAAAATATTGTGATAAATCATGTATTTCATGGACTGATATTTGGGTAGTTTTGTTCATTTGAATGTCACCAACAAAACACCTTTAGATTGTGTTCTTTTATCTCCAGTGTTTAGCACAGTATCTGGCACATAGCAGGTAATTAATAAATGTTTGCTGATTGTTGACTGACTGATTGATCTAAACTATTTCAAAAGGAACTCAAGCAGTAATATGTTAACAAAGGGATGTTGGATAAGTGGACAAGTCATGTGGAATGTTTATAGAAATGGTTAATGATTCATGTTGGCATCATTACCAGTAGTAATTATGGGAAGGTTTTCCTTAAAGAGCTTGGATTAGTTGACCAATACCATGAAAAGTGTGGAAACTATGTAACATATTACTATGAGTTGCAAAAATTTAGCACCTATTGGATATCTAGAAAGACTCAATCATGCGTCTTTAATTATACACCAGAGGCTTGCTCTTCTTTACAAATTCAAAGATGATAAATTCTCATATTATAGATTGTGTCCTAGAATATTCTTGAGTTTTACAAACAAATTGTGCTGGAATTTGAACTTCATCATGGCCTGAATTCATTACTCACAAGTACTTGGATATAACATTGATCCATCAAAAAAGTAAGAAAAAATTTGAAATAGATGTTCTCATGTGGGTATTTTTTAATATTTGGACTATATGGAATAAAAAATCCAACTACTAAGATCAAACAGAAGAAATCAAAATCATTTGGAAACAGGCTGATACCTGTCATTCCTATCATCCCATCTTCATATGCATGTGAATGAATGGTCAGGCAGACAATGGAGAGAAAATATGGACAAGGCCCAGATCAAAGTTCTGTGTGAGGTCTATTCAACTGTATCACATAGTCTGAAAAATAGACATTTTCACATTCTTAATCCACTTGAATTTTCCCATGTGGGCAATTGTGCTGAACCCTTTTCACTGATTATGTCATTTAGGAGCCTCTTCAATGTTTTGGGGCCTAATGCAACCAGTCCAATATTGTCTGCAAACAGCATCTTGAAGATCTGAATAGTTAACGGAAATCCCTCTTTCCTCTGGATCCTGGATAGAACATCCTTTATGACAACGACAATACCTTGGAGGGCATATGTCTCACTGTTTCCTGTTTAAGCTGTGCTCCAGACTTCTCTACTATACTCTTTCACTGAGTACTTTTGTCTATGCCCTTTATTCCTGTTCAGTTTTTTTTTTTTGTGCATACGTGTGTATACGTGTGTTGTCTTCCTGTATTAGGATGCAAGCTTTTTGTAGGCAGGGACTTTCTTTCTACTTGTATTTGTATTCCTAGTGCTTAGTACAATGCCTGGCCAAAAGTTAAGTGTCCAAGAAATGCTTGCTGGCTGACTGATTGATATCTCTTGCTATTTTATGCATCTCTTGATGTTTATAATTATAGAGTCATGAAATAAATTCATCTTCATAATTAAATCTTTCAAGAGATTATACATTTAAAAAATCATGTATTTGGAATACTTTTTTTGAAGGAGAGCTTTTTAGGTGGCATTTTGCTCTACAGAATCTATGAGAAAGTTATCCTTGATGCAGGTAAAAGAAGGGAACAGGCATGTTTTTTGTAAGGAATATTCTATAACAAGCCATATTGTACAGTCACACAGTGGACTGAAGGTACAGAAAATACAAGAGCATACCATGCAACATACAATAAGTGCATAAATTTGTTTTCCCTCCATTGCTTACTGTTTTATGAAGCAATGGTGCTTATAATCTTCCATAAAACTTTTCCATAAGAATTTCCACAAAAAATTTATATTCTAAGCCAATACTGCCATTGGCTGACATGTATCTGCTTGATAAGGTAGATGGGACTTGGAATCAGAAAGCTTACTCATAGACTTACTGGCTATGTGGCTCTGGAGAAGTCATTTAACCTCTCTGGGCCCAAGTGTACTCATCTATAAAATCAAAAGATTGAACGTGATGGTCTCAAACATCCCTCCCAACTCTAGATTTATGATCCTAAGGAAATCAAGTATTTTCTGACTTGTTGGTGGCATCTTTTGTTATATCATGTGACAATTGATTTCTATTGGCTAACTTCCTTAGGTAATAGTCTGTATTGATATCTGCTCTTTTATTTATTTCCCAGCATTGATTATGTCCCAGGTAGAAAATAGGATAGTTTAATCCTGTATTTCTAGCTTCCTTATTCCATGAATTTGAAATAGATTTTTTAAAAAAAGAAGTTTGAGGCAACGGGAAATCGGTGTTGTATCTCTGCTACTCTACAAAAAAGTCAAAATGTATTCTGACAATAAACATCTATTAGTCAAGATTGAGTGAAGCCATGGTTTGTTTCCCTGAACTTCAGTAGTCTTACTTCCAAAATTCTACTTTCTTACTTCCAGAATTCTATTATAATAATGACATATCTTTACAACCTATTTTATGGATGTATAATTATCTTTTTATAAAATCAGCCTAAATTTCTCTTCAATAAGCAGTGGATTCCTCATTATTTTAAACATTTTTATCATTTAATTTTAATTTTATTTTTTTTCAATTACACATAAACAAAAAATTTAATATTTATCTTTTAAAAAATTGAGTTCAAAATTTCTCCCTGCCTCCCTGCCTCTTATCTCCTTGAGAAGGCAAGCAATTTGACATAGACTATACATGTGCAGTCATGCCAAACATTTCCATATTAGCCATGTTGCAAAAGAAAACACAAATCAAGAAAACAAGAATAATAAAAAAAGAAAAAAAAAGTATGTTGCAATCTGCATTCAGACTCCATTAATTCTTTATTTCGAAGTAGATAGAATTTTTCATTATAAATCCTTCAGAATAGTTTAGGATGATTATATTGCTAAGAATAGGTAAGTCATTCACAGTTGATCATTGTAAAATATTACTGTTACTGTGTACTATGTTCTCCTGGCTCTATTCACTTTACTTTGCATCAGTTCATGTAGGTTTTCCCAATATTATTCTGAAAGCACTTTGCTCATCATTTCTTATAGCACAATAGTATTCCATCGCAATCATATACAACAACTTGTTCAACCATTCTCCAGTTAATGGGTATCCCCTTAGTTTCTAATTCTTTTCTGCCACAAAAAGGGCTGCTACAAATATATTTGTACATTTTCCTTTTTCATTTTCTTTAATCTCTTTGGAGTTTAAACTTAGTAGTGGTACTGCTAGTCAAAGGGTATTTTAGACCATTTTCTGTTTGAGAAGTTTGCATATCCTTTCTTACTCAGCAGTTACTTCACTCATTCAATGTCAAAAGCATTTATAGTCATTACATATTACGCTGTTCTGATTCATTTGTTCTTGTCTCCATATATCATATTCTGAAGGACTCTGCCTAACATTATAATACACATCATTCAATTCTTAACACTGTGGTATCTCAACTCCAACTCATGAGACCTAACAGTCCAAGATAAACACAAAGTGGTGTTTATCCATTTACTACCCTAAAGCTGAATCTGGATGACAATAGATGTAAGAGATTTCACAATAATCTTGAAAATTATGTTTAAAACCATGTTAGTTGATTGAATATACTTTATGGCCCTCAAAATTTTGGAAATTTGACTCTGAGGATAAGTTTTGTAAATATTGTCATATGGAGCTTTTTATGTTATGGGGAATATTAATTTTTAAAGATATTATTTAGTCATGTGGAACAAAAAGGTGAAAAAAATATCAGAATGAAATGATCAAGTCTCTAGTGTGACTTTAAGAAAATCAATAACATAACCCAATCTTAAAGAACATAATCCAAAAAGCATACTAGTTGTGGTAGTTACATTTATGATTTTTTTTAAAGCACAGATATTCATCCAGAGTTGTAGTGATAACTAAAAAACTTCAGGTCTTCTTTAGGCCCTGGAAAATCTTATTTAATTTGCTCACATTAAATTCTTATGCTGATTAGTCAGCTCTCTTTTTGTTCTGGCACCAAAGTTTCCTATCTTTGCTATCCAGAAAAGTCCTTTGAAGTCAGTCAGATAAGCAATGCAATTTCTCTACTGAGAGCTACTAAAAAGCCTTAATGTACCACTCTAATGCCTTATATGGAGGTCATGCTTGCAGAGTACAAGGTCTGTGAAGCTAGAAAGACTGCAGGTATGATGAGATACACAATGAAGTATGTCTGCCTTTTTTCAGAATGTCCTAATTGCATTTGGGGAGGCTTAACACTAGATTAACCACAGGCTAATGAATCTTTCCATCACAAAACTCTAAAATATTATCTAATTTGTAGAGGACTTTTAATCTGCATCGATGGTGGTGTTACACAAATTGAAAAAAGCATAGATTCTTGAAATTTTGAGGTATTTCACGCATTAGTTGTATGGAAACTATTTAGACAATGGTCTTGGAGAGTGTGGATATAGTATCAATGATTACAGTTTTTAACGATGCTGAAGCTCTGTTGGAAACTTGAAAAGAAAGCGAAATGGTTGGTGTCCAGGAAGTCATTAATCTGCTCCTAAAATCTGGTGGAAATTTGACAGAACAAGAGTATTTCTGGCAAGCTACACCAAATGTATTGATCTTACTGTACTGACCAAACAACCATTCACTACAGTAATCTCAGATCCCATGGGTGTTAATCATTCTATTAAAGTAGTCAGAAAGACTTCAGACAAGTAGTATAGTAAAACTATTAGTACACCTACCTTTCTAAAGACCATGTTGGTTGAAGGAATAATATGAAAGTATGATCAATCAATAAATCAATAAACATTTATTAAGCTCCTACTATTTGCCAGGTTCCATGCTAAACAACTATACACATAACACTTACTTTTTCCTGCACACATTTAAACATATATGTAACCCTATGGAGATAACTCTGTCACTATGAAGATAATCTTGTCCAACAATATTTCTAGCCCCTCAATTTTCTTGCTGATTCCCTTCATAGATGTGAGATCTCCCTAATTGGGAACCTTCATTGCAGTTTTGAACATGACCTTTGTAAATTAATTACCTTATAGTACTTAAAGTTGGGATTTTATATGTACCTAGGGTTGCAGTGATTTGATTTTGACATATTTTGGATTAGTACAAGTAAAGAAAATCACCCTTTACCTTTGCTGCTTTTCCCATTTTCTCTTTGCTATAGGCTGGATGTTTTACCTCTTTCCATAACAAACCCTTCTTTTTGCATTCCAGATTCACCCTGTCTTAACCTCACATCTTGGATTTTGGATTTTGGAGGGGATCAGAATATTAAATAGGGACCTTAAAAGTACCAAGGATAGTAATTGAATGAGTATTCTGGAGGCATTAGGTATATTCAGATCCCTTTCCCTTTATTTAATAAACTAGCACTTAACGAGGAAAAAAAAAAGAACTGCCATGCAGAAAAGCTGAGATTCATTATTCTGACTGGTACTGGTACATGTGTACATGTACGTACATATTGTATTTGATGACAAAACACACCTTTACAGAAAAACAAATAGATTAAAAGCTATTCTCCATTGACCTTTTTGAGTAATGTAAGTGGAAGCCACACATTCTAAGGTAATAGAAAGAACATACAAAGGGGTAAGAATCTTTACACTTGTCTTGCATTCCTGTTTTCTAGGCTTTGGGAGAAATCCTCTTTTGTTTTTTTTTTTCTGTTGAGTAAACAAGATACGGTGGAAATGGTGATTCTTCTGCAATTAGAACAGTTGTATCCAAATCTAATCTCTGGTACTTACTACTTCACTTAGCTTTCTTGGGTCTCAGGTGCCTCAGCTGTAAAATGAAGGACCAGGTTGCTTCTGAAGTGTTCTACAGTAGTAGATCTATAATTATGTAACTAATGATCCAAATTGTAGGAGAAGTGAACTTTCAGGTTTCTTCTGTTTAAGAGAATGTTTCACTAGGGATTGTTAAATAAACAAATTCTGCACAAAGCAATTGGACCCATGAATTTTTATATGTTATATTGTTTCTGTGTTTTTATGGTATAGTCTATGAGATTTTGTTTAGGAAAACATTTGTGTTAGAATAAAAAGCCTATATATGTGTGTGCATGTATGTGTATGTGTGTGTGTGTGTGTGTGTGTGTGTGTGTGTGTGTGTGTGTGTGTAGTATATATGGAAATTGGAAAACCATTTGCATTAGGATAAGAAAGCAAATATTAGAATATGAAGAAATCATAATAAGGCATATGTATGTATTAGAATATTAGGATGTTTGTATTAGGATAAACCATGTATTAAAATTATTTGAATATATATACACTTAGAATATATACACACATGCACACACACACACACACACACATATATATATATATGTGTGTATATTTAGGCAAATGCATTTCTGATGTTTTATTCTAATAAATTCAGCTTTAGATATGCAAATATTATGCATAGACTATCTTCCATCAATCTGGTATGGCTACTTATTTGCCACAAGATCATCCCTTTAGAGAGCATTGCTGTTAAATGGTGGTAGAAAAGAATAGGAAGACACAAACATTTCCTCTATGCCTCTCTATGCATTTTATGACCATCGACGTACAGTGAAATGTTGAATACTAATTTATATTCTCTCCTAAGATGTTCGATATTGTCCTAATATGAAAGATATTATTCTAGTCTCTATAATGGAAAAATAAAGTGAGAAGCCTGTTTTCAGCCAGAACCCTTCTTAAAAAGAAGCCTTGGAGCCTATGGCCAGGCCCTCTAGTCAGAAGGTTCAATCAGAAAGGCAGAGGGTACTGATGAGGTATGAGTACTAGAAAGATTCAGTCTTGCAGGATAATGAGATTTCCCAATGATGCATTTACTGGAGAAGGAAGGCATGATGGAGAGGTTGAAAGAAGTATAAAAGCAGTGTAGCTGGTGGGAAATAGGGAGAAGATTACTAAGTCAGAAGTCCTGGAACTCATGGTCCTGGCCTTTAGTCAGAGGATCCAATCAAAGGGGAAGAAGGTACTGATGAGATAGTACTGGTACTCACCAGGCATTTATACCTTAGAAATCAGTAAACACTACAAATCAGGGCTTGACTTATTCTTTCATTGATTGCTTAGACTTAAGAAAGTGATGGAGGAAATGTTAATAATATAGACTAAACTTAAAAGTGTGTCATACTGCTTTTTTGCTATGAAACATTTACTACCATAGTCCTGTTATTACTTACCAGGAAGGTCAAATCCAAGCATGATTTATGGACTAGTATCTCATTGGCCAGTTCATCTATGTCATTTTTTTTTTATTATTTTGTTTTTTTAGGATATGGAAGAGAGAGATGTTTGCCAAAGTAGATTTGATAGAACTTGGAATTTGGTTGGTAAGGGTAAGGCAATAGCAATTTAATTTTGGGTACTATGGTACAGTGGAAAAATGCTTTCTTGAGTCAGAGGAGTTGGGTTCAAATCCTACCTTAGTGCTTACTACCTTCGTACATTTGGGTCAGTCACTTAAGTTCCTTGGGCTCATCTATAAAATTAGGGCATAACACCTTGTATGTCCACTGCATCTATAGTTCTATGATTCTACATTTTGATCTTCAAAAAAAAGTTTTTCTTTTACTCTTGGCATCAGTTAAACTGTAGGAAGGCTCCATATAGAAATCCCTTGAATCATTTAACAGTAAACGAAGCAAAATCCTTTGAGATTTAAAGACCAATTATGACTATGTTGTCTAAAAGGCCATTCACAGTATTGATTTTCTTTATCTTTTGTTAGTTATGATAGGTTAATCATGGCCAATCTACATAAATTTTCTTTAAATGTATTTGACTAACTTTAGAGTTAATAGGTCACAACATGTTAAGGGACCCAGAAGATAAAATTTCATATAGTTAGCATATTTGTGTATTATGTATACTTCAATAAGTACACAATGAATATACACATATGTATATATGTGTGTACATATCATGTCATATGTATAGATGTGCATATTATGTCAATAAGTATGCATATATGTGTGCTTATGTAATATATATTTATATGAATACAGTGGTCACTTTTGCTCAGAGAAAGAAATGCAAAGCAGAAGAGGTAACTGGGGTACAAAGCCCTAAGCCTAGGCTCTAGCTTACCTAGGCAACACATACACTAACTGGCACGTAAAAGAATCCACAATAGGTACTGGTATTGGCACTGGAGTTGGGGTTTGCATAGCGAGGGGTATATCTTCCTCCCCTCCTCTTCCTTCCCTTTCACTCTAGATGAAAGCATCACAGAGTCCCCGACTACTTGGCAGATAGGAGGAGAGAGAATACCAAAAGGGAGAATCATCCCTTTTAGTGTGCTTTTCTTCCTGGCTCAGTGGCCAACCCTCTTTGACTCAGGCACCCCTTCCCACTGTCAAAATTATCAATGGGCCAATAATGGGTTTTGTTTATCATTCCAAAGCACAGATTCTTTAGTACTGAGCCATATGTATTACCAGAAGTGGTCAAGGGGTTCTGAGCTGAGCTCCACATGTACTGGGAGGAATGTTTCCCTTAAACCCCTCAGCTCAGCTCCATGAATGCTTCATAAATTCTGCCCGAATCTTACCCCGAGGTCAAATGCTTTATCTGTTATCTATCTCTCTGTCTCTGTCTATCTACCTACCTCTATCTATCTATCATCTATCTATCTATCTATCCATCCATCCATCCATCCATCCATCCAAATATCCATCTATCAATCAATCTGTCTATCTCTATCTATCTATCACATCTGTACTTATGCCTATATCTAGTAATAATAATGTGCTAGGCACTGTGCTAAGCACTTCCAAATATCTTATTTGATTCTCACAAGAAATTCTGGGGAGCAGATGTTATTATTATCCCCATTACAATTAAGGAAACTTAGGCCAACAGGGATTAAGTAACTTGCCCAAAGTCACACAGCTAGTTAAGTGTTTGAGGTGGGATTTGGATTCAGGTCTTCCTGACTCCAGGCTCCTTGCTCTATTCATTGTGCCACTTAGCTTTCTAAATGTATAAATGTCATAAATATATCTATGTCTTTGTTACCTATCTGTATCTATATAATCTATATCTCTATTCATCTCTTTATCAATATCTAATCTATATCTATAGCCCTGTCTATATCTATTCTAGATCTTTAAAATCTTAGATGACATAGTTCAGGTTAGTAGGAAATGTGGTATCTGGGGAACCCTGAGTACTGAAGGTAACATGGAGACATAAATGTGGCCATGGATAAGCAGCTATTTCCTTGTTGGTCCTGCCTCAGGGATATAGCCCACAAAAGACACAAGGTTGCAAACAGTCCCGGTGACATCACAAAATTGGTATGAATAATTCTCCATCCTCTGAAGAATTTTGTCTCTGAAACCTCACTTCATCCACTCATGTTGAACCAATAGGGTAAAATCTAAGATGAGAAACTTTTAGTTGCCTTTATTAACCTTCAAGTAATGTTGACTGCTTGGGAGGAGCATAACGTATGATTGATTAGATTCTGAAAAGCACCATAGTAGGTAAAAGTTTCAGTTTACTTTGTTGTTTCCTCTTCACCTTGACAGGAAGCCTATCTACTAAGCCCAGAACCAAAATTGCCTCCTCTTTTAAAGCTGCCTCTCAAATACTGGCTGTTCAACAATACCTGTTCCTAGTTTTTTATTTGGGATTCTCCATTTGGTTCTTTTAATGTTACTTTGTAGTTCACTAGCCCCAAACCCTTAGCTATGGTTTTCTAATTTGATAACATAGGACAACTGACTTCTTTAGCTCAACCTTGCCTGGTTTCCTGAAGACTCAGGAGCCTTTCAACAGTTAATCTTTATTAATATTCACTATTTTTCCCAACATGATATTTGATCAGAAACTGGCAGCCTGATTTACTACATGGTAGAACCCACATCTGCCTTTCAAGGAACACATTTCCAAAATAGAGCAGAATTCTGTCTATTCTTTAGTCTTTTCATACATATGAGGAAGAATTTCTTTCTTGAAACTATCCTTAACTGGGTCAGGTAGGTGGCACAGTGGATAGAGCACCGGCCCAGGAGGACCTGAGTTCAAATTTGACTTCAGATACTTGACAATTACTAGATATGTCCCTGGGCAAGTCACTTAACCCTGATTGACTCCCAAAAACAAGCAAACAAAAAGAAACTATACTTAACCAAAATAAGAGTTTGGTGTGGCAAATGTAAAGAAGTCTTTCCTTATTTGTAAAATAAAAAGGTTAGCCTGAATGATCTCTAAGAGGTCTTCTAGCTCTTACTCTGTAGGTCTCTGCTCCTACAGCCATTAGCCATAATATAAAAACGGGGTTTAGAAATGTCAAACCTGAATATAGAAGGGTAGAGAGTGTCATTAAGTATCGTGTTGAGTTAAAACAACAACATCCACAACAACAAACAGAAACAGAGAAGAATCAAGGACCACAGCTTGGATATTTTACTGTCAAGACTCAAGTCTAATTAAATTTTCTTCACATCATGGATTTTAAATATCTTTAGTGCATCACTTTAAAGTAAAAATTATTGGGGGACATCATGTGACATTATGTTAACTTCATCATTAATTTAGTTCATTACTCTGCAGTTGATGCTACTTCCCTAAAATGGAGCTCACAACTCAACGGGCACATAATGGGGGTGAATGGAAAGAGAAGGGAAAGGAGGAAAGAAGGAGATAAGCTCTTATAGAGTGCCTCCTATATATATGCCAGGCACTGTACTAAATGCTTTACAAACATCTCACTTGATAATAAAGACCATGTTTCAGAAAGTCCATGAATACCTTGAGCTGGAGAGATCTTGCTTCTTGTTTCTCACTCATAGTATCTTTCTCCTCCTTCATCATGGCACATGATGTGATGCTGATTTCTGAAGAACTATGAAGACTGAGTTCCTATTCTCAAGGATTTCCTTCCAGAGGATCTAGTAAACACCAACTGCACCTAACTCTATACTTTTTGTGCAGGTCTCATAAGGACACCAGAGGGTTGGGATGTGCCACCCGTAACTGAAAATTCTTTACTCCAAATGGCATTTATCTAGCAGGAAGTTTTATTGACAGAAGTTTCTACACCAACTGACTGCTGAATGGGGGTAAGAGAAATGCTCCCCTCAGTCAACTACATCTTTTCTGCTTTCCAAGGAAAATAAGAGCAAGCAGGGACTGAGAGGCTCATTTCTGAGGAGCATGTATGGGTTCTTAACCTGGGGTACATGAACTCCCAAAAGATCCATGAACTTAAAAAGTGTTTCAATAACTGAGTTTCAATATAAGTGGTTTGCTCTGTAATTGGGTGAATTTTATTTTATGCATTTAAAAACATGATTCTGAGAAGGGATCCATAGGCTTTGCCATACTGCCAAAAGGGTCCAGGCCACAAAAAAAAAAGGTTAAGAACCTTTGTTCTAGGGGGTAATGAGCATCACTGGCTCTCCTCCATCTTTAGCCATGTTGAGGAGATTAAAAAGACAGATGAACTAGCACATTTTGGACTCTTCAAAAGAAAGACCACCGTTATATAAGTAGGAGAGTTGTTTTGCTGTGTTAATTTGTTTTCTGTGGTCAAGTTCTTTTCTCCTGATGGGCCAATTCTCCTTTTACATGCAAAGCTTCCTTTGAAATCAATGATAGTTCCACCCCAGGAAAGGGAAATACATGCAGGGAAAATTCAATCCTTGATGATTCTCATTGTTGTTATGTTAGAATATTGTCAGTGCTTAGTGCGATCATCACAACAGGCAGTGGACAAAAATAACACTCCAAGAAGCAACTTTCTCTTTTCTTTATGATTGTCAAAATTACTAGCAAGCTGGCTCCAGATGGTTAGAACAAATGCACGGGGCATACGTTGTTTACTAGAATGATTTTTGCATTTTGGGGCTGCTATATTTTTTTCATTGTAAATATTTTTGAAGATATTTAATGGCCTTCTTCAAAGCCGACAGCATAAACACAACAGCCATAACATTTGGGGATGTTCCTTTCCTAAGAGCAGCTCAAACCAGCAAGACAAGTGGGAAAACTTCTGCTTTTATTACTTTTTATTTATGTCAATCAAATAGAAAACACTAGAGGAAGCTCTTTCAAAAAGTAGGGAACCATTTCCTGTTGAGTTCCTCTTAAATTGTTTTTCTACAGATTCAACCATTTTTTTCATTGTTATTTTTCCCCTCTCAGGAAAGAGCTATCTGTTAGCCAGGTTCATGTTTTGGACTTCATACAGATTTTATCTACAATAGGCTAGCATTTTCAAAGCACATAATAATATTTTACAAAAAATAATGATTATTGACCCTCAGGGATTGAACCTCAGTTTCCCAAAATTTATGTAGCATGTGGACTCCTATCTTCTGTTTCACTCTCCACCCTCTCAGTTAACTCCCCCAGGTTTTATATACTTAAGGGGTAGTCATCATCATCATCATCACAAGCACATATGGCACTTTAAGATTTGGAAAGTGCTTTACAAATATTGTCTGTTTATCTTCACACAAAAATGGAGGTGAGTTTTGTGATTATCCCCATTTTGTAGACGAAAAAAACTGAAGCAGACAAAGGGCAAGTGACTTACAGTCTCACAGCTTAGTAAGAGTCTAAGGTGGGATTTGAACTCAGGTCTTTCTGATTCCAGGTCCAGAGCCCCCATCAATGTGTTTTACTTTTACCAGTCAACCATAGGGCACAGTTCATAACAGACAGTTTAATTAAATGGCAATATAAATAAAATAACCACAACACTTCCACCCACCCCAAACTCTCTGACCCACAAATACATGCTCAGTTGGAAGAGTGGACCTCCACAGAAATTATGTATGGAATAGCCACACATGGGGAATAGTTGGACATCTGTGTCTGAAAGACTACATAAGAAGGCAACATGTTTGGTTAGGACATACACATAACATACTATGACTCTGATGTTGCAAAGCTGCCAATGTCTTCTACTGATATAATCATGCTACTCTGTGCCAGACCTGTTTCTCATGAAAAGCTCCTCACTGCACCTCACTAGGCACTGCTCTCTATTCTAATTAGTTATCAGTTCTGTCTGTTTTCATGGTCACTTAATAATAAAAGCTAGCAATTATATGGTCCATTAAAGCTTGCAAAGCCTTATTTTGAGTTGATTTCAATAATAACTTCATAAAATAAAATTCTCATTTTATAGATTAAGAAACTGAGGCTGAAAGCAATTAAATGAACCCTTCAAGATTATATTGCTAGTAGCCTGAGGTAGAATTCAAACTAAAGTCTTCTTGACTGAAAGCACTAACCCACCAGCCCTCAACCATTCCACCAGTACCATGAATGCTATGGTTACAGTTCTTTTACCAGCTGTTTTTATCCTATCCCTTGTTGGGACAGAGTAATTAGAGGAAAGGTCATAGTTTTGAGGTCAGATTGGAGAGAGTGGTTTGAGTGTGAAAGAATTCACTTAGACCTTCTCTGTAGCCATGAGTGATGAGTTCAGGGTGGACCCCAAGAATGTTGGGAAGCTACCTGAAATGATGAGGAGTAGATGTGTGGGTCCTAGTGTCCCAAAAGAATTTACTCGGACAGTCTCCAAGTTAAAGAAAGCCCCAACAGTCTATACTCCATGTGGGAGACAGAGCATAGGCCACAGGCCCTGTTCCTTGAAGGGAGCAGAGCTGCTCCTGCATCCTATGTTTAGCAAGGTCAAAGGTAGAGTTTAAATACAGTTTTATGGAGTAGGGGAAGGGGACAAGAGAATGGGAGGAGCAAGCATGGCTCCAAAATGCCTGGGATATCAGGTGGTCCAAAGGTAATAAACAAAGAGAACAGGAAATGAGAAGGGAAGAGTTGTTCTGGAATTGAGGGTGCTTTATGAAGGCACACAGATAAGTCCATGGTGGGGGCTTCAATGCATAGTCTTTTTTGATCTCTTTTCTGGCTGGTCACACACCTTATCTTCTGTTTCACATCCTGCTTGCTCCATCTGCCTCAAGCATTCCTTTCTACCTTTCCAGCTCTTTCCAGTCTTTGCCTCCAATTCAGTCCTCAGCTAAAGTGCTATTTTAAGAGCCACCTGCATCTACTGGAGGTGCTCTCTTTCCCTTTCAGAAAAGGCTAAGTTCATTTCAGCTCTATAATGAGGTATCCCACTTAATGTCTCTGAAGCTTGCTGTGGTCTTCTTAGTCAGCCCTCTCAAGAATGCTGAAGAAGCTCTTCCATGAGCTGTACCAGGAGGTAAAGAAGTTTAAGCTGATATCAGGCCTGTCTTTTGTCCTCTTCTTAGAATTCCTCTTTTGACCATCTTTCTTCTGATCTCTTCTCAGAACTGAACTAACACTTGACTTTATTAGCTGAGTGACACTGGGAAAGTTTCTCAACCACTCTGACTCAGTTTCCTTCTTTGAAAAATGAGGATAATAATGACATCTACTTCACAGGGCTGTCAGGAAGATCAAATGAAGTCCTATGCAAGGTGTTTTTCAAACTACAAAGTACTATATAAATGCTAGCTATTATTATTACTGTTATTATAATTCAGAGGCCAGCAAACATTACATTTTACAAATGTAAAAATAAAAAAAACACTCTAAGCTCATGAATCTTACACAAAAACAGGCAGTGGGTTGGATTTGGCCCAAAGACTTGAGTTTGCAACCTCCACAATTGCTTTTTATTACCATAATAGTACCCCAAACCCTCTTCCTAAAACAAAACAAAATAAAACAAAAATTTTGTCCTTCTTGCAAACTACCTAAAACCTTTGAACCCCAAGTCCCAATCTTCTCCAACTCATATTACTCCCCTGGGGAGAATTTAGTACTAGATTCCCAAAGCTATCAGCCCCAAATACTCTCCAACTCTTGTTCCCCCAAACATAAAAATCCAGGGACTTTCATGACCAAGAGGTTTTTGATAAACAGATAACCTTTCAGTTTAGGGAAACAGGATGAAAGTTTTTTCAAAAAAAGGATTATTCCTGGTTATTTATAAGATCCTAGGGTCATAGGACTTAGAGCTGGAAATGACCTTTGAGACAATTTAATCCAATTATCCCATTTTAAAGATTAGGAAACCCAGGCTCAGATATTGGTCCATAGCAGATCATGACTCTTTAATCAGTCTTGGAAAAGAATATCATTCATTATCTTCTTAATCCTATCACTTAGAAGATTCCTATCATTTAGAAGAACCTACTATCTTTAAAGCAAAGTTATGATCATTCATTTAATCAAGCAGGTTCAATTTCACCATTAAAATACTTCTTCCCTATTTTATAGGCTTTCTTGAAATGGAAATTTATTGTATAATTTGAATCCTCTCTTGTGTTCTATTGTGCACATGGCAATGTTTTTTTCTTTTCTTTTTTTCTATTTAAGTTTATGTTTCTTTTTCTTTTCGTATTGTATATTTAAGTTTAAAATATATTAATAAAAAAAGTGAAAAATTACATCTTCCTTGCCTAGGAGCTGCCATATTTTGTATGCCCAGTTTAATTGGTGGAAGAAAGGTATCAAATCATTAAGGCCTTCAACTTTTTTTTATTGAAAATCAACATTTGGTAATGTTTTTAATTTGAGATATTTAATGGTCTAGACTCAACACGTAATCCGCGCCTTTGTTGCTGAAAAACATGGCCTAAGGTGGTTTGGTGGTAGGAAATAGCTTTTCTGTTAGAAGCAAATTGAGAAATAGGATCTCATTTCCCCCTCAGGTGTCTGTAATTTAGAAAAGCTTTTAAAGGGCATTATGTATTTATGGCTCTTGTAGGTATTGAGTGGTTTTAACTAATGCAGCTGTTACTTTTTGACAGCAGTGACAGTTAAGTGTTTATGGTTGCTTATTTCTGAATATTATTGATTTATGTTCAAAGAATAAGGAAGGAATTCATTAACATGAGTCTTCAGATGTAGTCTAAACAAGCATAATGACACATCTGGGGTATGAGAAGAGCGAGATTGATAGAGCACTTGGCTCCCTTTATTGCTTCAATGCACTTTTAAGAGCTTACATGGTCTAGTGGTTTGAGTTAAGTCTGCGATTCTTGAAACTTGCTTCCCTTACTTACCACTGGTTGGTTATTTGACTCCTGTCAAGACTTTGGACCTTTCGGCACTTCACTTTCTTAATTCTTGAAATACCATATTATTCTGAGTGGGCCTCCAAAGTGAGAACTCTTTGAAACAAAGAAAAAAAGCAGCTTCAACTTAACTAGTAATTTCCCCACATTACTTTGATCCGATGACACTGGCCTCCTGGCGGCTCCACGCGCACTCCATCTCTCAGTTCTGGGCATTTTCTCAGGCTGTCTCCCATTCCTGGCATGTTCTTTCTCCTCGGCTCTGACTACTGACCTCCCCAGCTTCCTCTAAGTTCCAATTTAAAACCCGCCTTCTACAGGAAGCCTTCCCAACACTTCTTAATTCTAGTGCCTTACCTCTGCTAGTTATTTCATATTTATCTAGTACACAACTTTCTCTGTATGTATTTGTTTGCATGTTGGTTTCTCCATTAGATTGTAAGCTTCCTGAGGACAGACTGTCTTTTGCTTCTTTTTGAATACCCAGTACCTGGTACAATGTTCGGCACGTAGTTGATTCTTAATATATGTTTACTGATTGCTATTTTGACAGATCTGTTATCCTGATGTGGGTGTCCATTCCAGGGGTATAGCTTGTAAATCATTCACAACTTTTCATCCTGTGTGACTTTTGCCCGTGTCCTGAGACCTTCTGTAAGGGCATTCCTTTGGCTCTCCTGACTGATGCTTTTTTGAGCAGGTGGGCAATCCACTGTCCATCTTTCACTGAAGCTACATGACCATCCTTCTTTTTCTGGCCATACACGTCTCTGATGGACATCCAATATGTCATTTCTCCTGTGTAATTCTTCATGGCTACTAGTTGTAGCATACTCACACTCAACATGGGCCTTTTCATTGTCAATTTTCATTTTCTTTTGCACATTAAACAACCTTAATTCTTTAAAGATAGGTATTCTACAGCTCACAGCCATAAAGGATCAGCAAAAGAGTATTGCTTTTTAAAAGGCAGGTCTTTGTATCAGGGAGAAATTTGTGATCATCAAAAGCACTGTAGAACTTCTCCCATGCAATTCATCCTGATTTTTTTCTGGATTAATTCTAGATGCTGTTCATCATCCATCTGCAGCATCTGTCCAAGATATATGTACTCTAGCACTATGAGCTGTCCATCAAGTCTGGACCATAGTCCAGACATAGTCTGGACCAGGCATTATTCATTCACTTTTTTGGGGTGTGTGGATAGTTAGGCCACAATATTTTGAATGATAATAGATATAATTAAGAAGACACTTCAATAATCTAGGACCTTATATTATCAATATAAGGACATAAGCAACTAGGAACAATTAAAGCATTTTCCTATCTAGGGGAAATACTGCACCAGTTTGGACTTGGCATTATAAATCTTTCATAAAAACAACAACAACAACAAATTGACAAGAATATGCCTTCCTATTTTATCTTCTATGTCTAGTACCTCCACTACCAGATTTACTAGATATTCTTAATATAGAGATATGGAACTTCTGTGCAAGCCAACAAGCCTTTAGCTATTCTTGTTTTTGACTTCTAAGTCATGTTTTCCATTCCATTTTTTTTCATGGTTCTCTTCTGTGACCACCTCTGCACTGAAGTCTGGGTTTTAATTACTATCTCTTTGCAGATGATTCATAATCTAAATATTCAGTTCTAGTTTCTTCTCTGAGCTTTAGTCCTGCATCAGCAATTGCCTATTGGGCATTTCAAATAGGATATCCTAGAGACAGCTCAAATTCAACATGTCCAAAACAGAATTTATTATTTCTCCACAAAACCTACCCACCTCCAAGTTTTCCTATTGCTGTCAAAGGCACTATTAACTCCCCTAGTTTCTCAGGTTTATAAATCTGGTGGTGCCTTCAATTCTTCATTCTTCTTCACCCCACATATCCCGTCAGTTGCCAAGTCTTGCTGTTTCTACATCCCCACTAACTCTTGCATCCGACACTTTCTGTATACTCATATAACCATCACCTCAGTTCAGGCCTTCAACACCCCGGCCTAGATTATTGCAAAGGTCTCCTAGTTGCTTTCCTTGCCTCATGTCTCTCCCTACTCCAGTCCATCTTCTGTACAGCTACCAAAGTGTCTATTCTTAAATGTAATCTGACCATGTCACTCCTCTATTCACTCTACTCCATGGGGTTTTCCTCAAGGTTAAGATAGAAATTCCTACATTAAGCTTTCAAAGCCCTTTACAATCTGACTCTAACCTATATTTTTAGCCTCATTATATGTTACTATCCCTCCCATACTCTGCTGTCCAGTCAAGATGGCCTTCCTTCTGCTCCTCACAAAGGACACTCTATCTCTGTGCTTTTGTAATGGTCATTCCTATGCTTATAATGCATTCCTTCCTTGCCTCCACCCCAGAGAATCCCTCCCTTCTTCTAATATGTACCAAAGATCACCTTCTACAGGCAGCCTTTTGTGATCACCTCATCTGTTAACTAGCAATTGCATATCACTTATTTGACATTTCAAATAGAATGTCATCAAGGCATCTAAAACTGAGCATGTTCTAAACAAAACTGGTTATATCCTCCCTGAACCCACCCTTTCCAAACTTTGTTTTTTGGTTTTTTTTTTCAAATTATGTTACAGATTCTGGACAATAAAAGATTGAAGGCTCTAGTTTAAAGCTTTATCAGAAATAAAAGGATATTTGAGGCAGCTAGTTGGCACAGTGGATAGAGCACCGCTCTGGAGTCAGGCACTTACTTGACACTTACTAGCTGTGTGACCTTGGGCAAGTCACTTAACCTCATTTCCTAGCCCCCCCCCAAAAAAAAGAAAAGAAAAAAATTAAAAAAGAAAAAGAAAAAGGACATTAAATACGTTGCTTCCAGGCTTTCCTTCCCCCCTGATTTTCTGCCCTTCTAATCTGTCCACTCACTCATATTTAAAAAAATAGAATTAGGATACCCATTTAGAACACAGATGTCACCTATGAATATTATGTTTGCTAAAGTATGTTCACTTCAAAGGCGAGTTCAGAAATGTGATCAGGATAGGGTGAGAAAGGGGAGACACCTCAACACTTCTCTCAGAGTTTGTCCAATCAATCTGCAGAAGTTTTGATAATTAACAATACAACTTAGCACCGTTCTTAAAAAAAATAGGGTCATAACCCCATAGATCACAAATTTAGAGTTGAAAGGGACCTTAGAGATTATCTAGTATCATGTCTTGCATTTTGCAGATGAGGAACTGACTCATATTAGATGACTTATCCAAGGTCACACAGAAGATCCAAAATTTGAACCCACCCCTCACTCTTGCAGGGACAGAAGAGTTTCACACAGCTTTTATAGCTTAAAAACTTTCACACTTTTCCTGGTTATATGCTCCATAATGCTCCAGATCTCTAAGTTCCATGTCTAATGTTGAGCTGAAGTTCCTTCTCTACCTCTATGGCCTTTGGTTTCACTTACCTGTCACTTCTCAACAGCATCTTGAGTTCTGGAGATAAAATTTCACCCTCTGAATCTGCATTAGGGTAGATCTAGTCCCAGTGGGTTTTTGTCCATTTAGGGACACAATCTATTATGATCAAAGGGAATCTTCCTTTCCATGTAGGCTCATGACCTGTAGTACCTCCTTTTGATTCTTTTGCTCTGGCCCTATGGCCCATTCTCCTAATAGCTAGAGTGCAGAGAAATGTTGATTGATGATATTATTGCCACGTGGAATGGATAGACAACTAACCTTTTAACAATGAGCCCATCAAAAGTCTGGCTGATGCCCCACAAGAAGTATAGTTGTTGTGAGAGCCATAATTCAAAAGGCTAATGGTGTTCCAATATAGATTTCCTTATCCAAAAAGATTCATTTGGTTCTCATTTAATTGATGCATTTTAACCTTCTTGGTACTATTCAGGAATAAAATTTTCAGATGAAAAGTGTTGATGGAGTGATTAAACACCTCAAGGGGTAAGCAAAAATTATGCTGAACTGTATTCACATGACTTAGCTTTGTAGTCTTTTCTGACTGAATGATGTCTACAAGAGACCAAATAAAATTGTTGTTGTTCAGTCATGTCAGACTCTTTGTGATTCCATTTAGGATTTTCTTGGCAAAGATACTAAAGTGGTTTGCCATTTCCTTCTCCAGCTCATTTTATAGATGAGAAACTGAAGCAAATACGGTTAAGTGACTTGCCCAGGGTCACACAGCTAGTAAGTGTCTGAGGCTGGATTTGAACTCACAAAGATGAGTCTTCCTGATTCTAGGCCTGGCACTCTATCCACTGCACCACCTAGTTGTCCCTACAGAAAAAAGTACTATTTAAAAGACATTAGAACATTGCCAATAGAAATGAGTGAAATAACTTAGTTGGAAATAGTTCAGAGAAAAATCTTTAAAAATTTATTGAGAAAAATGACCTTCCTAGGTTATTGTTTAAATACATTATAGTGCCTTTATTGGAGCTTCTAAAGTTTGTGCAATGATGACAACAATGAAATCAATTCAAAGACAAATTTTAAAGGTTCTCATTCCTCATGGGAACAAATCTACTAGGGATTAAAAAGAGGAATTCTGCTTCTCTGGCTTCCACCTTCATGAAGATATAAATTCTTGTGATGGAATGTCTGAATTCACTGAGGGCCTTTTTTTTATGTGTGTGGAAAAGGGAGGCAGAGCAGGGCACAGAATGTTCTTTCTCCTTTTTAAACCCACCTGTGAGGTGTTTCGGGGTTTGGTGGGGGAAGGAATGGAGGAAATTTTGTTGTTCATTTGTCAGATTCTTCATGACCCTGTAATGAGATTTTCTTGGAAAGATACTGGAGTGCTCTGCCATTTCCTTCTCCAGCTCATTTTACAGATGAGGATACTGAGGCAAACCAGGGTTAAATGACTTGCCCAGGTCACAGAGCTAGTAAATATCTAAGTCTGCATTTGAACTCAGTTCTTCCCAACTCCAGGCCTGGCACTCTATCCATTGAGTCATCTAGCTGCCTCCTCCCCTCCAAGCAATTTTACCCGGGACTATTATGTTCAAGACATTTTGTTAAATCATTAGATGAAAACCAAGATGAGTAACACATATTTTTTTCAGTAAAAAATGTTTAAGTCTCACAGGAGAGAACAAAAGAAAACTTACAAGGATGCAAACAAAATATGGATAGTTCTGAGCACAATGTATAGTTTTTGTTATATAGGCTTTCTTGAAATTTATTGTTGTGTATTTTGAATCTTCTCTCACTTTCTGCTGTGCATGTGGCGATACTTTTTTCTTTTCTTATTTTGTATTTAATATTTAAGTTTATAACATATTCTTTTTCTTTTCTTATTGTGTATTTAAGTTTTAATATTTAAACTTAAAATATTTTGGACAAAATAAAAAGAATATTAAAGTCTGGTTAACTTATGTAGGACCTAAACATATTTCATTTTTTTCCAACATCAAGCCTAAAACTACCAGAGGACTGGCCTGAGTTAGGCCTAGCCCTGAATAAAGTGTCATAGCCAGATTTCTCTTGATCTGTTGCACAGTTGTCTTTTGGCAAAGAAATGCCCCCAAACTCTGTTTTGGAATGTGTGTTTCCTTGGGGAGAAGGGAAAATCCTTAAGTATTCTTTTTGGAAGCAGCCTGACTCTGTGGATAGAGAGCTGGATTTAGAATCAGAAGAGATAAGTAAGCTTAAATCTGGCTTGGCTACTGGCTCTCCACGTGACTTTGGGCAGGTCAAATCTGGATGGGTCTCAGTTTCACATTGAGGCTGTTAGACATGACCTCTAAGGCTTCTATCATCCTTGTTTGGCTGTCAGTATATTTCTCCCTGTAGCACATCACGGACTAAGACCATTCCCTCTCACTGTGGCTCCTCTCAGCCCCTGGATACACAATAACTCTGGGCCTGTTTGTAATGTACCCAAGTATACACTGATATACCCTAGAGATTTTCCAGTTTCCTGAGCATTTCCATCATGACCTCCAAGACCAGTAATGCCAACCACAAAGCTTAAGTATTCTTACTTTTCTTGATTTCTTGGTATCCCAGAATGGGTGTCCCCCACCCAGGAGCCATCAAAGAATGCCAGTTAGCTGTCTCTACAACTTGGGTATGTTAATTCAAATTTTACAACTCTGTAAAAAATTTGGTCTATTTGGAGTCCTGACTAAGGGGAAGCTCTGCCATTAGCATTGCTCAGGGGAAACCCTTAGATTGGCAACATTTTTTCCAAGTTAGTTTAATAGTAGAAGGATAAATGGGGAAGGTCATAGATCTAGCTACAATTATCCAGGGTGGAGAGAACAATGATGCTTAGAGACACCTACGGGCTCAGTGTTCTACCTCAGCACAACTGTAAGTATTTTTCCTGGGGTGTCAACATGGGGTGCCAATTATGGACTGACATAAAAAGGCCAGTTTAATAGAGATTTGGGGCCAGGGATTCTTGGTGATTAGGCAGGTTATTCCTGATGCTTTGGCAGCATATCAGCTGTGTGTTTGCTGGACCACGGAGTGATTTAAGGCCGGGACTCCCAGGAATCTCTTTTATCTTCAGCAGTCTGAATCTATCTTTCCCTTTTTCTCTTTTTGTGTTGTTCTATGATTTGGGTCTGGCACATTGTTTTATGTATACGCTTGTTTCTAGAGAGGACAGATTTCCTCTGATGATGAGATTAGGATTTTTCTGTAGATAAAGTGAAGATCATGGAGATAAGACTGAATAATCAATTATCTTGGAAGAGGTGGTGATAAAAATGTAATAAATAGACTCAAGTAGGAATGGTCATTTAGTCAGGCAAAAGGCATTCATGAAATACTTACTATGTACTTATAATCCTATTTCCCTTGGTGATCTCATCAGCTCTCCATGGATTAAACAACCATCTCTATGCTTATGATTCTCAAATCTACCTATCCTGCTCCAGCCTCTCCACTGACTTCTAATCTTATATCTCCAACTGCCTTTCAGACATCTTAAACTGAATATTCAGTGGACATCCTAAACTCTATATGCCTGAAACAGAATTCACTAACTTTACCCCTAAACTCTCCTCACCTCTTCTTACCTTCCTTATTAATGTGGAGGGCAGCACCATCCTCCAAATGCCTCAGGCTTACACCCTAGGTGCCATCCTTAATACCTCATTATATCTACACTCCTTCCCCACCCCATCCAATATGTTGCTAAAGCCTGTTGATATCACATTTTCAAAATCTTTCAAATATATCCCCTTCTCCCCCAGCCCCAGACACTGCCACCACTCTAGTGCAGGCATGCCTTACCACACGCCTGGACTGTTACCATAGCCTGCTGGTGGGTCTGCCTGACTCAAACCTCTCTTCCCTCCAATCCATGCTTCATTCAACCACTAAAGTGATTTTCCTAAAGCACAGGTCCAACCATATCACCCTCCTGCTACATAAACTTCAGACGCTCCCTATCACTTCTGGAATCAAATGTAAAATTCTGTGTTCGACATTCAAAGCCCTTTATAACCTAGCCCATTCCTACCTTTCCAGTCTTCTTATACCTTATGCTGTGCCACATGCTCTCAAATCTAGTGACAGTAGCCTCATTGCTCTTCTACATACAAGATACTCTACCTCCTGGCTCAGGGCTTTTTCTCTGACTGTTCACACTACTTGGAATGTTTTCCCTCCTCAGCTCTGCCTACTGGCTTCCTTCAAAGTTCAACTAAAATCCCATCTTTTAGAGGAAGCCTTTTCCAAATTCCTCTTAATTCTAGGGCCTTCCCTCTGTTATTTCCTATTTATCCTGTATATAGTTTGCTTATCCATATTTGTTTACATGTTCTTGCCCCTATTAGAGAGAAGAGACTTTTTGCCTCTTTTTTTAAGCCCTGTGCTTAGTGCCTGGAACATAGTAGGCATTTAATAAATGTTTATTGATTGATTAATTAATACAAAGCTCTGTATTGAGGTCACTGTTCAAGGATTTTCTGAATCTCCCTCTATTCCTATAAAACCTCTATTTCAAAATCTGGGTTTCCAGCTAAGGTTGGAAGCTAAGTTGTACTTCCTTATGAATTCTTAGAACTTTAAGGCACCAGAAAAGGACAGGAAATGTAAGGGGCAAGAAATGAATTGTCTTAAATTATTGTAAAAGGAGTGACCAGAAGATCTTTAATTGTCTTGTTGAGTATGGCATATAAAATCAAAGAAGTAGCCCACTTTAAGGCAGGCACTCTCTAGTACATGCATGAGAGAGAGAGAGAGAGAGAGAGAGAGAGAGAGAGAGAGAGAGAGAGAGAGAGAGAGAGATTCCATGATTCCATGGACAGTGAATCTGTTCTAGTGGGAGTTGCTGTGCCTGTCACATAGGAGTTGGGGACTCCTGGATTGTCTTGGCTTCTTGGATATCAGAGACACAACAGACGCCTGCCAGAGCACAGCCAGATAGGAAAATAGGGATGATTCAGTAGGATTCTGAGTAAGGAAGGAAGCAAAGACGTCAGTAAGCGGTATTCTCTGTAAGATGGCCAAAATAGATTTTGAACTTGAATTCTTTTATACTCTGTTTATAAAGATATAAGATGCCAAATGGATATTGGTAAGGTGAGTCCTCTGCCTTCCCCATTTACTTTGAAAGTGGAACATAGGTACAGAGACTACTAAAAGGTCACTCAATTACACTCAAGTATACTGGGAACCCAACTGAAGATGAGGAACTCAGAATTGGAGTTTTTCTTTCAGATTTTTACTAGATAGATGGAGTGACTGGAGATTGTAATACTGTAGCTTTTAAAATCCTGGTGTCATGCAATGAATATATTCTATCAAATATGTTTTCCTCTAGGTCACATGAAATTGCCAAGATTATAAAAATCTTAATGGCAGGAAACCTTTCCCAGCCTTCTTAATTCTAGTGCTTTCCTTACATTATTTCCTGATATTGATCTTGCTTTTAGCTTGTTTGTTTGCTTGTTATCTCCTCAAATAAGACTGTGAATTTTTTGAAAGCAAGGCCTGTCTTTTGTCTCTTTTTGTATCAACAATGCTTAGTGCAATGCCTGGCCTATAGCAGGCGATTAATAAACACTTATTGATTGACTAAAAGGAAACATAGAACAATTTTGATAATTAATGAAATATTGTATGCTGATGACTTTATATTTTAAACCCTATGTTGAGCTGAGAGGAACCCAGGAAGGCACTTGGAGGAAGTATTTAGAGATTCAACCCTTTTGGGCATACTGCAAGGTACTTGGGGCTGCTAGATTGACCTCTGGGCGCCACCTGGTGACTGATTCTGAAATTATAATAACTAGCTATTCCAAACCACATCCTTGAGAGGTACATAGGCAATAATTCTCATTCACTTGTCCTTCTCAAGCCAGTATCTATATAAGGAGCAGGTACATCAATAAAGAAGACAATTACCCACAGTACCAGCAAAACACCTTTATGCTTATATTACAGACATACTCAGGAAGACAAAATAATCTTATAGATAAATTTGCCGATTGTTAACTCAGTGGAGAGATCTTCTATCCTTTTTTAAAAAATTTTAATTTATTAGTTATTTTAAACATTCTTTTCTTATAAAATTTTGAGTTTAAAATTCTCTTCCTCCGTCATACTTCCTTGCATATCCACTTAGAAGGCAAGCAATATGATGTCAATTATGTATGTGAAAGCATGCAAAACATATTTCCATGTTATCCATATATAAAAAAGCAAAAAAAAAAAGCAAATGAGAAAATTATAGTTCAATTTGCACTCAGAGTTCATCAGTAATCTCTCTGAAGGCGGATAGCATTTCTTTCCATCATGAATCCTTTGGAATTGTCTTCGATCATTGTATTGATCAGAGTAGCCAAGTCATTCACAGTTGATCATCATTACAACATTGTCATTACCATGTACGCTGATCTCCCAGTTCTTCTCACTTCATTTTGCAATCAGTTCATATAAATCTTGATTTTGTTTTCTGAAATTACTCCCCCTTGTCATTACCCACAGAACAATAGCACTCCATCCTTTTTTACCTCTCCACCAGCAGCTTGTTATTGTACCTATTTTTCCCTTGTCCCCTCCAGCATTCATCATTTCTGATAGGTGTGAGGTGGTGCCTCCACAATGTTTTAATTGCCCTTTCTCTAATCAATAGTGATTCAGTGCATTTTTCATATGACTAAAGATAGCTTTGATTTTTTTCTTCTGAAAACCTCTGAAAACTTACAGCCTTTGACCATTAATCCATTGGAGAATGACTCATTTTTTTTAAATAAATTTGGCTCAGTTTTATAGTCAATATATATTGAGAAATGAGACCTTTATCGGAGAAAAGCTGTAAAAATGTTTGATATTGCTTCATTGTCTATGGTATCTTTTAACATAATGTAGTTTCCCTGATTATCTCTTTTAATTAGATTTAATTTTGCTTTTTCTTTCTCTGAGATCATAATTGCTACTACCCCTCTTTTTTACTTCCATTAAAACATATTAGATTCTGCTCCAGTCCTTTATTTTAGCTCTGAATGTATCTTTATATTTAAATTGTGTCTCTTGTAAACAATATATATATATATATATATAGTAGCATTCTGGTTCCTAATCCATTCTGCTATTTGCATCCATTTTACTGGTAAGTTTATTCAGTTCACATTCAGTTATGATTACTATGTATTTCCTTCTATCCCATTTTCTTTTGTTTCTTCCTCACTCTCTTTTTATCCTGTACTTCCTCAAAAGTAGTTTTTTCTTCTAATTACTTTCTACCTTAATCTGCCCTCCCTTTTATCATCTCCCTCCTCTTTTCTCTAATCTGCTTCTTCTCCTATTTCCCTATTGAGTAAGTCACATTTCTATATACAACTGTATTTAAACACACACACACACACACACACACACACACACACACACACACTCTTCCCTTTGTGAACCAATTCCAATGACGGTGAGGTTCAGGAATTGCCCATCTCCACTATAAAAGCTCTTCTTTGCACACCACTTTCATGTGAGAAAATTTTCCCCATTTTACCTCTCCCTTCCCCCTTCTCCCAGTGCATCTTTCTTTCTCACCCCTTTATCTTTTGGAGATAATTCCAACATAATTGACTCATACCCATGCCCTCTGTCTATGTAAACCCCTTTTAATTACCCTAATAATGATAAAGTTCTTAGGAGTTACATATATCAGCTTTCCATATAGGAATGAAAACAGTTTGGCTTTATTGGACCTCTTATGGTTACTTTTTCATGTTTAACATTTTATGGTTCTGTTAATTCTTGTGTTTGAATGTAAAATTTTTTATTTAGCTCTGGTCTTTTCATCAGAAATGCTTGAAAGTTTCATTAAATATCCATTTTTCCCCCTGGAGGATCACACTCAGTTTTTCTGGGTAGGTTATTCTTGGTTGTAATCCTAGCTCCATTGCTTTCCAGAATATCAGAATATCCAGAATATTCCCTCTCTTTTAACATGGAAGGAAGGCATTAAATCTTGTGTGATCTTGACCATGGCTTCACAATATCTGAATTGTTTCTTTCTGGCTGCTTGAAACATTTTCTCTTTGATCTGCAAGCTCTGGAATTCAGCTATAATATTCCTGAGAATTTTCATGTTGGGATCTCTTTCAGGAAGTGATTGATGGATTATTTCAATATCTATTTTACCTTCTGGTTCTAAAATATCAGGGCAGTTTTCCTTGATAATTTCTTAAAAGATAATGTCTAGGCTTTTTTTTTTCCCGATCATCATTTTCAGGTAGTTCAATAATTTTTAAAATTATCTCTCCTGGATCTATTTTCCAGGTCAGTTGTGTTTCCAATGAGATATTTCACATTGTCTTCTGTTTTTTCATCATTTTGGTTTTGTTTTTATCATTTCTTAATTTCTCATAGAGTCATTAGCTTCTATCTGCTCCATTCTAATTTTTAAGGAAGTATTTTCTTCAGTGAGCTTTTGGACTTCCTTTTCCATTTGACCAATTCTGCTTTTTTAAGGCATTCTTCTCCTCATTGGTTTTTTTGGACCTTTTCCCCATTTGGATTAGTCTATTTTTTAAAGTTGTTTTTTTTCCCCCAGTATTTTTTAGATTCTCCTTTAGCAAGCTGTTGACTCATTTTTCATGATTTTCTTACATCACTTTCATTTCTCTTTCCAATTTTTCCTCTACTTGTCTTAATTGCTTTTCAAAATCCTTTTTGAGCTTCCATGGCCTGAAACCTATTCATATTTTTCTTGGAGGCTTTGGATATAGGAGCTTTGACTTTGTTGTCTTCTGGTCACATGTTTTGATCTTCTTTGTCACCAAAGTAAGATTTTATAGTCTGAGTTCTTTTTCCACTGTTTGTTCGTGTTCCCAGCCAATTACTTGAGTTTTAAACTTTGCTAAGGTAGGGAGGGGTCTGCTTCCAATGTGGAGAATGTACTGTCCCAAGTTCCAGGAGTTTTGTGCAGCTGTTTTCAGAGATACTTCTAGGGACCTGTGAATTTTCAGTTCTTCCAAGATGGCATGATCCTTTCCTGGCCTATGCTGTCATCTACGAGTGACCACAAGCACTCTTTTCTGCCTTGGAACTGTGAGGAGGATTTCTTCTTCACTGTGCCACAAGCTATGCCTTACCAGCATTCTTCTTCACCCCAGGACCACCTCCCAGGACAGAGACCCAGATCCAAGCATGGGCAAAGCAAGAGAATCCTGCCTCAGTGCTAGCAAAGAGATCCCTACAAACCCCTCTTATCAAACACTTGATACCCTCATCCTCTGTGGGCCCATAGCCCTGGAAGCAACTGCTGCTGCTGCTGTATTGGTGCCCTGAGGCTGTACTAGGGACAGCCAAGTCTGACAGACCTTTCCCATTGACCTTCTAAGTTGTCTTTGGTGTTTGTGGGTTGAGAAGTCTGGAAACTGCCACAGCTGTGCATGATTCAATCTTCTGAGGCCTGCTCCAGCTTTGCCTGCACAGCCCATGCTGAACTGCACTCCTCTCCCAGCCCAGGGCAACAGACCTTTCCTATCAACCATCCAGGTTGTTTTGGGCTGGAAATTTGTTTTACTCTGTCTTTTTGTGGGTTCTGCTGCTCTAGAATTTGTTTAGAGTCATTTTTTGAAAGAATTTTGAATGGGGGAGAGCTCAAGTAAGCCACTGCTTTTACTCTGCCATCTTGGCTCCCTTTTTTATTATTTCTTGAAGTCCCATGGAATCATTAGCTTCTATTTGCGCAATTCTAATTTTTAAGGAATTATTTTCTTCAGTGAGCTTTTGTTCCTCTTCTATATCCAGTGTCAGCAAAGGATCCCCTGCAATCTCTTTCTGACCAACCTCCTTTTTGTCTCTGGTCTGAGAGCTCCCAAGGCTGCTGCTGCAGCCACTGTTGCTGACACCATGTGTGTGTTCTGGACATGCCTCTATCCCAATGTCACAGTCTTCCCTTGGCAACCTCTTAAGTTTTCTCAGACTCAGAAAAATATCTCACTCCTACCTTTTGCTGGCTTTCCCACTCCAAAATTTGAGTTGAGGAATTATTTTAAAATTGTTTGGAGGGTAATGTTGGGAGAATTCAGCCAGGTAGCTGCCCCTAATCTCCAATCTTGGCTTCCTATGGATAGATCTTTTATCTTCCTAGATCTTATGGAGAGATCTCTCATGTTTTGTCTACTCTCTGGCCTCCTGCATGCCTGGGGATAGAATACTTACCTCCTGTTTACTCTATGACTTCCAGGTTATACTAAGATGTATATCTGGCTTTTTGCCTATTTTGTGGACAAGTTGCTTTCCTCTACTCCATTCATATCATTGATGAAGACAACTGCTAAGTTTACAACTTTCTACCCATGCCCTCTAGTTGACAAGTTAAAGCAAACTTCCTGCTATTTTGAGGTAAAATGACCTCTGTCCTTCCCAGCTGGTAACTCAGAATTATTTTAGATAATGGACAATAGGATGCTTGACTGGATGAAACTCACTAAGTATAAAGACGGTTTTACTCCACAGAGAAAGAGAAATATATTTATTAAGGACAAGCAAGTACCTAGACTTCAAACAAAATTCTAGCTCAGGATAAACATACAAATCCACTAAAAATCCTCTAGAATGTGGAAAGGTAGTAAATAAGGCGTATAACTATACTCATAAAAGAGAATGGAATTAGAATGCTATTCTTTGGTCCATCTGAGCCTATCTTGACATGAGGCCACCTAGGCCTCCTAACTCTAAGCAGGGAGGTGAAGGGGAGGAAGAAAAGATAATGAAGGGGAAAAAAAGGGGAAAGGTATAGATGGAATAAGAAATAAAGGAGAGGGTTTTATATCTTTGAGGTAGGAAGAGTGAGAGGTGGGGAAATGCCATAATTTTCTCCCTTATCCACCAAAAAATCCCAAAGAGAAACTGAGGAGTAATGTACCATTTTAGTGACCAGGATGATAGGGTGCTCTGAAAATTTCTGTGTCTCCAGGCCCTGTTTACTCCTTCCTCTCTGGTCAAGTCAAGTACAATTACATTTCTTCTGCCTTGAGTTTTTATAGACTTCTCTGAGTGTTTCGTATCATCTGGAAGAAATATTATCCTTTCTAGGTTTGAACTTCTATGTCAGATGTGAGGCTCAGCTGAAGGTCTGGGCCTTTTTTCTTCTCCTGTTTCAGTGTAACATGGATTTGTTCAACACTGAACTTTGAGTACCTTAAATAAGACTAAATTAAAGCATAATAATTATATAGCAATTAACCCTTTGTACATGAGACCACACTGCTGATTTTGTATCTCTATCTTCTTCCTAATCCTTTGTTCCCTTTTCTTCTTTTTCCAATTAATAATCATTTATTTTCTCTCCTTCCCCTTTGCTATTATTTTTAAAAAGTTTGAATCAAGGAGCTTACACTAGAAGATTTTTCAACAGAAAGTTGACATTTCAATCCAGTCACACAATCATTTCCATAAACAGGATAAATTTGTAATAATAATGGCTTTCTGTTGCCAGTTGTCCTGAGAACTTCTGGCTGAAGCTTAGTGGATGTGGGGTGAGTAATTATGTTCTCTAATCCTCCAAGTTTAAAAAAGCTAGAAAATAACAAGGTATAAGTTAATAAGGATTTCCTAGAATGACTAAAATGATAGACTCCTGACACTGTAGTTTCTTGCCTTTATTCACACCACTCTCTGGATCTGTACTCTTTCCTAATTCCCTGGTATTCTTTCCACTACACATATTATCACCTTGGACTCATAGCCTGTGATGCAATTACTTTAGTAACTCAGGACATTTGAAAATACAAAAGCATTAATGCATTTAGCACACTGGGAAACTGACATTTATAGAATGAAAGGGAGAGATATTGTATTGCAAAGAGACAATGACAGTTTCTAGAGCCACAAAATGGCTGAGGCTTAAGGAAACTGTAGATGATTGATTATAATAAAAACTGGAAGAGAGACCAAGGACTATCTATGCCCAAATTGCAGTAGAGCCTTCTGAGCTCGCATTGGTATGATCGGCCACAGAAGGAAACTCTGGGCATTAAACCCAAAACGTGATGTCATTTTAGTCCTCTATGAGCATGAAGGACAAACAACAGCAAGAATAAAGGAAAAGAGGAAAAGGAGAAGAGACACCAAACACCTAATATCGAAGGGACCATAACATGGATTCCTATTCATCCCTTCTGTTTGGCTTTCTGAGGAGTGCTACCATATATCACTATAAATCCTTCCAAGCAACAGTCTCATTTTAGGTCCTTCTCTGACATAACACTGTTTCTAAAGGCACTACAATTAGTCTCAATGGGTACTGGTTTTTTCCAAGGTCAATACTTTTGCTCAGGCTATCCTCTATATGTAGAAGGGTCTTCCTGACTTCAGATCTGGCACTCTAGCCACTGTACCACTAGCTCCCCTCCAAGTGTTAGATCAGTATTAGCTATTATTATTCTCTGAGACAACATTGAGGATGAGAAGATGAATAATGACAAAATGGTGGCAAAGAGCAAATTTGACCCCACATTTAGGTCTGGAACTTGGTAGGGGAGTAGTCAGGATGCCCTTACTGCCTTCTGCCTCTAGCAATGGTTACTCATTTGTGACACATCCTATTACCACTATAAGTAAGAAGGGACAAAAATCCTCTAAACCAGGGTTCTTAACATTTTTGATTCGTAGACCCTTTTGCCATTCTGGTGAAGTCAGTATATCCCTTCTCAGAAGAACGTTTTCAAATGAATAGGAAAAAATGCAAAGGATTATGAAGAAAATCAGTTATAATGGAATATCTTTTTCAAAATATGTAAACAGAAAAGAAAAAAATGCATAAGACAGAAAGAAAAAAAAAAGTCCAGAAAAAAAAGATTAAGAACAGATTAAGAACCATTACCCAAAAAGGAACATATTATTTGGTAGCTACGTGACTGCTAGTTGACTCAGATCTCAGGTCACTGGAAATAGGCCATACAAGCTACACTAAAAGGTCTAGATAGCCTCAAATACATTAAGTAAATAATAGAAGAATTCCCAGGACATTATGATTGTGGTTAGGTTATCTGTAAAAGATCCAGGGATTTTACTGGACTGCAAACACTTTGCATTAGCAACATCCTATCTAAGGTAACCAATGAAGCTAATCCAACCTTAGGCCGCATTGAGATGAATAACATCTAAGACAACAGAGGTGCTGGTACTGCTATACTGTACTCTGATTAAATCACATCTGCTTAGTTCTAGATATCACATTTTAGATAGGACTATTGATGAGCAAGAATATCCAATGGAGAATAATCAGGATGAAGGGTGAAGAGCCTTGAGTTAATGCCATATGAGGATGAATTGAAGAAACTGGGGCTGTTTAACTTGGAAAAGAGGATAATTTATTAGCTATCTTCAAGTATCTGAAGGGACCATTTTTACATGAAAGAAGGAGTAGACTTATTTTGCTTGGACCCAGAGGGCATAATTAGGAGTGAAAGGTAGAATGTGCAAAGAGGAAAATTTAGGCTTGAGGTGAGAATAAACTTCCTAAATATTATAGCCATTTTGTATAACTATAGCTGGGCTCTGTATTAGATTTCCACTTATTGGAGGTTTACACATGTCGAATATTAATCAATTAATATTTGTTAAGTGCTTATTATGTGTCAGGCACTGTGCTAAGCATGCTGGGAATACAAAAAGCCCTCAAGGAGCTTGCAATCTAATGGAGGGGACAATATGCAAACAAATATATACAAAGCAAGCTATCTACAGGATAAACAGGAAATAATTTACAAAGAGAAGCTGTAGAAAGAAATTTTGTCTAGATATGGATTAGACTGGGTGGCTGTTGAAGTTTCTTCTAACTCTTAAAATTCTGTGATATAGTGAAATCATAATTCCATCAGAATTGTAACGACCCAGTTTTGGATGCAGAGATTATGCACCTGCTATGAGCAAAGCGCTGAGTTAGATGGTGAGAATAAAATGTTGAAAATTCCCCCACTGTCAGTCTGATTCCCCAGGACCGGTGTAAATTCCTCTACATTGTAATTCTCACACCCCTTCTACACTGGAGAGGGAGAGTAATGTCTCTCCTTCCCTACTTTGCATTGCAGTATTTTGCCAAATCATTTTCCCATCTAGGATGAAAAGACATCTGGGGTTGCTGGGGGCTTATTCTCTGTTCTACTTTCAGGGTGGGCATTTTATCTAGTGTGAATTAGGGGGGACTTGTATATTGTAGCACAGCTCTGTCAATTATCCCCTCCTCAACCTTATTATCTCTTTTTCTCATTATTTTCATATGTTAAATTGTAGTTGTTCAATGTTCTGGGAGTGTCTGACTCTTTGTGACCCCATTTAGGATTTTCTTGGCAAGGATATTGGAGTGGTTTGCTTCTTCAGCTCATTTTACAGATAAGGAAACTGAGGCAAACAAGGGTAAGTTCCTTGCCCAGGGTCATATAGCTAGTACGTTTCTGAGGCTGAATTTGAATTCAAGTCTTCCTGACTTCAGGCCTGGCTCTCTACCACTGTGCCGCCTAGCTGTCCTCCTATCTTAAATAGGGAATAATAATGCCTGCTCCTTGCATACCTAGCAGGATTACAGCAAAAATTAATTAGATAGTGGTGGGGTAAAATATTTTCAACTCCTTAGATGGGAACAATAAACCCACAACATTTTATAAATATAACAAATTAGTCACCTTTGCTGCCTGGTAAAATAGTTTTAAACTGCTGAAGTTAAAAGGGCGTTCCATTTCACTCAGCAAGGTGCATTTATGAGTATTATAAAGGCCCCTGAAATCCTAAAGCTTTCATATTATTTTTTAATGCTCCTCAGCTTCAAGCTTTTAAGCCTTCAGAATGCCTGGGAGGTAGATTTTGAATAAGGTATGATAAAGTGTGTCTTGTGCCTACCTCAAATAGCCGGTTTGCTCAGGTGGGTTTTAAAACAGCTAAGCCTGAGACAATCAACTTAGGGACACTTTGAATAAGAATATATATGCAGCAGATATGATCCATTGAAATAAAAGT
This sequence comes from Phascolarctos cinereus, assembly GCF_003287225.1. Taxonomy (NCBI): domain Eukaryota; kingdom Metazoa; phylum Chordata; class Mammalia; order Diprotodontia; family Phascolarctidae; genus Phascolarctos; species Phascolarctos cinereus. The sequence goes on along the minus strand of NW_027556098.1, from coordinate 24,546,579 downwards.
TTATGTTAGCAGAATAGTCTAATTGTTGCAGTTTCATTTTAAGTAATTTTCTTGAAATGGTAAACACTCGTGTGACTGTTTAAAAGGACACTACATCTCAAGGGCTGAGATTGGAGAATATTAATTTTTAAAAATATCATTCTCTATCATTTGAATCATTAAATCACCATGCTAAATACTTAGCCCTGGCTCCCATGGTCCATTATCCTGGGAGTTTTCCCACTTATAATAATGATTAACTCTACAATGCCTTCATTTTCTTGCCATTGGCCCAAGATGAATAGATGACGCTTTAGGCTAATTATTGAATACCAGACTCTACCATTCTTTAAATCTGACGGTTCTCTAATTATGCCTGCCTAAAGGAAACAATGAAAATCCTGACTGAGTTAGGGATTTGGAATACCATTTCTCTAGAAACTTTAGTCTCCCTTCCCATCCCTCCTCACTTCAAAGATATCTGAATAATTTTTCTTTTGACAGCAAGAGATTGTCTTGAAGTTTTTATATCTTGAGGAAGTGATTCAGTGGCTCTCAAATACAGCAGAGATCAATAACCACATTGACTTTGAGCAAGAGTGGAAGAGAATGAGATTATTGTAAATCCCTTTTCATATTTAAAGCATTCTCAAAACATTTCATAAAACAAGCCCATATTACTCCAACTAATACCCTCTCACAGTGGATTAATATAAAAGCAATTACAGAAAACTCTTTTTTATCCAAAATGTGTAAGAATAGAGCATTTAATCCACTTCATATTCTGGCTAACTGAAAGTTCTCAAAACAACATGTACAGGTTACCAATTGCCCGTATTTTAGAATATAACCAGGCAGCTAGGTGGTGCAATGGATAGAATGCTAAGCTTGAAGGCTGAGTTCAAATCCAGCCTCAGATAACTGTGGGACCATGGCAAGTCACTTAACCTTCTTTGCCTCAGTTTCCTCATCTGTAAAATGAACTGAAGAAGGAAATGGCAAATTACTCCAGTATCTATGCCAAGAAAACCCCAAATAGGGCCGTGAAAAGTGAGAAATGACTGAAACAAATGAACAATAATGAAAGGAATACACCTAATGTCAAAACAGAACATAGTGAAATTTAATCTATCTTGGAGGGCCCTGGAATCATCATTATGAACATCAATTATTATTGTACTAATTAGCGCAGAAAAATCTTGTACTTCAAGCTTTCCAACTGATTGGATTCTTGATAAATGAAAATTTCCATTATTTGGTTGAGGCTCCATCATAATCAAAGTTCAGGAAATTGGAATCTCTTCTACCTAGAAAAAGATTAAGATAATTATACCTCTTAGTCAGTTTTGGATTTTCTTCAAGTAATTCAAAATACTCTTTGTGCAATATGTAGTTGAGCCTCAGAACATGTTTTTAAGTAGAGAAGTACTTTTGTGTTTTTCAAATGAAGAAAGAGACCTAGATAAAGAATGTGGATTTGTGGGGAGGAATAGTAGAGGAAGTCTATCAGCCAAGATTATATTGTAAATAGTGCAGCTGACCTGAGGCCATCTGCAGTATCAGTCCATTGGTCCTTTGGACAAGGGACAGACTGCAATGTCTTTGTGCGTTTCACATTGGAACTACTACGTTGTCCTGAATATCCATAAGGTCACCCAAAGGGATGATTCTATAATTCAGCCATTCAGGGGACAGAAATCGGTATGTGCTCAGCTGCCTAACCTTATGACTGCATAACCTCAGCTGCATAACCATATGACATTGCTGGGATATGGACTATGGGAAAAACAGCTGCTAGAGGTGTTTCATTATGGCACTTCAAGCGTATTGGGGAGACATAATTTAACCTTGGGTGCCTCTGGTGATGTTGGGCCAAGCTGTCTCTGAGTTATGGAAAATCGGGGCAATTATCCCAGATGCCATATTTTATGGCAAATTGTTCAGATCAGTCACCTTATCAACAAAGGAAGGAAACATTTATTAAGTACCTACTGTGTTCAGACACCGTCCTAAGTTCTTTGCAAACGTAAAGCACTTTATTGTGAGGATTTCATTTGATCCACACAATTATCCTATAAGGTAGGTGCTGTTATTATCCCCATCATATAGTTGAGGAAACTGAGGCAGACAGAGAAGTTAGGTAACTTTCTCAGAATCATGCAACTAGTAAGTGTCTGAATTTCGATTGAATTCAGGTCTTCCTGACTCTAGGCCCAGTGTTCTGTATGTTATGCCATCTAGCTGCCTAAAAAAAAATGAACATATATCCCCAAATATATGAATGTTTATTTATGAATTATATGCATATATTGTTGTTATTGTTCAGTCATTTCAGTCTTGTCCAGCTCTTTGCAAAGATACTGGAGTGGTTTGCCATTTTCTTCTCCAGTTAATTTTACAGATGAGAGAACCGAGGCAAACAAAGTAAGTGACTTGCCCAGAATCACTTGCAGAGTAAGTGTCTGAAGCCAGATTTGAACTGAGGTCTTCCTGATTCCAATCATGGCACTCTATTCACTGTGCCACCTAGCTGCCTATGTACATATATTACCATATTGATATTTACGTACAATAACAATAAGAACTGTCCAAAAGGGGATATCCGACTTGCCTCTCAAGGCAGTGTTCTACCTCTTTGGTGACTTTAAGGCAAAGACTGGATGAGCTCTGAGCCTGATATATTATATCAGGAATTTCTTTCATGCTAGAGAAGATGGAAGTTGAGGTCTCTTTAGTTCACAAATTCTGAGTTTCTGTACATCATAGAATTCACAAAAGAGTAAATGTAAAAAAAAAAGATAAGAATGGAATAAATATTTAAAAATTATTTTATGCAATGATATAAAATTAAGAGCAATGTGATTGAATAGATCTCACTATATTTTTAAAAATCTCTAAGTATGTCCTGGGAGATGTGGCAGACTTGAAAATAACAATTGCTTTTTAGTAATTAATTATTCAATTAATTTGTTTACTGTAGCAAGCCAAGGAGGTGATTTTTTAAAAATTAGGTAAGTTTTTATTGATGTCTTCTGTTCTTTCACATAATAATAGTAGCACAATATCCTTTCCCATTTCCCATCCAGATAGCTACCTCAAATAACAAATTTTTTTTTGAACAAAAAAAGAAGAAAAAAATCAGCACAACTCAACAAGACATTGAAGATATACAAAAACATGGGCAATTCTAACACCTGTGGACCTCTCACTTTCACAAAGCGATGGGTTGAGGATGTTCTCACATATAGCTTTATTCAAGTCATATTTAATCATTAATTTTTATTCAATTTTGATTTTTTGGGATGTATAATTGGCCTCTCTATTTTCATCATTGTAGTTACTGTGTATATTGTTTTATTAGATCTGTTTACTTCACTCTACATCTGTTCATGTAGATCTTTCCATGCTTCTCTGTATTCATCATATACATACTTTCTTACAGCACAGTAATACCCCATTACATACATGTACCACAATTTGGTTAGACACTCCCAAATCAATGGGCATCTACTTTCTTTCCACTTTTTTTTTCTATCACAAAAAAGTGCTGCTACAAATATCCTGATGTATATGGGGATTTTCTTCTTATCAATGACTTCCTTAGGATGTAAGTCCAGTAATGGAGACTCTGGTTCAAAGGATACCGACATTTTAGTCCCTTTTTTGCATAATTTCAGATTTCTTTCTGAAAACTGTTGTACTACTTCATAGCTATACCAATAATGTATTAATGTGCTTGTCATTCCATAAACATTCCAAAATTAAATACTGTCATTTTTGTTATCTTTGCCAGTTTTCAGGGTGTGAAATCAAACCTCAGGGTTGCTATAATTTGCATTTCTCTTATTAATTTGGAACATTTTTCAAGTCTCCATTTGAGAAGTATTTGTTCGTGTCCTTTGACTGCCTGTCCACTGGAGAATAGCTATTAGTCACCCATATATTCTACATACATACATACCAACATATATACATTGACAGCATCTTGGAGGGCAGCTAAGTGGTACAGTGAATAGAGTGACAGGTTTGGCATCAGAGGACTATCTTCCTGACTTCAAATCTGTCTTCAGACACTTACTAGCTGTGATCTTGGGCAAATCACTTAACCCTGTTTGTCTCAGTTCTTCCCCTGTAAAATGAGCTTTAGAGGGAAATGGCAAAAGCATCTTGGATGTCCAGCCCTTATCAAGGAAATTTGATACAAAGATTTTTTTTTCCTCATTCAATAGCTTCCATTCTTCCTAGGTGCAATACTCTTGTCTGTGCAGAAACTTTCAGTTTCATGTAATCAAAATTTTATTTTTTGTAATTGATTCTGTCTCTTGTTTGGTTAAGAATGCACTTCCCACAGGTGACTTTCTTAGTTGAATAATGCAAAGAGGCACTATGAGCTGGAGAATATACAATGGCTAGGGGGTGGGCAGAGCTCTCCCCCAAACCCCTCCAAATACTCATAAAAAATGGCTCTAAACAAATTCTGAAGCAGCAGAACCCACAAAAAGACAGAGTGAAACAAATTTCCAGCCCAAGACAACCTGGATGGTTGCTCAGAAAGGTGTATCTCGCCGGGCTGGGAGCGCAGCGCAGCGTGGGAGCTCAGGCCACAGCGAACCTGGAGCAGGCCTCAGAGGAGTGAATCACTGGCAGCTGTGGAGGTTTTCAGACTCCTCAACCCGCTAAAGCCAAAGACAACTTAGAAGGTCATTGGGAAAAGTCTGTTTCTGTTGGTGCTGAGAAAGGAAGATGGAGTCTCAGCTTCATTCCCCAAGAACGTGGTCCTGGGTGGGGCAGCCGCTTCCCGAGCTTCCGGCCCACAGACTGAGGGGGAATCCAGTGGCTGATCAGAGAGGGATTGCAGGGATCTCTTTGCCAGTGAGGAGGCAGGAATCTCTTGCTTTGCCCGTGTTTGGATCTGGGTCACAGTTCTGGGTGGCCGTGCTGGGGTGAGGAGGAACGCTGGCGTGGTAGAGCTTGTAGTGGCTGTGGAGAGGAACCCCTCCTCATAGTTACAGGACAGAAAGGAATACTTGTGGTCACAGGCCAGGAAAGGAGTAAACACCTTGCCCCTTATCATACCACCTTGCAAGAACTGAAAATTTACAGGTAACTACAAGTATCTCTGAAAACAGCTGTACAAACCCCTGAAGCTTGGGACAGTACATTCTCCACATTGGAAGCAGACTCTTACCTTAACAGAGTTTAAAACTCAAGTAATTGGCCGGGATCATAAGTAAGCAGTGCAAAAAGAGTCAGACCATATTACCTACCTTTGGTGAAAAGAAGATCCAAACATACAACCAGAAGAAGACAACGAAGTCAAAGCTCCTACATCCAAAGCCTCCAAGAAAAATATGAATCAGTCCCAGGCCTTGGAAGAGCTCAAAAGGGATTTTGAGAAGCAAGTAAGGAAGCAGAGGAAAAACTGGAAGAGAAATGAGAGTGATGCAAGAAAATCATGAAAAACAAGTCAACAGCTTGCTAAAGGAGACCCAAAAAAATACTGAAGAAATAACACCTTAAAAAATAGGCTAACCCAAATGGCAAAAGAGGTCCAAAAAGCCAATGAGGAGAAGAATGCCATAAAAAAAAAATTGGCCAAATGGAAAAGGAAGTCCAAAAGACTACTGAAGAAAATACTTCCTTAAAAATTAGAATAGAGCAATTGGAAGCTAGTGACTTTATGAGAAATCAAGACACTGTAAAACAAATCCAAAAGAATAAAAATTAGAAAACAATGTGAAATATCTCATTGGAAAAACAACTGACCTGGAAAATAGATCCAGGAGAGAGAATTTAAAAATTATTGGACTATCTGAAAGCCATGATCAAAAAAGAGCCTAGACATCATCTTTCAAGAAATTATCAAGGAAAACTGCCCTGATATATTAGAACCAGAGGGCAAAATAGAAATTGAAAGAATCCACAGATCTCCTCCTGAAAGAGATCCCCAAAGGAAAACTCCTAGGAATATAATAGCCAAATTCCAGAGTTCCCAGGTCAAGGAGAAAATATTACAAGCTGCCAGAAGGAAACAATTCAAGTACTGTGGAAACACAATCAGGATAACACAAGATTTAGCAGCTTCTACATTAAAGGACCCAGGGCACGGAATATAATATTCCAGATGGCAAAGGAGATAGGATTACAACCAAGAATCACCTACCCAGCAAAACTGAGTATAATCCTTCAGGGGAAAAAATGGTCATTCAGTGAAATAGAGGACTTTCAAGCATTCCTGATGAAAAGACCAGAGCTGAATAGAAAATTTGACTTTCAAATACAGGACTCAAGTGGAACATGAAGAGGTAAACAGGAAAGAGAAATCATAAGAGACTTATTAAGATTGAACTGTTTCCATTCCTACATGGAAAGATATATATTTATAACTCATGAGACCTTTGTCAGTATTAGGGTAGTTGGAGGAAAAAATTTATGTATGTAGATAGTAGATAGATAGATAGATAGATAGATAGATAGATAGATAGATAGATAGATAGAAGGCACAGGGTGAGTTGAAGATTAAGGGTCATATCTGGAGAATAAAATTAAGGGATGAGGAGGATTATACTCAGAGAAGAAGAAAGGGAGAGGTAGAATGGGGTAAATTATCTCACAAAGAAAAAACAGAAAAGTCTCTTACAGTGGAGGGGAAGCAGGGAAGGTGGTGATAGGAATTCTCATAGGATTTGGCTTAAGGAGGGAATAACATACACATTCAATTGGGTATGGAAGTTTGTCTTACCCTACAGAAAATGGGGAGAAGGGGACAAGAGAGCAGGGGATGATAGAGGAGGGCAGATTGGAAAAGGTGTAATCAGAAGTAAATACTTCTGAGGAGGACAGGGTCAAAAGAAAGAATAGAATAAATGGGAGGGCAGAATAGGATTAAGGGAAATAGAGTTAGTTTTTCACAACATGTCTACTATGGAAGGTTTTGCATAACTGCACATGTACAACCTATATTGAGTTGCTTGCCTTTTCATGAGGGTGGGTGGGAGGGAGGAAGAGAGAAAATTTGAAACCTAAAGTTTTAAAAACATATGTTTAAAAAAAAAGTTTTCACATGCTATTGGGAAATAAGAAATACAGGAAATGGGGTACAGAAGTCTATCCTGCCTTACAGGAGAATAGAAGGGGAAGGGGATAAGAGAAGGGGGGAGAGAAAGAAAAGAGGACAGACTAGGGGAAGGGATATTCAGAATGCATGCCATCTTGGGGTGGGGGGAGGGTAAGATGGGGTGAAAATTTGAAACTCAAAATCTTGTGGAAATGAATGTTGAAAACTACAAATAAATAAATTTATATTACAAAAAAGAAAATACAATGGCTATAGATTCAGAGGAGCTAGGTTAAAATCCTACTTCAAATGCTTACTATCAATGTGACATTGGAGAAATCATTTGACCTCTGTGGGCTTCAGTTTGCCCATATGCAGAATAAGAGAGTCAGATTAGACAGCCTCTGAGATTCCCAGAAACTTTAGATCTATGATCTTATGAAGATATATAATACTGCAATAAAAATATCCATAGCATTCAGTGACTATCATAGTTTTCAACAGGAGTAATTTTATTTTGTGTATAGATATGCACAAAATAAAATGTAGAGATGGTAAACAAAGGGCATTTGTCTCTGATTTCAACTCAGGAGAAAAATTTCAATATAAATCCATTTCTCCTTATGTGATTCTACTCAGAGGATGATATCTTACCTTAATTTATTATTCATGTTTGGTTATTTTCATTGCTTTTGTTTTATTGTTTATATTTTGTCCTAGAATCAATAGAGAACAGCTCATTTATTCACGGGGTTTTTTTTGGGTGGGAGATGACAGGGTCAGATTTGCGTTATAGAAAATTGCTTCGTCACATATTTGGAGGACATGTAGGAATGCAGATAGACTTAGAGCAGGGAGGTCATTTGCATGCAATAGCTCAGTAGAGTTGAAGAACTGGAGTGTGTGCATGGAGACGAGGGGACTGATATGACAGATATTAAAAGCCACACCTAAGGGGCAACTAGGTGGTGCAGTGGATAGAGCACCAGCCCTGGAGTCATGAGGACCTGAGTTTAAATCTGGCCTCAGGAAGTTAACATTCACTAGCTGTGTGACCCTTGGCAAGTCAGTTAACCCCATTGCCTAGCCAAAAAAAAAAAAAGCAACAACTGAAAGATCTGGCAATCACTTAGATATGTGTGAAAAATGAGGAGATAAGGGTGACACTAAGGTTTTGAAGCTGGGTGACTGGAGGGTTGCTAGTTGGTGTCCTCAACAGAAATAGGGAAGTGTGGAAAAGTGATAAGTGTAATGAGATCTGTGATGCAGGTCAGGATCCCTCCACACCTGTTCTTCATGTGCAAATAGCTTTACCCCACTCAAAATGAAAAGGAGGGGAGGGATGAGGTTCTTTCTGGTCAGTGCTCCAGAGAGCAGAGCCCACCCATTGAAGGATGCCCATCTCAGTCACAGGGTAGAGTCAGGATGCACATGTTGGGGGAAGTGGGGTGAAAGTATGGGTACTTAGCTGCTGGTGTGGTCACTCAGGTTGGGATTAGGTTTTAACCAAACTGACATAAACTGAAGTGAGCAGACACAGGCAGACAATTTATCCAAAAAAAGCAACATTGTAAAAAGAAACAATTTTGGAATATTTAAGAACTCCCATCACTGCAATGAGAAATGCTGATTCCAGAGGACTGATGATAAAGAATATTACCCTGACAGAAGGATGACAGACTAAATACGAAGATCTGTGAAAACATACATTTTTAGACCTGGACAATGCAGGTATTTGTTTTTTCCCATGAATATTTGTTATGAGTTCTGTTTTCCTTTATTTTTCTTCTTTTTAATAGGGAAAGAAGGTGAGAAAGAAAGAAAAGAAACGCTTGTTAATTGAAAAAAACTGACTTGAACAGCTAATGCCCAGAACAGACAGGGAGTGCTAGTCATTTGCACAGCAGTAAAGTCAGGGATGGGCCTTGAACAATGTTGAAAAATGGGAAAGAGGTAAGGTTTTTTTGTGTTGGAGACAAGCCCCACAACTGTATTTCTTGGGAAAGATGGGATGTGCACCTTGTTCTCACCTACAGATTGGTTAATCCCATACTACCTGGAGTCATGCGATGGCTCTCCACCTGGCTGCGGCCCACACTTTGGGAATTTGTGCTCTTTGCTGTAGGGACTAGGGAGCTGTAGCTATGTAGTGACTCAGGACAGCAGGGTGCTTAAAGAAGTTTGTGGTGTTTCCAGCTAAAATCCAGATATCCTGGGGAATTTGTATGCCAACCATCTTTTGGGCTGCTTCTGTCTTCATTGTGGCAATAATGTTAGGACTGGGGCTACCTGCCTGTGAACAATTTTTTACATGCTATCTCATTCACCCCTCAGTCTTTCCATTGCCTTTTCCTGAGAATTCCTTTCATTGTGAAGGCTTTTCTCCAACTTTCAACTATGGTTACTCTTGATATGTTGTGCTCTTGGTTGCATTGATCAAACTATTTATTTAAATCCAGTGTCTTCTGTGAACAAACTGCATTTATGTATATCTAGCTAGGGGGGGTGGGTGGGTGGTAAGCAATGTTGGACAATAATGAGTAAACCACATGATTAGTGTGTTAATGACAAGTCCCACAACAGCATCAAGATCCACATTTTGGATGGATATAAAAAAAAAGCACTTTCTAGATTGCCTAATGACCTGTTTACTCATCCACATCCTGACCTTGGATCCACCTGGAGATGTAGATCTGGGCAGAATTGTCTCTGATTTGCCAGGTCAGTGCAATTTAAACTCTATGGTTTGGATCTTGGGTAGAGTAATGATGGGGGCCATGCTTGGAGTGTTCAGAACATTTAATAAGCTTAAATAAGTTGGGACACAATAAAATAAATGTGGTATTTTCATTTAGATTTTTATTAAATCAGGTTCATATCCTTTTTTTGGGAAGGAATTAATGCAATTAATGAAGTCTTGGCTATAGCTAACATAATATCAGAGCTCTCAATGAATGGTCTGCTGTAAGAGATCTCAGCTGCTGCAGTTCTGCTCTGTTGTCCAATGTGTTTTCTGCTTGTTGGAAGAATAATATACTAGTCCTAACCTTCCAAAGACTTTTTCCATAATCATTGGATACTTAAGTGTATTTCAATTTGAACACCAGAATTGTTGTCTCCCCCATATCAGAAGTGTGCTTCCTATTTATATGTACATCTCAAAATTCCTAACTTCCTTCAAAGCCCAGCTCTGGTGCCTTCTTCCATATAAGGCCTTTCCTAATTTCCATAGTTACCACTGTCTTCCTCTTGAAATTGTTCCGTATATGCACGTATATATCTAGCCTTAGAAACCTTCTAGCTGTGTGACTCTAGGCAAGTCTCTAACTGACTTAGTTTCCTCAAATGTAAAAATAAGAATAATAATAGCACCTACTGCACAGGTTTATTATGAAGATCAAATGAAATATTTATAAAAGTGTTTAGCACAGTACCTGGCACATTGCTATGTAAATGGCTATTCCCTTCCCTCCCTTCTCTTACTAGGGGAAGATACTTGAGTTTTCATCTGGCGTTATATTGGCTGAAGTCCACCAGGCCCTAGGTGACATCTCCCTATTTTCCTTATTTCTCCTTCTAGCCTCTAGTATCAATGTATCAGAGATGCCTGAGAAGGCTTTGGGGACCCATTTGGCAAAATAACACAGAGGAGGTTAAGGATGAGTGAAGAGCATGGAATTTAGAATCTGGAGACCCGTTATTTTGGGAATGGCTGAAGATCATTTGGATAAACTAATAATAGGGCTAAAATGTGAACCACAATGAGCAGGGGAGTGAGGGTAGCAGCTGCAACATCACAAGATCAGGCTGAGATGAAAACAGGGGTGTTTGTGGGGTTTTCATCCAAGGTGATGGAAGTATTCTGTCCATTTATCATTCAGCTCAACAGGATGCAAGGTCCACCCTTGGGAGCTAAATATAAATACAGAGGGGAGTGGGATTTCTCATTGTACTGGTTTGATGTGCTCTGCTCAGTATAACAGAAAGGACAGTTGTAGGGGTTTACTGCATTTCACCCTAGAATTTATGGGTGTTTCATGTTTTTACTTGGTTTACAAAAACCATAACAGAAAGAAGAAACGTCTGAGAAATGGGTAAAGACGGAGTCATGAGAACAGGAAGGGTGTCCAAGCCTTTTGGTGCTTGGTTGGTCCAAAGACAAAGGGTGGACAGTAGAGATGTATCCAGTCTGCCCCTCCAGACTGAAAAAGAGCTCAGATGTGACATTCCCTATGGCAGGAGATGGTACATTTAACATTATACCGCGGTGAGCATCAATGATGTAGAATATATTTTGTCCTGTACCCTAGCCCTAGGAATTTAGAGCAGCAAATGGATGCCTTTGAAATGTACTTGTGAGTTGCTTTCTGTTGCTATATAATGTCAGGGTTTGAAAGGATTTCCTAAAATCCTTTCCTTGGAAAATTGATGTAATTAACTAGCATTTATACAGTACTTTAAATTTGCAGAGAGCTTTTCAAGTTTTGTCTCATTTTATTTTCACAATAACCCTGAGAAGTAGGTGCTGTTATTATCATCCCCATCTTAGAACTGAGGAAACTGAGGCAGACACCTCGAGGTTAAGTGACTTGTCTAGGGTCACAACAGCTAGTAAGAGTATTTGAACTCTGGTCCTATTGACTCCAGACTCAGCTCTCCTAGCCACTGTGGCACCAGTACTGCCTGAAGGTGATCTGTAGTCCTCTTGAAACTAAGGGACCCCAACGAGTAACGAGCATATATAATAGCAGCCCCTGTCATAAATTGGGAGCTGGGAAAAAAACCCTATAGACTGTTCCATCCAACCTTCTCATTTTATGGATAAGAAAGGTGAGCTTTAGAGTCTAAGGGTTGCCTAATGTCCCCCAAGTAGTTAGTGATAGAACTGGAGTTTGAACCTAGTGCTTCTGACTACAAAGTCATTGATTTTTCCACTGTCATGTTGACAGATCCTCAAGCATTGAACTCCACCCACGTAAATCCAGAGCTCCTGGGCCATGGGTTGCAATCTAAAGTGCATTCTTTAACATATTGTGTTTGGGAAACTGGACAAATGGTATCTATTTCTGTTCTCCTGATTTCCAAGCCTAACGTCATTTTTAGTCTGAGAAGCCAGAAGATGCTACTTTGTTTAGCCTTCTAAGCTCTGTATTATGATTTGACTCCTAAATTCATCAGGAGGAGATGGGATGAAGTGTAAAAGTAAAGTTAGCTCTGGCAAAGAGGAAGGTTAACTTTCTTCAAGATCTGGAGGAAAGCAGGAGAGGAAATATAAGGAACTGGTGGTGTTTTTAGGTATTGGGTAGGAGGGATGAAGGATCTCGTTCTGAGGGATGGTTTTGATTTTCTCTGTAAAGTAAGGGGTCGGTGTATTCTTGGTGAGAGTATTAGCAAGAAGTGGACCTTTCAGGAAGCTGAAAGCTTGAGAAAAGAGAACCCTCTTTTTTTTCTGTTCCTTTTTTCAGTTTTGAAAACTTTGACACTTTTATTTCACCACCAGTCTTGGATTTGACATGACTGTTCTATAGAAATGACCTGTGTTTGCTTCTCTTTTGTGACATAGAAGTTTGTCAAGGAGTGAGACTACTCTTGTCTTCATCAATAAGAAATATTTTTACTCTCTATCAATCTAACATCCCACCTATTTATGCCTTCTGCTTCAGCTGAATACTGTATAAAGTAGATCAGTCAGTCCCAGAACTTTCAAAACTTATTAATGACAAATGCTAATGTGGAAAGACATACAGAACAAATATTAGCACACCAATCAGGGAGAAACTTAAAAAGCCAGCATCCAAATGCTTGTTCTATAAGTCCGTCGTTCTCTGAATATATAAAATAATCCATGATAAATTATTTCCACTCTAATTATGGATGTTTTACAAGCCTGTAGACACAACTACAGTCAACTGACTGAACACTGAATAGCTGCATAATAAGAAATATATTTTACTGAAAATCAGATTTTAGTTAGAGTCATTAAAAAGGCAGGGCCATACAGATTTTAACTCTAGGTGATCTAGGCTTTCCCCAGAATGAAGAATTTTAAAAGACTCTGCTAACATTGGTTTTCCTCTTAAGGAGAACATGAGTGAATCTGTGGTGGGACAGAATGAAGCCCAATGACAAGATGGTGGGAATGGGTTCCTTTAAGGGATCTTGGGGGCGGTGGAGCTACTCATCTGTGACTCTAGCTTCATTTTGTGATATTTATATTGGGAAAGCCAGGAGAAAGGTGGTGGAGCCCAAGACTAGTGGGCCCTAAACTTAAGACCAGAGTGAGCTAGAGAAGGACTGAGGAATCCCCTTTCCATTAAGCTGTTCATCATGAGTTATGAGACTATGGGTAGATCCTTGGGAAAGGACAGTGATCCCAGGTAAGCCATATTTCTTTCTTTTCTTTTAATTAAACATTTTATTTATTAATTTTTCATTTTTACCATTCACTTCCATAAGATTTTGAGTTTTAAATTTTCTCCTCTTCTTTCTCCTCCCGCCTCCCCAAGACGGTGTGCAATCTGATACAGGCTCTACTTATACATTCATATTAAGCACATTTTCACATTAGTTATGATGTAAAGAAGAGTTAGAACCAATGGGAGGAAACATGAGAAAGAAGAATCAAAATAAAACAACAAAAGAAAAGGAGAGCAAATAGTATGCTTATATCTGTATTCAGTTTCTTTCTCTGGATGTGGATAGGTTTTTCCATTGTGAGCTTTTGGAATTGTCTTAGATCTTTGCATTGCTGAGAAGAGCTAAGTCTACCAAAATCAGTCATTGCATAGTGTGGCTGTTATTGTGTACAATGTTTTGGTTCTGCTCACTTCACTCAGTATCAATTCATATAAGTCTTTCCAGGTTTTTCTGACGTCTGCCAGCTCATCATTTCCTATAGCACAATAGTATTCCATTACATTCATATACCACAGCTTGTTCAGCCATTCCCCAGTTGATGGGCATCCCCTCAATTTCTAATTCTTGGCCATCACAAAAAGAGCTTCTATAAATATTTTTGTACAAGTGGGTTCTTTTCTCACTTTTTATGATCTCTTTGAGATACAGACCTAGAAGTGGTATTGCTGGGTCAAAGGGTATGCACAATTTTATAGCCCTTTAGGCATAGTTCCAAATTGTTCTCCAAAATAGTTGAATCAGTTTACAACTTCACCAAGAATGCATTAGTGTTCCAGTTATCCTACATCTCCTCCAACCCAGGTAAGCTGTATTTCAACAGCCTAGATGAAAGTATGCAGGCCCAAGAATCAAAGGACCTTAGCTCTGCTCCTGCTCTGTCATTAACTCTGGGCCTCCTTTTCCTCTGTTAAATCAAGTAAATGAGGTGAAGTGGAAAAGGTGGTTTGGCAAGTGTAGGTGGAAAAATATAGTGCTTTCCAGCTGTAACAGTATGTGAGGCCATATACAGTCTCCCTAAAAATTGAATATACCTTCCTCTTTTAGAGAAAATCACTTCCCCTACTTAAGGCCTCAGTTTTCCTCTCTGTAAGATGAAAGAAGCATGAGAAAAGTTATATGAACTAATGCAAAGTGAAGGAGAACCAAGAAAACAATATCAGCAATGATCCCAACTATGTAAACAGGAAAATAAATAGCACAACAAAATATTTGAAATGGAATGTGCAATCATAATGACCAAATAGCCCCAGAAAAGAAACTTAAGAAGGCACTTCCCTTTCTTTGACAAGTTAGGGGATTATGGATTATACATGTAGGATGTATGAATTATGAATCTGACATTAAACATAGTCAGGTTTTTTTGGTGTTGATTTTCCTAAATTAATTCTTCCTTCCTTCCTTCCTTCCTTCCTTCCTTCCTTCCTTCCTTCCTTCCTTCCTTCCTCCTTCCTTCCTCTTCCTCCTTCCCTCCTTCCTTCCTTCCTTCTTCCTTCTCTTCCTTTCCTCCTTCCTCCTTCTTCTTCCTTCTTCCTTCCTTCCTTCCTTCCTTCCTTCCTTCCTTCCTTCCTTCCTTCCTTCCTTCCTTCCTATTATTTTAACTCTCTGTTATAGAGAATGGTTTATCTGGGAAGACAAAAACATATATTTCGATATTTAGATGGAATTTTAAAAAGTGGAATTCACTAGTCTATTCACACTATTTAGCTAGGATTTTTTTTAAAACATTCAAATCTGTTATCAGTTCCTTTTCTCTACCACCTTTGATTGTAAATCTATGTTTGTCAGTAAGAATATGCTTATATTTTGGTACCTCACTGCTAATCCCTCCACACCTAATTTTGCAGTCCTGATTCTTTTTCCAAAAGATAAAGTCTATACAACCCTCCTAGAAATAACCTTGGCATATACCATGAGTAAACAACTTTTTCAGCTGCAGAAACTGCTTGCCAGAATGCTGGCCCATTTCCACTCATAAATATTTGAGATTTAATTTTTTTTTTACTCAGCTCTTTGATGAAAGAATATCATATTCCTTGAAGAATCAGATATCTAGATCACTGAAGGGGGAAATGCAAACATTTATTTAAGCTAAAAAAACAAACAAGCAAACTTCTTCTATCTGGGCCGATATCACTTCTAAACCTCTCTGAACCTGGATGTAGCAAGTGTTCAAAAGAAAATCTCAGTCTTGCTTTCATCTCTCCCCCAAATAAATGGAAATTAGCGTCCAGCATTTCAGAAATAGGCTGTCAAAATGACAGTGCTGGGAAGATGCTTCATTATCAACACAGTAACTGGTTCACCAAGGTGAATTTATCAGGTTTTTATTATGCACATATCCTGGTGTGACTATTAATTGTTTTCCCCTACTATATCTGCATTTTTGGAACTCATCCTAAAGCTTCAGC
Source organism: Phascolarctos cinereus (assembly GCF_003287225.1). Taxonomy (NCBI): domain Eukaryota; kingdom Metazoa; phylum Chordata; class Mammalia; order Diprotodontia; family Phascolarctidae; genus Phascolarctos; species Phascolarctos cinereus. Next base: position 24,530,718 of record NW_027556098.1, on the reverse strand, counting down.
TTTTGAGATTCCTCTGGAAGTGAGGGGGACATACACTGTGATTTCTAGGTATTCATGGGGTTCTAAAATGGAGTTAACTTCATTCCTGAGTAACTCTAATTCATTATCTCAGCTATTTCTATACTTTTGGATTTAGGCTTTCTTGACTTTTCTTTCCTCTTAAATAAACAGAGTTTATATTTTGGTATTCTCCCATTTCACCCCATTTCTCCACATCCTGTTCTATAGTCCTGATTCTTTTCCTAAAAGGCAGAGGCTATACAACCCTTCTAGAAGCATCCCTGTAAACATTTCTTGTCCCAGGCATTATTCTGGGTGCTGGGAACACAACTATAAAATTCCTCACTCTAGGGAAGCTTAGACTCTTTCACAGAGAAACAATAAGTACAGAGAAAAATAAATACAAAATATAGAGTAATTTTCAGGGGAAGAAAGAAGGGAGACACATATTTATTAAATGCCTGCTATGTTCCAGACAATGTACTAAGCTCTTTTCTTACATTACCCCATTTCATTCTCACAGCAGTTATGGGAAGTGGTGAGAGAGGGACTAGAATTAAGATAGGCTGCATGTAAGAGGCAGCACCGGACCTGAGCCTTGAAGGAATACAGGGATTTTTTGAGGTGGAAAGGGGGTGGGAGTACAGATTGTGCAGTCAGGGAAATAGGAGATGGAATTGAATGTATGAAACATTATATGTTTATGCTGGATCATAGAATACTAACAGGGTTAATGTTTGATAAATAGAGTAAACTCTAATTGTGAAGTAGAGTAGATTCTAATTATGTAAAAATAGAATAGATTCTGATTATAACAAGCCCCGTATTTTATCCTAGAGAGAAGAGGGAACCATTAGAGCTTCTTGAGCTGGGGAGAAATGTGGTCTGACCTGTGTGTATTTTGTTGCTGTTGTTCAGTTGTTTCAGTCATAGCTAACTCTTCATGACCCCATTTGGGGTTTTCTTGACATAGGTACTTGAGTAGTTTGCCATTTTCTTCTTCAGCTCATTTACAAATGAAGAAACTGAGGCAAACAGGGTTAAGTGACTAGTAACTTACTAAGTGTCTGAGGCCAGATTTGAACTTCGGTCTTCTTGACTCCAGGCTTGGCATTCTGTCCACTGAGCTACTTAGCTGCCCAGATCTGTATTAGCAATAGCCAATTGGTACTAAATACAAGGAGACCAATTAGGAGACTGTTGAAATCATCCAGGTGAAAACTGAAGAGGATCTGAGCAAGAACAATCACTGGATTTATGAGCGGAAAGGGAGGACCAGATTTGAGGAATATCATAGAGATAATATTTTGAAGATTTGGCAACTAGTTTAGTGTGAGGTATGAAGGAGAGGGAAGCATTGGATATATGTTCAAAGCTGTCTCTGTTTCTTTTAATCTCTTGAAACATTTTCTATCCCTTGGAATGTCATTAGGTGTTTCCTAAACATCCTCTCCATTGATAATGCTTGGCTTCTTTCTGCTCCTTATTCTCTTTCCCCTGGCCCATCCTAGAGGGTCTTCTCTACCCTTCACTTTTAGTAATTTGTTTTTTTCATAATTCCTAATTGTTAAAAATTGTCCAGGATGTATCTATACAGATCGCTTATACATTTATATTTCTTGCCACAGTTTCTCTCTCAAGCTCCAGAAAAGGACTCTCAACTATCAGAGATCTCTACCTCTCGGTGACACTATTACCTCAGCCTCAATCAATCAATCAATCAATCAGAATTTATAAATCTCCTACTATATGCTAGAAACTGTGCAGGGCACTGGTGAGACAAATCCTTGCCTTCAGGGAGATTACATTTTACTGGGGAGGGGGTGGTATAGAAATACACCATTTTCACAGAAACGTAAATACAAGGTAACAATGGGGGAAATGAGTAAAGCTTTCTTAAGGAATCTTGAGGTTCCAAGAAAAGGAGTTGAAGAGGCATTCCAAGTGTGGAGTCGAAACTTTACAGATCAAATCCTTTTAATAAAAGGATTTGTTCTATAAAACTTGGACTTGGTCAAAAGGCCACACCCAAGGATCCAGAGGGCCACAGGTGGCCTCAAGGACTCAGGCTCCCCACCCCTAGAGCTATAATGGTGGCCTGACCATCCAAGTAAGCAGAAAATCATCTATAAAAGTCATGGTCTACCTTCAGAGAAAGAACTGAATGAAGATCAAAGCATTCTATTTTTTTTTGTCTGTGTTTTCTTTCACAACATGACTAATATGGAAATACTTTGCATAACTGCACATGTATAACCTCTATCAAATTGCCTGCCTTAATGAGGTGGTGGGGAGGAGATACAGGGTAGGAGAGAATTTGGAATTCAAAATAAAAAGAAAGTTAAAAATTGTTTTTACATGTAATTGGAAAAGATATATTTAATTAAAAAAAAGGTAGAAACAAGTGATTATATACATGGGTGAGTGAGAATGAGGAGTCGAGGGTGACACTCGGGTGGCTAACTAGAAGGATGATAGTTTAGAAGAGCAGTGGGTTTTGGGAGAAAACTAACGAGTGCTATTTTGGACATGCTTTGGACACCTCTGGGTCATCCATTTCCAAAGGTTGAAAAGGTAATTCTTGATGCAAAAATGGGGCTCAGGGGAGAGACCATGACAGGATATATAGATATTGGAGCCACAGATTCCATAGACTAAGAGATTTATAGCTGGAAGGAACCTTAGATGCCACGGAGTCTAACATTCTCATTTTACAGAGGAGGAAACTGAAGTACAGAGATGCATAGACTCCTAATTGATCTCAAATCCATACTCCACATAGCTGCCATTTTCCCTGAAGTAGAGGTCTAACCACACTCAGTAAACTCCAGTAGTTGCTTATTACATCTAGGATCAAATATAGACTCCCTTGTTTGACATTTAAAGCTCCTCACAATCGAATCCCAATTTATCTTTCCAGCTTTATTATATATTAATCAATCCCCTTCTCATACTCTATGGTCTGGATTCCACTTACCCCCATAGCTTTTAAGTACCTGTCCCCCATGCCTGGAATGCCCTGCCTTGTGCCTTGTACAATCCATAGTTTCCTTCAAGACAGCTTGAGTACCATCAGCATGAAACATTTCTTGATCCTCCCAGCTACCAATTTCTTCATTCCAGAAAATTACATTCTATTTATGATGATTCGTATGAATATACAATTGTTGTGTTGTTTCAGTCATGTCCAACTCTCCACAACCAAATTTAGAGTTTTCTTGGCAAAAATACTGGACTGATTTGCCATTTCCTTCTCCAGCTCATTTTACAGATGAGGAAACTGAGGCAAACAGGGTGAATTGACTTGCCCAAGGTCACACAGCTAGTGTCTGAAGACTGATCTTGAAATCAGGTTCTCCTGACTCCAAGGCCAGTGTTCTATCCACTGCAGAACCACCTATGAGTGTACACATTTGAATCTCCTGATTGAATAGAAACTCCTCAGGACATAGACTATTTTCACTTTTATTTTGTGTTTTCAGTGGCTAGAAAAGTGGCTTGGCCTAATTAATTCTTGTGGATTAATTATGATGTTGATGAGGGTAATGGTGATGATGATAATTGCCCAAGGTCACCTGGGTAGCAAAGTAGAGATTTAAACCTATGTCCTCATCACCAACTCACTGCTCTTTCCTTTAATTTGAACTGAAGTACTTTTTAACTGTTTGGTAAAAATCAAGTTAGAATGTGTATGTTTTTCCTTAATATAATGTGCTACAAGAAGCTCTTTGATGTTTAGATCAGCAAAGGGAAATCAAACATTCCTTTTGGAATTAATGTGAAGAAAATGCAACAAAGAGGAGATCAAAAAGATCAGATGCTTAAGGTGCTATCCATTTAGCAGAAAGTCTCACAACTGGAAATACGACAAACCCCGTTAAAAGAGAAGACTTTCTACATAAATCAAATGTTTCTATTGTAAAAAGGTAAACTGCTAATAAGGGAATCATTTATCAGCTCATTTGCTTTGTCCTGATTTTCACCATTAGAATGCAAATACATTTTACAGTTTAGATTTTATGGTTATTCCTTTTCTTCCCCACTTACACTCCTTTTTTTTTTTTGGATAGTTTTATTTTAATCTATGATTTCCTTTTAAGAATAACATCACCAACTATATACTGCTGAAATGATTCAATATACTTTAGCCTTGTTTTAATTAACATTAGGAGACTAAACCATCCTTTTAATTCTTGTTGTTCTTAGCAAGGACTTAATATTTTGTGCACAGAGAATGACAGAATAGAGCATGGGAAAACTCTGGAGTACCCCTGATACAAAGTCATCTCAATGTCACAGGCCTTATGTAAACACAGACATGAGCAGAAGCTCTCTGTACCCAGTACTCAGTTTCGTCTGCACCAGGACATACTTAAGCTGAGTTCCAGGAAGTAATCGTCCTTATGAAGCTAATGCTCTGAAAGTAACAAAGGATCTTTGTTGGCAGGTGCTTGGTGGCTTTCATTTCTGCTTTGGGGAGCCGTCTGGGACTCTCTTTGTAGATTAAAAAATGAAAAAAAAAAAGCCCAACATGGCAGTAGTGCTGCTATAGGCAGCTTTATTCCACTCCGAGCAGGACGGACAGGCATTCTCTCTACTCTCAACCTTATTTGTTATATCACCTTCCACAGTTCTATAAGAACTTTGCCTGAAGAATTGGGTTATCTCAGTTAGAAAGAGAATTCTAAGATGGTGAGGAGAGAATGGCCATTTTACCATTGACTTCTATCTTTCTTTAGAAATAGTAAATCTTCACGATCTACTTTGTGTGTGCGTATTACTTTGTTTATCTCTCAGATGAAACAAGACTTGATTTCTCAACCTTTCCAGAACGTTTCTAGAAAAGGCGAGCAAGAATGGTCGAAACATTTTGTTTCCTGAAGGGTGAACACAATGGGATTTCTTGTTTTAAAACATTTGGAGTGATTACCAAATCTCCTAATGATTTTGATATGAAAAATAAAATACGTTAGTAGAGGATGAACATCAGTCCACAAAACATTCATGAATGTCAAATGTAATTATAATCTTTAAAAGCAAAGTGCTTTAAAATGTATTTTTCCTGGCTACCAAGGATTGCATATCAATCATATTTCAGAAAGAAAAGTGTTTTTTTTTTAAAAGAAACTGTTGATTCGGGGGTAGCTAGGTGGTACAGTGGATAGAGCACCAGCCCTGGATTCAGGAGGACCTGAGTTCAAATCTAGCCTCAGGCACATAACACTTACTAGCTGTGTGACCCGGGTCAAGTCACTTAACCCCATTGCCTAGACAAAAAGAAACTGTTAATTGAACCCATTATCTTTTAAAATGGAGTGCAATTTTAAATGTTTCATGAAGATGATTATGAATAAAACAAATATTTTCTCAGTTACAAAAAACTAATTTGGGTTACTACATATATAATATATATATATATATATATATAATATATATATATAATATATATATAATATATATTATATAAATATATATATATATATGGAAATCATATAAAAAGGAGAAAAGTGAAAATTTGTAGCATATGGATATAATTAATAAAATTTGAATAAAATTTCTTTTTGCTGATTTTCATCATTCCTGCAGAATTTTACATTTATTTTTAAAATATTTACTTATTGTTAGTTTTCAATGTTCACTTTCACAAGATTTTGAGTTTTAAATGTTCTCTCCCTTCATTCCTTCCCCCAAACGACATGCAATTTGATATAGCCCTACGTGTACAATCATATTAAACACATTTCCACATTCATCATGTTGTAAAAAAGAAGTAGTACCAAAGACAAAAACCATGAGAAAGAGAAACAAAAATAAAAACAAAGGAAAAATAGTATGCTTCAATCTGCATTCAGACTCCACAATTCTTTCTCTGGATGTGGATAGCATTTTCCATCCTGAGTCTTTTGGAATTGTCTTAGATCATTGCATCAATGAGAAGAGCTAAGTGTATCAAAACTGGTCACCACACCATGTTGCTGTAACTGTGTACAATGTTTTCCTGGTTCTGCTGACTTCACTCAGCCTCAGTTTGTTTAAGTCTTTCCAGGCTATTGTTTTGTTTTTCCCCTGAAATCTGCTTGCTCATCATTTCTTGTGGAACAATAGTATTCCATCACATTCATATACCACAACTTGTTCAGACATTCCCCAATTGATGGGCATCCCTTCAATTTCCAATTTTTGGCCACCACAAAAAGAGCTGCTATAAATATTTTTATACATGTAGGTCCTTTTCCCATTTTTTGATCTCTTTGGGATATAGACCTAGACATAGTATTGCTGCGTCAAAGGGTATGCAGTATTACAGTCCTTTCGGTATAGTTCCAAATTGCTCTCCAGAATGGTTGAATCAGTTCACTACTCCACCAACAATGCATTAGTGTTCCAATTTTCCCATATCTTTTCCAGCATTTATCATTTTCCTGTTTTGTCATGTTGGCCAATCTGATAGGTGAGATGTGTAACTCAGAGTTGTTTTAATCTGCATTTCTCTAATCAAAATGATTTAGGGGGCAGTTAGATGGCACAGTGGATAGAGCACTGGCCTTGGAGTTGGGAGGACCTGAGTTCAAATCTGTCCTCATACACATAACACTCACTAGCTGTGTGACCTTGGGCACGTCACTTAACCCCAATTCCTTCACCAGAAAAAAGAAAAGATAATTATTAAAAAAAAGTGATTTAAAACATTTTTTCATATGACTATACATAGCTTTAATTTATTTTTTAAAATTTTATTAATTTATTTTGATTTATCAATAATCACTTCCACATGCTTTTGAGTTGAAAGCTTTTCTCCCTCTTCCTCCCCCCACCCTCCCAAGATGGCACAATCTGATATAGGCTTTATATTTACATACCCATTAAACATATTTTCACATTAGTGAAGACACAAGTAAAAATTAAAGCCAATAGGAGGAACCATCAGAAAGAAGAAACAAAACTCAACAGAAGGTAAAAATAAGTGATAGCATTCACTTCCATAGTTCTTTCTTTGGATGTGGACAGCATTTTCCATCCAGGCCTCTGGAGATGTCTTAGATCCTTGTAATGCTGAGAAGGGTTCAGTTTAACAATATTAGTCATCATAATGGCTGTTATTGTGTACAAAGTCCTCTTGGTTCTGCTCACTTCACTCAGCATCAGACCATATAAGTCTTTCCAGGTTTTTCTGAAGTCAGCCTGTTCATCATTTCTTATAGCACAATAGTATTCCATTACATTCATATACCACAACTTGCTCAGCCATTCCCCAATTGATGGGCATCTTCCCAATTTCCAATTCTTTGCCACCACAAAAAGAGCTGCTATGAATATTTTTGTACATGTGGGTCCTTTTCCCATTTGTTTGATCTCTTTGGGATATAGGCCTAGAAGTGCTATTGCTGGATCAAAGGGTATGCACATTTTTGTAGCCCTTTGGGCATAGTTCCAAATTGTTCTCCAAAATGGTTGGATCATTTCACAACTCCACCAACAATGTATTAGTGTTCCAATTTTCCCACATCTTCTCCAACATTTATCATTTTCCTGTTTTGTCATGTTGGCCAATCTGATAGGTGTGATGTGGTACCTCAGAGTTGTTTTGATTTGCATTTCTCTAATCAATAACGATTTAGAGCATTTTTTCATATGACTATAGATGGCTTTAATTTCTTCATCTGAGAACTGTCTGTTCATATCCTTTGACCATTTATCAATTGGGGAATGGCTTGTGTTCTTATAAATTTGTCTTAATTCTCTATATATTTTAGAAATGAGGCCTTTATCAGAGAGACTGGTTGTAAAAATTCTTTCCCAATTTTCTACCTTCCTTCTAATCTTAGTTGCATTGGCTTTGTTTGTGCAAAAACTTTTTCATTTAATGTAATCAAAATTATCCATTTTGCTTTTCATAATGTTCTCTATCTCCTGTTTGGTCATGAATTCTTCTGTTCTCCATAGATCTGATAGGTAAACTATTCCTTGTTCTCCCAGTTTACTTATGGTATCAGCCTTTATATCTAAGTCATGAACCCATTTTGACTTTATTTTGGTATATGATGTGAGATCTGGGTCTATGCCCAGTTTCTGCCATACTCTTTTCCAGTTTTCCCAGCAGCTTTTTTCAAAGAGTGGGTTCTTATCCCAGAAGCTGGGGTCTTTGGGTTTGTCAAATAATAGATTACTATAGTCATTGACTACTGTGTCTTGCATATTTCACCTATTCCACTGATCCACCTCCCTATTTCTTAGCCAGTACCAAGCAGTTTTGATGATTGCTGCTTTATAATACAATTTAAGATCTGGAATTGCTAGGCCACCTTCCCCTGCATTTCTTTTCATTAGTTCCTTTGATATTCTGGACCTTTTGTTTTTCCAAATGAATCTTGTTATTATTTTTTCTAACTCTATAAAATAATTTTTGGTAGTTTGATTGGTATGGCACTGAATAAGTAAATTAGCTTAGGTAGGATTGTCATTTTTATTATATTAGCTCGGCCTACCCATGAGCAACTGATGTTTTTCCAATTATTTAGATCTGATTTTATTTGTGTGAAAAGTGTTTTGTAATTGTGTTCATAGAGTTCCTGGGTTTGTTTCAGGAGGTAGACTCCTAAATATTTTATAATGTCTACAGTAAGTTTAAATGGGATTTCTCTTTCTATCTCTTGCTGTTGGGCTTTGTTGGTAATATATAGAAATGCTGATGATTTATGTGGGTTTATTTTATAGCCTGCAACTTTGCTAAAGTTGTTTATTATTTCAAGTAGTTTTTTACTTGATTCTCTAGGATTCTCTAAGTATATCATCATGTCATCTGCAAAGAGTGATAGCTTTGTTTCTTTGCCTATTCTAATGCCTTCAATTTCTTTTTCTTCTCTTATTGCTAAAGCTAAGGTTTCCAGTACAATATTGAATAACAGTGGTGATAATGGACATCCTTGTTTCACCCCGATCTTATTGGAAATGCTTCTAGCCTGTCCCCATTACATTATAATGCTTGCTGAAGGTTTTAGATATATGCTTTTATTATTTTAAGGAAGACTCCATTTATACCTATGCTTTCTAGTGTTTTTAATAGGAATGGGTGTTGTATTTTATCAAAAGCTTTTTCTGCATCTATTGAGATGATCATGTGGTTTCTGTTGGTTTTGGTTTGATATGCTCAATGATGCTGATAGTTTTCCTAATATTGAACCAACCCTGCATTCCTGGTATAAATCCTACCTGGTCATAGTGTATTATTCTTGTGATAAGTTGCTGCAATCTATTTGCTAGTATTTTGTTTAAAATTTTTGCATCTATATTCATTAGAGAAATTGGTCTATAATTTTCTTTCTCTATTTTGACTCTTCCTGGTTTAGGTATCAACACCATATTTGTATCATAAAAAGAATTTGGTAAGACTCTTCTTCACCTATTTTCCCAAATAGTCTATATAGTATTGGAATTAATTGTTCTTTAAATGTTTGATAGAATTCACATGTAAATCCATCTGGCCCTGGAGATTTTTTCCTAGGGAGTTCATCAATGGCTTGTTCAATTTCTTTTTCTGAGATGGGGTTATTTAAGTATTTTACTTCCTCTTTGTTAATCTGGGCAATTTATATTTTTGTAAATATGTATCCATTTCACTAAGATTGTCAAATTTGTTGGCATATAGTTGGGCAAAATAATTCCTAATTATTGTTTTAATTTCCTCTTCCTTGGTGGTAGCTTCCCCTTTTCATTCTTGATACTAGTAATTTGGTTTTCTTCTTTCTTTTTTTAATTAAATTAACCAAAGGTTTATCTATTTTATTGTTTTTTCATAAAACCAGCTCTTAGTTTATTAGTTCAATAGTTTTCTTAATTTCAATTTTATTAATTTTCCTTTGGTTTTCAATATTTCTAATTTGGTGTTTAGTTGAGGATTTTTAATTTGTTCTTTTTCTATTTTTTTAGTTGTATGCCCAATTCATTAATCTCCTCTTTTTCTATTTTATTTATGTAAGCATTTAGAGATATAAAACTTCCCCTAAGAACTGCTTTGCTGCATCCCATAAGTTTTGGTATGTTGTCTCATTATTGTCATTCTCTTGAATGAAATTATTGATTGTTTCTATGATTTGTTGTTTGACCCAATCATTTTTTAGGATTAGATTATTTAGTTTCCAATTATTTTTTAGTCTATCTTTCCATGGCCCTTTATTACATATAATTTTTATTGTCATGATCTGAAAAGGATGCATTTAATATTTCTGCCTTTCTGCATTGGATTGTGAGGTTTTTATGCCCTAGTACATGGTCAATTTTTGTGTATGTGCCATGTACTGCGAGAAAAAAGTATATTCCTTTCTATCCCCATTCAGTTTTCTCCAGAGGTCTATCATACCTAACTTTTCTAATGTTCTATTCACCTCCTTAACTTCTTTCTTGTTTATTTTGTGGTTAGATTTATCTAGTGCAGAGAGGGGAGGTTCAGGTCCCCCACTAGTATAGTTTTGCTGTCTATTTCTTCCTGTAACTCCCTGAACTTCTCTCTAAGAATTTGGATGCTATACCATTTGGTGCATATATGTTTAGTAATGATATTACTTCATTGTCTATGGTGCCTTTTAGCAGGATGTAGTTTCCTTCCTTATCTCTTTTGATTAGATCTATTTTTGCTTTTGCTTTGTCTGAGATCAGGATTGCTACCCCTGCTTTTTTTACTTCAGCTGAGCATAATATATTCTGCTCCAGCCTTTTACCTTTACCCTGTATGTGTCACTCTTTTTCAAATGTGTTTCCTGTAAACAACATATTGTAGGATTATGGTTTTTAATCCATTCTGCAATCCGTTTCCATTTTATGGGAGAGTTCATCCCATTCACATTCACAGTTATGATTACTATCTGTGTCTTTTTCTCCATCCTTTTTCCCCCTATTTATGCTTTTCTTTTTCCTTTTTCCTTTCCCCCTTCACTAGTTTTTGCTTTTGACCACGCCTCCTTCAGTCCCTCCCCCTTTTATTATCCCTTTCCCTTTTCTTCCCCTTTACTCTTACTGCTTCTTCCCTCCCTTCTTTCCCCCCTCCTTTTCTTTCCCCTCCCTTTTCTTTCCCCTTTTCCCTCCTACTGCCTATAGGGCAAGTTAGATTTCTATACCTAACTGATTATGTTATGCCCTTCTTGAGCCAAATCTGATGAGAGTAAGGTTCAAACAATGCTCCCCCCTCCTTCTTTCCCTCTGCTGTAATAGGATTTTGTGTCTTTTCCTGTAATGTAATTTACCCTTGTCTGCCTCCTCCTTTCTCAGTACATTTTCTAAGATCAGATTGATCCACTTATTTGGATCAATTTAACCCACTTGATTAGATTTTTTTTTATCATTACATCAAAGTCAACTAATATCCACCCTCTTTATGTATACTCCTTTAACATGGTGTAATAACAATACAGTTCTCAAGGGTTGCAAGTGTCATATTCCCTTGTAGGGTTTAAACAGCCCCCCTTATTAACAACATATTGTATCTTTCTGTCCCATTTACCTTTTTATGTCCTTCTTGAGTCCTGTACTTCAAGATCAAATTTTTTGTTGAGCTCTGGTCTTTTTATCAGGAAGGTTTGGAAGTCACCTATTTCGTTGAATATCCATCTCCTCCCTTGAAAAATGATGCTCATTTTTGCTGGGTAATTGATCCTTGGCTGCATTCCAAACTCCTTTGCCTTACAGAATATCATGTTCCATGCCCTGGGGTCTTTTAATGTAGAAGTTGCAGGGTCTTGTGTAATCCTGACTGTGATTCCATGATATTTAAATTGTTTCTTTCTGGGTGCTTGCAGCACCTTCTCTTTCATTTGGTAATTTTGGAATTTTGCTATTATATTCCTCGGCATTGTCAACTTGGGATCTTTTCCAGGTGGTGACCAGTGGATTCTTTCTACGGTTATTTTCTTTCTGGTTCTAGGACTTCTGGGCAGTTTTCCTTTATGATTTCCAGAAAGATACTGTCCAGGCTGTTTTTTTCATCATGATTTTCAGGTAGTCCAATAATTTTTAAATTGTCTCTCCTGAATTGATTTTCCAGGTCGGTTGTTTTACCAATGAGGTATTTTATGTTTTCATTTATATTTTCATTTTTTTGTTTCTGTTTGACTGATTCTTGCCCTCTCATAGAGACATTATTTTCCATTTGTCCAATTCTAGTTTTTAATAGATTGTTTTCTTCTGTTAGTTTTTGTCCTTCCTTCTTCAATTGGCCAATTGATATTTTTAGGGGCTTGTTTTCTTCAATGTATTTTTTTTGCAATTGAGCAATTGTATTTTTGAAGGACTCTTCTACCTCTCTCATTTGACTATTAAAATCCTTCTAAGCTCTTCTAAGAAGGCTTTTTGGGCTTCAGACCAGTTCATATTCCCTTTTGTTGTTGCAGATATGGGTTTGTTGACAATGTTGTCCTCTTCAGAATTTCTGTCTTGATCTTCAGTCTTCTCATAATATGTATCTATGGTACATTTCTTTTTACTCATGGTGTTTCTTTATTCCTGGCCTTTAAAGAGATTGAGCTCTCCTGCTGGGGAAGAGAGGGCACTGACCCAAGCTTCTTGTGTTGGGAGCCTAGGTCTTGATCACTGGCTTTGTGTGCTGAGGCCTCTTATGTTGGCAATTGGAGGCTATAGGTTTCTGGCAGCTTACCTGGTGTTGGGCTGGAATCAACAAGGCTGGAACTTTCAGGCAATTCTAGGTTGCCTGCTTTTCCTTTCCTTTAGCTTTTTTCAGCTCCTTTTTGATGGGTACTGCTGGGTGTTTATCTGCCTGGGGCCCCTGCAGTGTTGTCTCCACCATTTCTGCTAACGCACTGGGAGATTCCTTTGCGGTATAGTGCCGAGGCAACTAGTGGTTTTCTGAGCTGGTTTCCACCACTTTCTCCAGCCCTCACTGAGGCACTCAGAGGTGCAGGTGTTGGTGTTTGCCTGTTCTACCACCTCTGCTTCAGGATTTCTTCACAATTGGAGGCTTCAGGGCTCTGACAGTTCACCTGGTGTTGGGCTGTCACCAGCAAGGCCTTGGTTTTAGGAAGACTTTAGGCTGCTTTCTTCACCTCCTTTCAGATGAATGCCACAGGGTACTTATCTGCCTGGGGCCTCTAGTAGTTCTGACTCCCTCATTTTTGCTGAGGCATTGGGAGACCTGTTTGCTGGGCTCCCTGCACTGCTGCTCCCCATCTTTCTTCTAGTTCAGCTGTTCCAGGGTTTTTTTCTGGGGTGATATTTTCTGGGTTTTCAGAGGTTGATAGGGGAGAGCGAGAGCGACTACCTTTTCACTCTGCCATTTTGGCTCCCAGAATTGGATGAAGCAGATTTAATTTCTTTATCTGAAAGCTGCTTGTTCATATCCTTTGACCATTTGTCAAGTAAGGAATAACTCGTGTTCTTATAAATTTGACTTAGCTCTCTATATATTTTAGAAATGAGGCTTTGATCAGAGACACTGGTTGTAAAAATTATTTCCCATCTTTCTGCTTCCCTTCTAATCTTGATTGCATTGGCTTGTTTGTGCAAAACCTTTTTAATATAATGTAATCAAAATTATCTGTTTTGCATTTCATAATGTTCTTTGTCTCTTGTTTGGTCATAAATTCTTCTGTTCTCCGTAAATCTGACAGGCAAACTATTCCGTGCTCTCCTAATTTGTTTATAGTATCACCTTTTATGTTTAAACTATGTGCTTATTTTGACTTTATCTTGGTATATGGTATAAGATGTTGGTCTTTGCCTAATTTCCACCATACTATTTTCCAGTTTTTCCAGCAGTTTTGTTAAATAGGGAGTTCTTTTCCCAGAAGCTGGAGTCTTTGGGTTTATCAGAAAGTAGAATACTATAATCATTGACTATTGTGTCTTATGTACCCAATCTATTCCACTGATCCATCACTCTATTTCTTAGCTAGTACCAAGTAGTTCTTTATAATACAATTTAAGATCTGGTATGGCTAGACTCTCTCCTCTAGCAATTCTTTTTATTAATTCCCTTGATACAGAATTTTACACTTAAAGGGACATTAGGAGTTATCTCCTCCTACAATCAGCTGAATAGTAACAATCCCAAGCAGTAGCCATGAGCTTCTATTTGAAGACCTTAGTAAGAAACACATCAAGAAACATTCATTAAGTACTTACTAATTGTCAGGCACTTTGCTGAGTGCTAGGGATACAAAGAAAAGCAAAATGTAGTTCCTGCTTTCAAGAATCTATTCACTATTCACTACCAAATGAAGCAGCCCATCCCGCCACTGGGTAGCCTTGATTGCTAGAAATTATTTCCTTATGGAAAACCAAAATTTGCCTTTCTTCTATTTCTATCCACTGTTCTTAGTTTTTTCTTTCTGGTACCAAGCAAAATAAGTCTTATCCCTCTTTCATGTGATAACCTTTCAAATACTTGAAGACAACAAACATTCTAAGTCTTCTCTTCTTCAAGGTACACCTGTCCAGTTCATTTCAAACCATCTTCATATGACATGAACCCAAGGACTTTTAGCTTGCTCATCTGAATACTTTCCAGATTATCCTTGTTCTCTTTAAAGTGTAGTACCCAGAATTGAACACAATGTTTTGGAACTCTGAGCAGGGCAGAGTAAAAGGAGATCATCATATCCTTATTTCGGGAAGCTACTATGCCTCATAATGTAGTCCAATATTGGATTAATATTTTTGGCTGCTACACCATATCATTGACTCATATTCAGTTTGTTGTCTTTTGTTTTTTATGTAATTTTTGCTTCTAAATAGTTTTAATTGTTTTTTTTTTGTTTTGGGTTTTATTTTGTTTTGTTTTTTATTTGTTTGTTTTTTGTTTTTTTTTGTGAATTGCCCAGGGTCACACAGCTAGTAAGTGTCAAGTGTCTGAGGCCGGATTTGTACCCAGGTCCTCCTGACTCCAAGGCCAGTGCTCTCTCCACTGCACCACCTAGCTGCCACTCATAGTCAGTTTGAATAAATTAATTCTTTTACGTGCTATCTGACCTTGCCTCTCCCATTTCATACTTGTGAATTTGGATTTTGAACCTAACTCTAGGATTTTACATTTATCTCTGTTAAATTTCATTTTGTTATATTTGTCATTTTTTCCTGTTCAAATTCTTCCCCTCCTTCCTTCCTTCTCTCTCTACTCTTCCCCTCCTGCCATCTACCTTCTTTTCTCTAGTCATGTGAAATTTCTCAAGAATTAAAAAAAATCATTTACAGGACTTAACAAGCATGTCCTGTAGGGTTTCTTTTTTTCCATTATCTTAGTGTGGCATCATCCAGACAGTGACAATCTCATTGAAGGCAAACAGCTGCCCCCTTATCATTTCCCTTTTCTTGCGTTTCATCTTTCTCAACTATTTTATTCCATTCTCTGCAGTCTGAAGACTATTTTCTTTATCATAAACATAAAAGAAAAAGAAGCAAAATAAGAATTGAGTAGTTTGCCCTTTTCTACCATCTGTCACTATTATCCCAACACTCTATTATTTCTCTCTAATTTCTTTATTTCTTCATGGTGACTTTTTCTTGAGGTGGTGTGTGGAAACCGTATGACATCTGTTCTGAACCAGAGGCCTTTATCTCATGCTCACAATGTCTCCATTCCTATAGCCCCTTCCTCCAAATAATGCTTTTCTTCCTAGGACCTCCATTTGAAGAAGCACCCATACCAATCATGATCCCTTGAAGCCCAAACTTGTCTGTAAATCTCAGACTAGTTTTCTTCTCTCCTCCCCCTTGCCCTCATGCAAACACCCTCTCTTCCACGTCCAAGATTTTCATATCCCTCTTGTGTGTCATATTCCCTGCTATCATGTAAGCACTTTAACAGCATAGGTTATCTTTTCTTTTTGCTTGTATTTATATTCCCAGTACTTAGCATAGTGCCTGGCCCATAGTAAATGTTAAATCAATACTTTTATCTATCTATCTATCTATCTATCTATCTATCTATCTACCTATCTATGAATCCAAAATATAACTATATTTAGAGATCTCTCTCTCTCTCTCTTTCTCTCTCATCTGTCCCTAATTAGGATATCTAGAATATATTTTCAACTCTGCTAATATCCATTGTGATCATGGGCCACTCATTTCACTTCTCTTGGCCTTCGTCAATTTATTCTCTGAACAAAGAGAAGTTCAGAATAGATCAGAGGTTCTCAAACTGTCTTGAATTAATAACAATTATTGAGGACTCCTTTGTACTCTTAAAAATTAGTATGGAGATGTTTTGTTCATGTTGACTATATTCATCAATATTTGCCATATTAGAAATAAAAACTAATAGTTTTAAAATATCTAGCAATTGATTTAAAATAACGTGAATAAAATTCTATGAAAAATAGCAATAGTTTGTAAAAATTGGTGAGTGGAATGACATTGTTTTACATATTTATTTTCAAATCTCCAAAGTTTAGTGTAATAGAAGACAGCTGTATTCTCAATACTTGCTTCTGCATTTAATCTGTTGTGCTATATTGCTTTGGTTGAAGTATGTGAAGAAAATCTGGCTTCATACATATAGTAGGAAAAGGGAGGAATATTTTAAGAGGCAAATACAATCTTAAAATTTTGATGAAAACAATTTAGTCCTCAAGGCCCCCTACAAAGGGTTTTTTGGATCTTCACAGATTCATGGATCACATTTTGAGTACCACTGAAGTAGGTGATCTAAGGTCACTTTCAACTCAAGTACTTTATAGTTTTAATACTTTTTGAATTCTAAAAAGTAATAGTTTTTGCCAGTAGGTTAGGTATTTCATCATCATCATCTTCTTGTTTATCATCATCATCATCATCATCATCTTCCCAAAGCTTTAAGGGCTACTACAACGTCTTATACATAACAAGGAATCTGTAAATGCCTGTTCCTTGATAAAGTGACTGTTTGCGTGTGGTATTGTGTTGGATGACACACAAAACAATTTTCACGGGTATGATCTCTCTCTACCTCTTTAAGGGAACAAACCAAATCTGTTGCTCAGGCTATGTATAACTCTGAATCCAGGACCTTAGAGTCTTATTCTCTGTTCAGCATTAGTGAGAGCATCTGAGGGTTCACTGTATGTAATTTTTGACTGAAGTCCTAGTGATCTAAGGTGAATATGTCCAGGCATGGAGGTAACTTTGACAAATTGGATATTTTGGGTCTATCAGCTGGAGCTGACTTGGAACAAAAGGAATTTCTGCATCATAGAAGGTGACAATGGACAAGAAAATCAACTCAAACTGACTTAATAGAAAACAGAAACCCGTACAGAAGTGTTTGGACAGTGCAGAAACAACATGAACTATAAAATATCTATTCAGCAATCCTTCTTATTACTTTTAAGATTCAGGCAACAAGACAACAAGTAAGTATCAAGTGCTTATTATGTGCTTGCACTGGGTTTCATCGTGAGTGTGACAGTAGTTTTAAGATGCTGATTACTTAAGTCTTGTCATGACTGTGTCTTTTTGTTTAGCATTTCTTATGTATAGAGAAAATAAATAACTGTGCAATAACTGATTCATATTGTGCACTGAATACATTTTTACGGCCTCCTTTGAGGATACTTTAAAAAGGAACCAAACCTAAACTTCAAGCAAATTTTTTTCCCCTGGGGCAACAGGGTGGGACTATAACAAGCCAAAGAATAAGAGAAAGGGAGTCTTATCTTTCTTTTAAGTTATCAGCATGTTCCTCCATAAATGGGTTCAGAGCTAAGAGGGGTCCCTTAGTGGGCAGGGACAGTGTGGAACACTCCAATGCCCAGTCCCTAACTTGGTTTATATGGATAAGAATCACATAGGATAAGAGGGCAAGGATGGGTTGGGAATGTGTTTTCAATATCCCATATTTATGAGATCACAAATCCATTGGTATACAGTATTGACCTTGAATCTGAAAATACGTGGTGAAAAATTGGGAGCTACTGAGACAAATAACCATAGGAGAAGAGAAAAGAGCAGAGAGAAGATAAGGAGAAGATAAATACACAATGAGTTTTCAGTTTGGGAATTTTCAAGGACAGGTTTTTGTCAAAGACCATGCTGTGGAAATGCATTTTTTTACTTCTATTAGATTTTTTTACAATACAAACTTTTCCCATGGCAAATGCCATAAAAATCTAGGATAATAAAGAAACTCCAAAAGAATTCTTCATCACATTCACACAATAAAAGCACTAACAGTTAATGAGAACAGATGTCAATATTACCTGCTCCAGAGGGGTAAAGACAAAATTGAAGGAAAAGCATAGCAGTGATATTTTTATTGCTTCAGATCAGCTCTTGTATTAAAAACGTCAATTTGATGTGAATTTTTAATTAAGCCAGCATCATATAAAGTGTCTCATGCTTGATGTATCTTTGACCACATAGTGCGTTCTGGAATAGTAAAAAGGCTTGAGAATAGCTACCTTCATTAAGGTGCAAGTTGATTTATAAGCAACACAGCCATACCCTTCCTTTTAAAAGAAGACCTATAAAGGTTTATAATCAAATATTATTTTCTACCCCCCCATACACACACACACACACACACACACACACACACACACACACACACACACAGAGTTTATCAAGGGTAGGAAAAAGAGACTGTTTCAGTAGGGTTTGACCACTTGTACCTGGAAGATGATTGAATCAGCATGGCTATAATGGAAAGAACACTGAATTTGGAATTATGGGACCTAAGTTTGAATCCTTACTCTTTCAACCACTATCTGTATGACCTTAGACAAGGCACTTCCCTTCTGTAGTTTCAACATCTATAAAATGTGAGGTTTGGACAAGATGACATCTGAGATTTCTTCTAGCTCTAGTCCTATGTATGTTCTTATTATTCCTTCCTTGTAATAAACTTGTTTCAGTAAGATATTAGACTATGGTGGCAAAGAACTGGAAATTGGAATGCTCATCAATTGGGAATGGCTGAACAAGTTGTGGTATATGGCTGTGATGGAATACTACTATGCTATAAGAAATGATGAGCTCAATGATCTTAGAAACGCATGGAAAGACTTGCATGAAGTGATGAAGAGCAAAGTGAGCAGAAACAAGACAGCACTGTATACAATAAGAGTAATATTGTTTTAAGAATGACTTTGAGTGACTAACTCATTTTGAATATTATAAATATACAAATTAAAAATGAAGGACGTACGAAGAAAGATGCTATATGCATCCAGGGAAAGAACTGGTAAATAAAATTACGTATAGAATAATTTTATATAACTTCATTATATATTTAGAAGCAATAGCAGGTTGTACATAATAGATTTGAATGTGAATTTTCATGTGAAATCATCTTTCTTATTATACTACATTATGGAAATGCTTGTTTTATTCCATGTATTAAAATAAAATAAGATTTTAAAAAGGTATCAAATGTATGTGACTATTATTTAGTTCTAGAAGATATCAATGATCGCTATTCTCTGTTTCTCAGTTAGGGGATTAATGAGTACTTAGGTCTTGTGGACCTAACTTATTTAAACAATAGAAAGATCTGACTTCTTTTGTGTATTCACTACCCATGGTAAGTCTTCCCATCGGTGGTATAGACCTTTTCAGCCCTTATTAGGACTGCTCATCTACCTTTGGTGTCCGCCTGTCGCCCAACTCTCACCTCTGGCTGAAAGAAGCTGTAGTATGTGCAGTAGCCACATGCTGCAAACCTTTTCAACAGACAGGCTAAACCAGGTTGAGGATACCTGAGACACCTCAACTCCATCAGTGAGTTGGAGAAATATTAATCTCAAGCATGTAAAATCTTCCCCCATGGAATGGGCAAATGATAACACTTTGTTCCAACAGCCATGAAGGCGGCTTAAGTAGGGCACTGCAGAGTACTTAGAGCTTGGTCATACTTCAGAGATACCAAAGTAATCCCATTCATCCCAGACCATCACCAGTCATCTTGACTTTTGTCTTGCTGTATGACTTCATAGACTCTGGAAGAGAAAGTGAGGCTGATTACCTTATGCAACTCTGCCTCACTTAAATCCAGTTCAATCTCAAGTCAGATCATCACCTCATGATGTCATTCATCCTCTTTGAAAATGAAGGATGAACAACATCCCATGGTGCTTTGCTTTTATTCATCACATAGCTAACTATACTATGCTCTGAATATGGGCCAAAAGAGAGAGAAATGTTAAGGAAATTCCTTAATAGCTTGGAAATAGTCTACTTAAAGGAACGCTGAAGTGATGAGAAACATCCTATAAATATAAATTTGATATATTGGACACTTTACATGTAATGTAGTGTGTCCCAGGCTGGGATTTAGTTTTCATGTCAACTGCATTCACTAATTCTTGATAATTGGCTCTCTTAAGGTGACTGATTTAATTATGGTGATGCACTATATTCTTCCCACAAAATATGTCCCAGAAAGTGGGAAGGAAGCATGATATAGTGGAATGAGAACTGGACAGGAAATCTGGAGACTTAGGTTCTGATCCTGGGTCTACTACTAAGTAGTTGGGTAGCCTTTGAAAAATAATTTTTCCCTCTCAAGACAGCTTCTCCATATGCAAAATAGCAGAATTGGACTAGATGATATCTAATGCCCTCTCCAGCAACCTGAATTCTATGACTATACTTTTATGTTCACATCAGGAATATATACTAAACGTTGGAATGGTCCACTAAAATTTTCAAAATGAAACTCTGCTAGCTCTCATTTTCTCTTTTGGCAAGATAAGAAGGTTGGACTAGATAACCTCTGAGGACACTTTTAGTTTTAAAATTATGTCTCTGCAGTAGCTTCCCCAGAAAATGCAGAACAAACTGAAAGCAAAATATATTAACTATCATAGGTGTGCATAGAGCTTGGGCTCAGCCTGAAGGAACATATCCATTGGTCCTTCCTCTTTCCCCCTGGAGGCCAATACCTCCCCTCCAAAGAAAGAGTCAATGACAATGTTCCTCCAGTTTGGGCTTGCACACCCTACCTATACTCTAGGCATGCCTATATTGACTAGGCTTGTTTATAGGAATCTAGAAAGTATTTATTTATTCAGTAACTATTGAGTACCCAAGTATAGGTAGTATAAAAGTAAATGACAAGAAAGTGAATGTACCATTCTAAAGTAGCAGAGAAATTTTGGATGCGTGGGAAAAGAAAAAAACAACAACCCACAAACCTGTGGTTGGTGGCATCGTTTAGGGTTAAGGAATAAAAAGGTCACAAGCTTCCAAAAAGCTAAGAAGTCTCATTCCTGTACATGACAAAGTCACATCAAGAAGAGACTCAGAAGGTGATGAACAAAGTGAGCATGTTAATGATAATACCAATAATCCAACTGATTATACTTTTAACAGATGGTGGACAACAGGATACAGAAGGACCTGGAGTTGTCAGAATTGGCTGTCTTTGGGCAGTCAGATCATGAACTAGCAAGAGCAAAGGTCAAAGTAAATAACAAACTGAAAGAAAAGATGTCAGTCATCTGGTTGAAGATGAGTAAAAGTATTGATTGAAGAAAAGTAAAAGATAGTCCCCTGTTCTCAAGGAGCTCGCAGTCTGATGGGGGAAATAACATGCAAACCATTATGTCCAATTAACACTATATTCTGGGGCAGTTAGGTGGTGCAGTGGATAGAGCACCGACC
Source organism: Phascolarctos cinereus (assembly GCF_003287225.1). Lineage (NCBI taxonomy): Eukaryota > Metazoa > Chordata > Mammalia > Diprotodontia > Phascolarctidae > Phascolarctos > Phascolarctos cinereus. The sequence goes on along the minus strand of NW_027556098.1, from coordinate 24,509,136 downwards.
CTGAACTCAGGAAGACCTGAGTTCAAATCTGGCCTCAGACCAAACACTTGACACTTACTAGCTGTGTGACCTCTGGCAAGTCACTTAACCCCATTTGCCTAAAAACCCCCCACCACATACAGTACAAATTTGAAATAATTGAAAGAGGAAAAGTGCTGACTAGCATTTCATGGAATTTGGAAAATTTTCTTATAGAATGTAAGATTTTAGTTGGACTTGAAGGAAGCCAAGAAGCATAATTCCAGTCACACAGCAACTCTTTTGACATTTCCTACTGGATGTCTTATAGGCATCTCAAATTCAACAGATCCAAAAGAAGATTAATCTTTGTCTTACTGCCTCTGAACCTTCCCTTCTTCTAAGCTTTCCCTATTGCTGTCCAGGGCAGCAAATCCTCCTTGTTATCTAGGCTCTTGATATCATTGATATGACTCCTCACTTTCACTCCACATATCTAGTCCATTGCCAAATCCTGTTATTTCTGTCTTCACATCTTTCATATATTTCCCCTTCTTCCCACTCACTGAGCCAACACCCTAGTACAGGTCCTCATCATGTCTCACCTGTAGTTTTGGAAATAGTGTTGTAAATGGTTTTGTTGCTTCAAGTCTCTCCCCGTTCCAACCCATTCTACATTCAACTGACAATGTGACTTTTTTCCCTAAAATGTAGATCTTACCATGTCACTTCTACCGCTTAGTAAAAGCCCAGTGGCTCCCTGTTACTTCCAGTATCAAGTATGAAGTCTTCTGGCATTTAGGGCTCTTCATAACATAGCCCATTGCTATCTTTCCAGTCTCTTTACACTGTACTCACCAGCACACATGCTATGATCCAGCTCCATCGTTCTACTTGTTCCTTGACAGGAATGCTCTGTCTCCTCACCTTTCCCTCTTATTTCTACTTGATCCCTTCAAGATTCAGCTCAAGTACCACCTTCCTTTAGGAAGTCCTTTTTGGTCTACCCAGCTGCTAATATCTTGTCCTCTGACATAACCTTATATCTACCCTTTATATAACTTACATCTACCAAGTTATTTGCATGTTGTCTGTCCAATTCATATTTGAGCCCCTTGATTGTCAGACTGTTTTTGCATTTTTTGTATCCCTAGTGCTTAATAGTATCTGGCACAGGTTATGGGCTTACTAAACGCTTGTCACCTGAAGGATTTATCTTTCTAGTCTTCCTCCTAGGGCAGAAAGCATGTTGTTGTTTAATCATTTTCAATCGTGTCCAACTCTTCATGACTCCATTTGGGGTTTTCTTGGCAAAGATACTGGAGTATCCTTGCCATTTCCTTTTTGCTCATGTTACAGATGAAGGAAACTGAGGCAAACAGGTGAAGTGACTTGCTCAGAGTCACATAGCTAGTAAATGTCTGAGGCCAGATTTGAACTCAGGAAGACGAGTCCTTCTGACTCAAAGTCCCTCACTCTATCCACTGTGCCATCTAGCTGCTTCTGTGAAAGCATACACTCACTAAAAGGGAGAAAATAGAATTATTGTCTTCCTTTCTTAAACCACATAGATCATAGTATATTGGAGCAAGGAGAGGGCAAAGAATATGCCTCTTCATTTGAATATTCTTTTAAAATAAGGTAGTGGTAAGGCTGGACCTATCTTGATAGGAAGACTAGCAAAATAATAAGCTCAAATTCTACCTAATAATAAGATTAATCTTCATTCAGAAGAGGGAGAATATGAAGATGCAGGGTAAGACCTTCTGTTGGCAGATATATGATAATTATGTGCATGGGGGGGGCGAAGTATATATCCATCTCCTATTTCTAGGAGTGGGCTCAAATATTTCCCATTAGCGACCTCCTACTGGGTCAGAAATTCCTACTGATGTTTTCACTCCTTCACAAGAAGATACCAGGAAACTTTGCTGAAGGAGAGCTGGGTTGCCTGGGAGAGGTTATAATTATTAGGGAGATGTTAAATAGTTCAGGCCCACTAATACATTAACATGAATTAATTAGGTCCCTAGGCAATGGGGTATAGGAGGATTTTGTTTTGATAGGAGGGATAGAGGAAGAAAAATATTCTAAACTTGGTGTTTTGAATGGCAAATCGAGGTACAGAGACCTAGTTAGAGGTTCAGTGAGATGGACAACTTGGGGTTATAGTATAGAGTAGGTGATAAGCAATGAAAGCTGGGGTGGAGGGAGGTATAAAGCCACTTTACCAATTTCACAGTCTTTTTTTTCCCCCCAGAGCTTGTTCCAGCTGACATTGGTTCTGACTGTCACGCTGTCATTGTGTGTCAGGGAGCACAGCTGTAGGCAACAGCTGGCTCAGTCTATCGTGCACTAGGGAACTGAGAATGAACAGAGAAAAGCTTCTCCCCATACCCCACCAAGCATTTGCAAGTGGTGGGGTACATAATTTTCCCCCCTGAGTACTAGCTTAGTTATATTAATCTCCTCTCTTGAATAGTGATAAAAATACAGAAATATGCCAAGGTACTACTAACTTCCTTGTTTCTCTTTAGCGTGATTCAGTAGCAATTGTTATTGTTCAACTATAAGGAACATCTTTGCTGCACACTTTGAATAGACAGCCTCGTGTGGATCACACACTGAGTCATCTTAGCACAGTCAGACAGAAGAGACCTTGCAGAGAAGCTTTGGGGGAGAAGTAGACAGAAGCAATCCAATTCGGTTGATTTTGATTTGCCTCCTGGAAACATCAGATTTGAAAGTTCATTGCATTTGTCAGCAAGAGATGCACGTCTGTGTTAGATTGTATTTGAGCCTGGGCATACGGTACATCTGTTATTGTCCTGCTGCTGTAGGTCATAGAAAGACAAGGCCTCAGGTCTTAGGTATAATTCTGAACTTCTTTGCTACAGGAAGGGAATAGAGTTTGTGTGTTTGTGTGTGTGTGTGTGTGTGTGTGTGTGTGTGTGTGTGTGTGCGTGTGTGTGCACATGCACACACGTGTGTGCATGTATATGTGTGTGTGTGTGCATGTATATTTGCTTGTGTATTTTAATTTATTGAATTCCCTAAATGGCCAAGGAAGAAGTCATGTAGAGTTCAAGTTTTGGATTGTAGTAGACAAAAGTTTCAAAACTGATACCAGAACACATTTTAATGATGACTTTGGCAAATGAGATTAACATTATATATGAGACAAATATTGTATATCCCATAATAAATATAAATGTAGTAAAATGTTCACCTATGGCACATCTAAAAGCATGTCTTTTCCCTCAAGGAAGATGTGGGGCACTGAGCACTGAGTCAGAAAAACTGGTTTTGAGCCCTGGATCTGCCACTGGGCTGTTTAACTGGGCAAATTGCTTATCCTTTCTGAGTCTTACTCTGGTTTTCTTTTAAATAAGAATAATCATATTTTTCCTACCTGACTCTTAGAGTTATTGTGAAGAAAGGGTTACATAATAACATATTTAATTGGACAAATATTTATTAAACTTTATTCCATGAAGCATCCAGGCCATGTTTACTTCCCTCCAGGTTCTACTCCTTATTTTCTAGCCTCCACCTCCTGGCCAGCAGCCTTGCCCAGGACCATTCCCCTCCTTTCCTTCTTGTTCCCATACTCCCCCTTTCCAGCTGTCTTTAGGATTGTATTGTCCTTTTAGGATAAGAATTGTTTTTTTTTCTTGTATTTTTATCCTCAGATCTTAACCCATTCCAGACACATAATTAGCTCTTAATAAATGTGCCAGGGACTGTCTAAGAGCTAGGATTTGACAACAAAGACAAAAATGGATTAATTCCTACATTTGAAAAGCTTACATTCCACTGGAGGAATGTGATGCATACACACATAAGTAAATGAAAAAAAAAGTGTATGCAACATTATACAAAGTAATTTTAGGAAGGAAAGAGCATTAATAACCAGAGGAATCAGAGAAGGTCATCTGCAAGAGAGCTCAGAGACAGACAAAAGTCAATTAACCAATCAATTAGCAAGCATTTATTAAGCACCTGCTGTTTGTTGGATAATGTTCTAGTCACTGGGAATACAAAGACAAAAAGGTCCCTGCCATCAAAGAGCTTACATTCTATCAGGGGAGAGAACGTATATATGTAGACATATATTCACTTTTTTTTTCTTGGGGGAGTACCATACTTGTTATTTCATTGGTATAGAGAGCTCCTTCTGAGGAAACTACTTCTACCAATGCAATCTGATACTTTTTCTGTGACTTAAATCAATAGAGAGTTGCCTGAGGTTACTGAAAGGTTTAGTGACTTGCCCAGGATGACAAAGCCAGTTTGTGTATCAGGGGCAGAACTTGAACCCAAGTCCTCTTAACTCTGAAGCCAGTTCTCTAACCATTAGACAATACTGCCTTGCATACAAAATAAATACAAGGTAGTTTGATATCCCAGAAGCTCTAGAATTGACCATTGAGGAGTAAGGATGGGGAGCACAGTTACAAAGACAGATTCTTGGCCTAGAAAGTAGGAGACCCTGGATCTCTTTCAACATCTGCCAAATAATTGGTTATTTATTGATTTTCTACTATGTGCTTGTCACTGGGAATACAAAGAGAAAAATTAGTCATTAATTTAATGTATGATTTTGGATGATTAATAATAGCTTGTATCTATAGAGTACTTCAAGGTATACAAAATTCCTCATATTTTAATAAAAACAAACAAACAAACTTGTGACATAGATGCTGTTGTTATCCCCCTTTTACTGATGGGGCTTAGATAGGTTAAGTGACCTGCCTAGAGTCGCATTAAGAGTAAGTGACTGTCAGAAGGACCTGAGCTCAAACCCAGCCTCAGATTAAACGATTGACACTTACTAGCTGGGTGACCCTGGGCAAGCTACTTGACCCCAACTGCCAAAACAAAGAGTGACTGAGACGGTATTTGAATCCAGTTCTTCCTAACTCAGCCCATCATGTCATTCTGCCTTACTCTCTGTATTGCTTTCAACTACCTTCTCAGGAAAATAGGCATACTATTGCTCAATCTTTCTTACAGGGTTTTTTTGAAGATCAAATAAGACAAAAGCTATTTTAAAAATTATTTTAATTATAACCAATGTAATTATTTCAAGTTTTTTTTTAAAGGATCTGTGGTTCTATCATCATGGCTATTCCCTCAAATGTTATGCATTGTAATTCCTTCATGCCTTGATAAATGGTTTTTGTAAATTTCTGTGGCTAAAAATGCTTCAATATCATGCTCAAAAATATTTTAAAATAATCTTTCCAGGTCTTCTACTGAAATGAGATAAAACACTTTCTTCTTTCATAATCAACTTTCTATATAATTTTCTTATATCATATGTTTGCTCTATATACTTAGAATCCTTGTTCTTCTCCCCTCTATGTTTTCCTGCTCCTCTGTTTGCCAAAGCTGTTCTGGAGTTTACCTTTCTTTCCATATTACTTCAACTTTTTCTCTTTATTCATCCTTCTATAAAGTATGTACACACAGCTACTCTTAAATATCCAACCAGGCAACATCTGCTCAATGCAGTTCCTTCCTTGATACTCTTCAGTAACTATGGAAACATTCAACTCTTCAGTAACAGAAAACATTAAAAAGGAGCAATACTCAGTGGGGAGGGAGGGAATCAGGGAAGAGGAAAGAAAAAAGGAAGAATAGAAGACAGTAAGGAGGGAAAGACAAAGAAAGGAGGAAGAAAGGAAGGAAGGAGAGCAGAAAGGATAGTTGTTGTTTGTCTTTCATTCTCGAAGAGGACCATGACATTGGAAAGATGATGCCATGACTTGCAAATGAATTGAATTTAAGTGAGAGAGGGCTGTGCAAAGTCACCAGCCTCTCTTTCTCCTCCTGAGCCTTCTGGGTCTAGTAGCAAGCTATAGATCAGGACGACTGGAGATGGCCCCCAAACAGAAAGGAAGAAAGGAAAGAAAAGAGGAAGGAGGGAAAGAAGGAAAAATAGAGACAAAGATAGCAGAGATGAAAGTATGTTCTAACTAGAGAAATTAAACAAATTTTTAAATGGAATTTATACTTTTACACATTTATTTGCTTCAGTAATTTTAAATCTAAGCATTTCTAAATAATTAAGTGAAAAAAGTACCAAGACTTTAGTGAAACTTAGATTCCATTAGGAAATGAATCTTATAATTTCCCCAGAATACATGTGGTTTCGATCCAGAAGGGTTTAATATCACTTCCCCCCACCCAATACATTTACTTGATGATCTCCCAAGTTTCATCAAATCTAACATTCTGTGATTCTATGATTTAAGTTCTGGAGACAGGAAGATTTCCCTTTTCCACATGTGACCATCCATGTAACTTTAATAGTTCTACTGGGTATGGCTGGTCAATTGTAGTCAAGTCCTAAGAGAAGTAAGTCATGTCTTTATGGTTAAATCTTCTAGAATTATACAGAAACAGCAAAATTTGAAATAATGTAGTAGAGGATTAATAGTAGTAGTAATAGTAGTGGTGGTGGTGGGAGCCATAGTAGTAATAAAGGAGAGGCAATCTCAGAGGCCAAATTTTTGTAAGCAAACTCAGTTTGAGGAAGATCATTTTAGATGTGGATTCCTTATGCAAGAGAGTATTTAGGGGTCTCAGCAGGTTGGAAAGAAAATGCCCATTCTCCCCCCCCATGTGGTTAATTCCAATTCTCCTTACTTTAGCCTGTAGCTTCAATATGGCTAATCCATCTGGTGAAATCATAATCACTTTTTACACAATTTAGCATCTGGGCCCTTATTTTAACCAGCTTATGAAATTACTTTAAAATAACAATTTCAAACAGGGTGTTCCATTTGGGCAGGCACAGTTAAGAGCAGGAGAGTACAAGGCGTTCCCATTCACAGCAGCTGCAGAAGAAATCTGACTATACCTCAGCTATTTCAAAGAAGATCTTAGAAGCTTCTTCAGTAGCCTAATGATCCAGAAAATGTTCTTTCTTGGCATGATACTCTCAACACAGAGAAAAAAATTAGAAAGAAGGAAAAAGGAAAATGAATCATGCTTTGAAAAGTTTGTCTTTGTGTTTGCCTGCATAAACAGCCAAGGTATAGTATGAATCTGAAACAGTTTAGATCACAAGTTCATGACTTGAGGCTCATGAACTTCTTATTTAATTTTTGTAACAATTATGTTTCAGTATATTTAGTTTTCTTTGAAATCTCACATATTTTATTTTATGCATTTAAAAATATGGTCCTGATAAGGGGTCCCAGGCTTTACTAGACTACCAGAGGGGTCCGTGATACAAAAAAGGTTAAAAAAAACCCCAAACCTTGGGCTAAACCAATGGTTATCAACCTTCTTGGGTATTAGAACCCTTTTTAAACATAAAAAAAATTAACGGACAGTCACTCTCCCCCATTTGACAGCAGTTGTATGTTATAAATATAGATAGATAGATAGATAGATAGATTTAATGAAGAAAGTATGTAAAACAAAAAAAGTAGGTTGTCAAAATTAAGTTTATTAATTACATCAATTCTATACATTTGAAAAATTAGTATATTTTTGTATTATCTATTTTGTTTTTGTATTTATCTTCAGAACATATTTTTTTCAGTCTAGAGAAGGTATTTTTACTTATTTATATATTTGGTTACCCCTTGCAATAATGCTGTGACACATACCCCTCCCCCAGCATTTGTCTGTGGCAACAGGTTATGAAGGATTGGTTTTGATTTAGATATTTAGACACAGTCCATCACTAGCCAAGGATAAAAAACAGAGGCTTTATCTCTTACAATATAACAGTCCAGAATATCTACATGTAGTGTATGGCACCTAATTGCCAAATTGAGGAGATGTTCAGGACACATCACTAGTCCTGTGTTTGGTTTTATGAAGAGAGGAGTTTCTGCTGGCAGGGACTGTTCTCCACTCAAGACTGGAAATTGTACCTTTTCTGTGACTGGTTAGTGATTGGCTCACATGACAAAGGTAAGATGAACAACTTGCTACCTGGTGATACGGAAAATGCTCCAAGTACCATTAAGCAAAATCACTCTTATTCTTAGATATTGTAAAATACACATATGCATACAAGTCCTAGTCCAAGTGCCAAAGCACTTGTAGTAGAAAGGGGCCTGTATTCATATACAAGGAATCTGGTTTCAAGTCCTGGCTCCTTGTGCAACATTCAAGAGAACTGAATTGGAATCCTTGATCTGCCCCTAAAGAGGTATGCCTTAGTCAAGCTCTTTAACCTCTGGAGGCTTCTCTTCATGTGGAATGGAGATAATAATACTTGTCCCCACATGACTGTTTCACAGAGTTGTTTCACATCTTAACAAGATCATAGATGTGGAAGTCTTTTAGAAAATTAAATCTGCTAAACAGGAGGTGACATGGAGACTGTTGCTGGACTCACAGGGGTAGGGTACTGTACCTACTCCTTTCTAAGGCTCCCCTCTGCTCCAAATTAAAAAAAAAAAAAGGAAGGACACAAACATTTATTAAGTGCATATTATATGCCAGGTACCATACTAAGGACTGGGGATACAAATGCTAGCAAAAAATAAAAAGCAAAAACCATAGTCCCTGTGCCCTCAAGGGGCTTAAGTTCTACTGGGGTGGGGAATAATACACAAAAGGGATCTGAAAAGTGGTGAAGGGAGGTGGAGGTACTCCAGGGGTATAGTGTTCAAATCTGTTAAGTCGGAAGCATAAGTGGGAAGGAATAAAGGGTTAGCTGGCCTGTGTCCTTCCCCAAAGTGGAGGTCTCTGGAAGGAACTCACCACTAGAAGGGGGCCAGCACAGCAGAGGAATATTCCACTATAAGAGGCTGCTCAGAGTTGGAAAGAAGGTGAGGAGGTCTCAAGCACTGAGGGAGATTCTAGGGCGGCACTGAACCTGAGGCATGGTGTTAAAGTATTGAAAGTCAAACATAGTCAGGATGAAGTTTGGTGGGTCTGGGCTCTTACCCCAGATGAAGTCCCTTTGGAGAAACTCAACAACAGGAGATAGTGCTCTGGAGCTAAGAATGTAATCTGGAGGAGTTTTGTAGTGTGTGGGTGGGTGGGGGAGGTGGGACACTGGTACCATGGGGAGTAATTACTTAAGACTTACAAGTAAAAGACACACTGAAACACAAAAGATTCACACTAGTGCACCTTGACCCAATTACTCAAAACAGGATTCAGTAACTTAACTGTTACACAGCAATATTGTTAGATGATCAGCTGTGAATGACTTAGCTATTCTCAGCAACACAATGATCCAAGACAACTCTGAAGGATCTATGCTGAAAAATGCTATCCATCCCCAAAGAACTGATGGCGTCTGAATACAAATTGAAGCATACTTTCTTTTTTACTTTATTTTTCTTGAGTTTTTTTTTCAGTCTATGTTTTCTTTCACAACACGAATAATACGGAAATATGTTTTCCATGACTACACATGTATAACCTACATTGAATTGCTTGCCTTCTCAATGAGGGGGGTGAGGAAGGAGGAAGGGAGAGAATTTGGAACTCAAAGTTTTAAAAAGAAATGTTAAAAATCGTTATTACATGTATTTGGGGGAAAATAAAATACTAAGAATTCAATAAGATAAAAAAAATAAAAATCTGCTACAGATGGGGAAAATTACTATTACATTTTCAGAAGAGGCTTATTCTTAAACCTCATGAGGACATAAAGCAGTTTATAGGATTGCTGGCTGGGTATTTTCTATTTCACCTCTTCACAGTTCAGACAATTTCTTTCAGGTCTGGGTCAATCCTATTGCTGGAGCTGTCCTCTCCAATGCAGAAGTGTTCCCTGCCACCATTCAGGTACCCATATTGGACTTAGAAAATGCAAACATCTTGAATACATGAGGTTGCCTTCAAACCTAAACAAATCTATTCTAGGCTAATGTATAGTCACGTATTCAGGAAAGGAAACACAAAACAAAAAAGGCAGAGGTTCCAGTGCAAGCTCAACTAGCCGAGTCTGTACTCTAGATTTTAGTAGAGGAAGGGGACGAACACAGCCCACCTCTCCCCTCCCAGGGAGTCTAGCGATTTGAGTATAGGAATTGCCACAAAGTTGGAAGCTGACTGGAGAATCAAAAAAAGAGAGTTAGAGCTGGAAACTGACTCTCCTTTTAACCAATCCAGCACCCTTCCTTTTGCCCCCCGACAGTGGCAGCAGGGGAGAGTACACTCAGAGTTGGCCACATCATACATACCCAAAACTCCAAGTGTTTTCAGTTCTGGTCTAAGAATATGACATCTGGGTTCAGAAGGAAAGCTGCTTCCTTTATTAGTCTCAAGGGGGAGGGTAGGCCTTAACTTACAGCTTACACTCCCCAGTTTAACCCCCTACCACCAAATATTGATTACACGAAAGACCATCATGAATAGTAAATAGTGAGTAAAACCCATATATCAGAGCTAAGCAGCAATAGAAGTTAGAGTTCTATATATTAGAGCATACTCAAGAATACATCAGAGTAAATGAGCTCTTCTAGCTAGGGTTGAGATAAGATCTCAGCTCAAACAAGAGGAGAGAAAATCACACAAAGGGCGTATCCTTTCTCAGCACTCTCTAGAGTTGTAAGAGCTATAGATCAAGGGATACAATGAGACCTGCTTCTAATACGTCTGCATCTCTCAGGGCTCCAGTCCACTATTCAAAAATCCTCTCTCTCTCTCTCTCTCTCTCTCTCTCTCTCTCTTCTCTCTCTCTCTCTCTCTCTCTTCTCTCTCTCTCTCTCTCATTGTCTTTCTCTTTCTCTCTCATTCTCTCTCTCTCTCTCCCTCTCTCTCTGTCTCTCTCATTCTCTCTCTCTTTCTCTCTCCTTTCTGTCTTTTGTCTCTCTGTCTCTGTCAGTCTGTCTGTCTGTCTCTCCTGTAGACACATTAAACTCAAAATGTCCAAAACTGAATTCATGGTTCTTCCCCCCAAACTCTCTCTTCTTCCTGGCTTCTCTGTTACTGTCAAGGGCACCACTATCTTCCTAGTCACCCAGACTCACAATCCAGGTATCATCCTGAACTCCTCACTCTTTTTCACTGTCTTCTCTTTTCCAATCAGTTGCTAAAACCTGTCAATTTTACCTTTATCACATCTCTCTCATGTACCCCTTTCTCTTTTCTGATGCTGCCATCACCCTGGTGCAGACCTTATCAGCTTTTTCCTGGACTATTGCAATAGCCTGCTGGTTGGTCTGCTCCAATTCATCCTCCACTCAGCTGTCAAGGTGATCTTAAAGCCCAGGTGTGTCTATGTCAGCTCCTTACTCAATACACTCTACTGGCTCCCTATTACATCTGGAATCAGACACGAAATCATCTGCATGGTGTTCAAAGACCTTTGTAATCTGTTTCCCTCCTTCTCTTTCCCCTGCCTTTCCAGTCTTCTTGAACCTTCATGCTGTATATACTTTGTTTATACATAGTTTGCATGTTGTCTGCTATTAGAACAAGGAGTAGCTTTTACCTACTTTTTTACCTATTTTTACCATTGTATATCCACAATGTATCTATCCACAGCTCAGTGTCTGACACATAGAAGGAATTATACGCATGTATGTATGTATTTACTGATTCTTATTGACTTTTTCTGTGTCTTTTTGTTTTTCTGTCTCTTTCTTTCTGTCCTTCTCTGTATCATTTTGTCTGTCTGTCTACCTCTCCTTGAGATCCTTTCTTGAAATCTTCCTACAATTAACTAAAATAAGTCCCTTAAATAGGCATGTAGTATCCCACAGAATATTCTCATTCAATCAGAAGTAACACCTCCTTCCACATATGCCCCACAGGGCTGAACTCCACCCCTTGCCTAGGTGGAAGTGGGTGTAGCAGTTTCCCCCCTAGGCCAAAACTTTTGTAGGCCCTTGGAAAAAAAAACCAGCCAGGGTAAGCTTGAAACTTGTAACTCCTCAGCATAATCACAAACAGCAGCACTTTAAAACAACAAGGATAAATTTCCTGGCCTTCCAGGGAATCAGCAAATAGTATTGAAAAATCAAATAACTGAATTAAATAATTGAAAAACAATTTTTGACTACTTTAACAGGAACAATATTTTACCTGTGCACAGATATTGTAGCTCTATATGTGACCACCAGTGTCAAGTGAACACTACTCTAGGGACCTGGGGCAATGGGTGAGGGTCCATGGAAAGAGTACAGTCATCATTCTCTGGGGGTGAACATATGTTCCTGGAGAGTCAGTCTGTAGTTAAAGGTCAGGGTATATATCCAGGCTGACTTTGGCTAGGAGTTAGTGTGAGAGAACAGGGAGCAAAGGAAAAGGACATTTCTCTCTCATTTGTTTTGGAAGGGTATGTAGTGAGAGATGTCTCATGCTCAAAGGGATAGACTGATCTTGGTGTTCTTAAAAGCTTAATATTTCAAGACCCAAGTAAATCTTTTATGACAAACCTTACTGCTTAGTAACAGAAACAGGTAATTCTTGAAAAACTTTAGATTGATTTAAAGCTCAGAATGGTTCATCATATCAAATATTTATTGGAAACTTTTCAATGCCTAGCACTGTATAGATCATTAAACTTACACAGGCCTTGTCCTCTAGGAACTTATTGTCAATAGACAACAGGTGACCCAGGTACAAGCAAAGGGCATACAGATGGCTAGGCAAACATCGGTCAAGGAATAATTGAGCGAATTAAAAAAATATTCACAGACATGAGCAAATAGGTGTCAGGTGAAGGTGAGTGACGGAGGTTCAATTCAATTCCATAACCACTGGTAAGGATGATCTTCAGAGGTGTCTTCCAGCCCTATGATTCTGTGGGCACTTTTGAATATAAAGGGCTTTTGAAAAAGAAGTTGTCACTTTGAGCAACTGGATTGGTAATATCTCTACACCCCTGTTTTACATAATATCTCATTGTCCACTCAAAAAATGTTAATAATCATTTCATTTTTGCCAGATATATAAGAAACCACAGGATTTATGTAATTGTATGTGGGATAATGAAAAGGCAATTTCAATTAAAAAAGTATGTCTGTGCTAGGAATTTCAATGACATTAATGCATTTAGATAAGTGCAATTTTAATCCATCTCTCTTTCTCTCCTTTTGTTAACAAGTTCTAACAAGATTTTTAAAAATAAGATGTATATTTGAAAATAGCTAATTTGAAGATTTCCCTCAGCAAGGGTTTTTTTGCTTGTCTCTTTGAAAAAAAGTTCTTTTAATGTAAAACCCTGCTATTAAAGCATGACTATTAAATCTCTTTCAAAGTATAGCACTGCTATCCTGATTAACATTCTGAATAGACTATTGTGCAAGATGATGTCTCATCCCATCTATGGTGCATGTGTTATTAATGAGAATGATTCCAGCCCATGCCAGTGAAAGATGAAATATACTATAATAGATTACAAAAATATGTATATATCTTTGTGTGTATGTATGCAAATATATAGACATATGGATATGTGTGCACATATATATGTATATGTATGTATATATGTATATGTATATATGTGTGTGTGTATATATATGTATACATACATACATACACACACACACACACACACACACTTACCCAAAAGAGCATGTCACTCATAACAGGAATTAGGATTGCTTGATATTTTTTAAAGTAAAAAGCAAATTTATTGCTCAAGCATTGTTGCTAAGAGAGAATATTTTAAAACTATAGCTTCAATCATTTTTTTATAATCTTAGAAAAAAGCAAATATACTCATGTACATCCTTCACTAAAGACCGACTTCAGTGCTTTCTCATGGTGTGAAGGTGAGTGGCCATTCTCCAAAACTATGCTAGTGAAAGCCAAATTCTAGCAGGCTCTCCAAAAGTGGAAAGAGTTCTAGTAAAGGGTGGTTACAGTGTCTGCTTTCCAAGCATAAGACTTGCTAAGTTCAGAGAGTCTTGTCACCAAAAGACTGACCAGCAGGCAATACACTTACTCACACATCTTCACATATGAAAATATACGTATGTGTACATATATATATATGTGTGTGAATGTATATGCACACACGAGTGTATGTATATATGTATACATGTTATGTATAAATCACACACGTGTGTGTCTGTGTAAATATACACACATATATGTATATATGTATGTGTATGTGTGTGTGTGTGTGTATACACACACACACACACACACACAGACATACACATACACCACAGCAACTCAGTAAACTGACTGCTAAGGCAGGGAGATGCTGCAATATGCTTTTGTGGAGGGAATGTTCCTTCCAATTAAATAAGTTACTTGCCCAAAGTCACACAGTGTGTGTGTATGTGTGTGTGTGTGTTGTGTGTAGATAATGCATAGATATATACATGTACATGCATATAAAACTACACATAATTTACATGTAGTATATGATTGGCATGTCAGTACAAAATATGTATTGGTTTTGTGTGTGTGTGTGTGTGTATATACATATCCATATGCTCGATATTTACCATGAAACCATTGGATAAATATCTATTCAGCATATACTATTTGTAGGAAAAATGTGAGCTGGTGAGGGCTGCAATACATATTATCATAGAATCATGGGACCATAGATTAGATCAGGAAGGAATTTTAGAGGACATGTGGTTCATCTCCCTTATTTTCCAAATGAGGAAATTGAGACCCAGGGAAGTTAAGTGACTTGCCCAAAGTCATATGGGCAGTAAATGACAAAGGCAGAATTAAAATTTCTTGATGACCTTTACAGAAAATCATCAAGATGTTCCACTTAATCTTGAATAAAGGTCTTCACTGAGCTAGATTTTTTTCCTTCCAAATGTAGATCAGGAAATTATGGACATCCTAGGGACTTGGATCAGTTAACTAGTCCATTTTCATAAATGAGAGTCTTTAGCTAACAGTCCTTTACTCACTCACTCTCTCTCTCTCTCTCTCTCTCTCTCTCTCTCTCTCTCTCTCCCCTTGGTTATACATTCCTGGTCTTTTAATCAATAATTCTGCTAAATGTCTATCACAATACCTTATTTTGTCATTTAAGCTTTTCAGGAAGCAGATTATGAGTGGAAAGGGTACTAATGTTGGAGTCCAAGGATCTCTGTAATCATGCCTCTGCTATTCACGAGCTGGGTAACTATGGGTGTCTCTTAACATATCAGCTTCAATTTTCTCTTCTGTAGAATACGAATGGTGCTGTTTGCACAATTCACCCTCTTAGAGTTGTGAGCAAAGTGTTTTGCAAACCCCATAGTATATATAACATAAGACATTTTTAATTTCATTTGAAATCTGAGAACAGTTGAGTAACCTCATAAATGGAATAAAGTAGGTACAGATTCAGAGGAGTCTTCCAGCCCTTTCCCCCTTTACATTATCTCTCTCCTTCAGGGATCACTCACCCTGCCCAGACACCCAGTGCCGTCACATGGGGTTTTTCTTGTTTGGAGGAAAGCAGATTTGATATATCACTGGCACTTAGTTTAATGTGGAGTGTTTGCATTTTGAAAGAAAAGCACAGGAAGAGTGAATCTTTAAGGATGAGTCTTCAGATACTGACGCCTGGGAAATATTTTTCATTAGAGGGGCCTTCTTAGTGTCCTTGAAAGTAGACCACAGAGACAACTGTCTGTTCTGCCTCTGTTGAAGGTCAGCCCTGTCACTCATAACTCATATGGCAATCCTTCACACTCTTGAACACTGTTATTTAAGTCCTTCTCCAGGGGTCTCTTTAGAGGCTACGTAAATCTCATTTATCATCCACCTCTGTCAGGTGTTTTGAGGATACATCATTCAAGGCATAAGATCCTGAAAAAGCCTATGTGGATCATTAAGGATCTGGTCACTTTGCTGCTTTAGGTATTTTTCCACCCAGAAAACTTTCTGTAACACATTCTTTGTCTTTCTACTCACTCTTTTATGCAACCATCTCACATGTCTGTCCTAAATATCTTTGTTTGCATTCAAAGTTTAAGGGGAGCTTTCCCTTCCTCTAATGTCGTGGATTTGGACTTTGTGAATAAGTTTTAAAGTGAGTCAAATCCTGACTGTACCATTTACTAGCTAGGTACATTTGTCTCTTTGACCTTCAGTTTATTCATCCGTAAAATAACGAGGTTTGATTAGATGACTTCTAAATCCTAACTTTAAATCCTATAATTTCCCTGTTTCACGGCTTCACCAGTTTTCTGCTTCTTGGATCCAAGCAGCATGGCCTGGAGGAGAGGATAAGAGCAGCTCTGGCAAACTTCAGCTAAATGTAACACTTGCTTTAGAAACTGCGGTGCATATTAACACAAGGTACAACAATTACACCAGATATCATTAAAACTGTCAGATGTTCTCATGAAGAACCAATCAGGGACACTGGTCCACGTAAGGCAGATAATTTTTAAAAAAGGCTACTATGTATAGGATGTAGTAGAGGAGATAGGAAGAGACTGGAAGAAGAGAGACCAGCAGAAGAGCTATTGCAGTTGTCCAGGTGATGGATGATGAATGCCTGAATCCAGGCACTTGCATGAGTGAAGGGAAGGAGGCAAATATCATAGATGATGTAGAGATCAAAACAATACCACATGGCAACTGATTGGGTATGAGAGTAAAGGAAAGTCTTAGATGATTCTGATGTATATATCTAATAATCGGTTGGAGATTTTGTAATTGGAGCTTTATGGTTGTGCATAATTATGAAGTCACATGATTAGAAGTCAGCATATAGATTGGGAGCCGGTTGCATATATATTATCATTGAACCCACGAGAGTGGATGGAATTATTAAGACAAAGAATGTATAGAGATAAGAGGGCTAAGGACCAAACCTTGGGGAATCTATACTTAGCAGGTGGGAGAAAGAGAATGAATAAATGAAAAAGACTGAAAACAAGCTGTGAGACAGGGAGAAAGAGAATCACCAGGAGGTAGTAATGTCATGAAAGAAGAGAGGAGAGAATAAGGAGGAGGTGGACAATTGGGTTGATTACTTCAGAAAGTTTCAGGAGAATGAAGACCATGAAAAAGCCTTCAGCGTTAGCAATTAAGAGGTCACCGGTGAGTTACGAAAATCATTTTCCTTAATTAAGTAGAGTCAAAAGTCAGATTGCAAAGGTTTATGAGAAAACAGAGAGGAAAGAAGAGAAGGTAGAGATTGTAGTCTACATCTAGGAATTACTGAAGGAAAAGAGAAATAAACACAGTCATCTCTTGAGAGAATGGTGGGATGAGAGAGAGAGAAGGAGAGAGAGAGAGAGAGAGAGAGAGAGAGAGAGAGAGAGAGAGAGAGAGAGAGAGAGAGAGAGAGAGAGAGAGAGAGAGGATTGTCAATAGGGCAAGCTCTCAAGAGAGGAGGGAATGAGAGCAAGAACAGAGGTAGAAGGGTTAGCCTTGTCAGAGATGGTTGCTTTAGGCAGGTTAGATGAAGACAGAGACAGTTTTGAGGCATATTGGGGAAGGGGAGATGATGAAGCTCCTACTGAATCACTTCAGCCTTATCTGTAAAGTAGGCAGTTACTTCGTTTTCTGGGACAACAAAGTCAAGGTGGAGTTGGAGTGTTGAGCAGAGAGAAGGTTTAGAAAAGCCACCAAAGACAGACAGGGCTTGAGACTAGCAGGGCAGTGATGAGGGCCCTCCCAAATAAGATAAATTTGTAGTAGATTTGGTCCCATATTTATCTGATTCCTTTAGCATCATTTAGGAGCTTTGGATTAAGAGTACCCAAGGTGGATAGATGATCATAATTATCATAAAACTAAAAGTGGAAGGAACATCAGAGACTATCTAGTCCAAATCCATTTTATAGATGAGAAAACTGAGGCCCAGGGAGAATAAGTGCTTTGTGACTTTTCCCAAGTTCCCCATACATAGTAAATGTCAGAGGATCTGTGTTCAAATTCTGCCTATGATTTCTGTATGAACTTGGGGAGGGTCACAAAGGACTTAACCTCCCCAAGTCTCAGTTTTTAGAACTTGTCTTATTTGTATTGTACTACAGATGGTGAAGCTATTAGATCATGTTAAAAATGACTTCTCTTGATAATCTGTGTACTACAGACTCAGACCTCCCCCACCCCCATCAGCCTTCTGACCCAAGTTCTTCAGAAGAACATCTCTGATAATGAGATTGCATTGAATTTTCTTATTTTGGTCAAACTCCAATCCGGGTTTTAATTGATTTTATCCTACCCAGGTTTGGGTCGAGACACATTCAAGACTGGAGACAGTATTTCCTTTGATGGTGGGCATTATTGGCCCCTGTGGACTGTGATCTAAAGCACATATTCAGGACCTCATTTTGATATGACCTACCACCTAGTATGTCGACCAATCACAATTGATTGTTATGTCCTTGGGAACACCTACTCTTCTAAGGGCATATAAGGCTGTAACCCAAAGTCCCAAACCAAGCCAGTTCTGAACTGGCCCCCTTTGGGGGCTCCAGTTTTGGAATAAACTCCCTATTTAGTGCATGTCAAGCCATCTAGAGAAATTAAACCATGGACACATGTACCCCAATTTCATTTGTCTCTTTCTTAGAGCAGACTCTGTTTCAAATTGAGGTTTGTGGGGTTCATTGTGTCAGGGTTCACAATCATTAACAGAGGCACAAAGCAACTGAAGGAAGAGAGAGCATGGGATCAGGAGTGGAAGATAGTGTTTTATTGAACTGTCAAACTGTAGGGTCAGGTTTATGAAAGGAGCGAAAAGAGAGCAGAACAAGGGTGATAGATTGAGGAAAGAGGAAGAGAGCTAGGGGTGTGCTGGAGCATTAGCTCTCCCAGTTGATTGGTAAATTTTCAGTTTGAGCATTTACACCTCAGAAATCAACAAAGGCCACAAATCAGCTTAATTCATTGTTTTGTTGCTTGTCTAGACTTGAAAAAATGATAGGGAAAGTGTTAATGCAGATTAAACTGAAAAGTGTGCCCTGGTACTCTCTCTCTTTTTTTTTCTCTTGGGTTGCTTGTACATTTAAGCATGCCCCTGGCAAAAGGCCAATTGAGGCACATAAGGAAGTACATCTCTTGTATTTAGGATAATGTGTCCTCCAACAATCACTCAAAGATATTTCTCCTGCTTTCATAGAAAAAAGAGAAAGGGGTTGAGAATTTTGGCTTCTGGAATTGTTCCAAGCAGCAGAGTTTGTATTGTCTTCTAATGCCAAAAATACTGCGTTAAGTGGAACAAAGACGAAATACACTTCAGGACTGGCCGTGACACGGCGTTCGTGCAGGATGAAAATAAAAATGCCACTTCTCAGCCAGACCAACTGCAAGTGAAGTAGTGTAAATCTTGGAAAGGTCAGGGCGTAAACACTTGTGAAGCCAAACCAACTGCTGGAGGCAAAATTAGGTTCTGGAGCAGGGAGAGTTTTACAAGAGAGAAAATTGTTTTTGTTCCTGCTGCCCCTGCTTGGTTCCCTGCGATGGCAACTAACATGACGTATTAAACAGGAGGCCTAGTCTTCTGCTGGAGGTCACAAAATGGAATTCAGAAAGACTAAGATTTCATTTCCTTTGTTTGGCTGTGCCTGCCAAGACAAAAGGAGGCCAAGACTCAAGTTATTCTATGGACTCATTTCTTTCATGAAAACAGCAGATACCAATAATTCAAGCCATTTCCCCTGGCTCCTGAGTTTCATAAACTATCTTCTAATTTACTTTACTCTTCTCTCCATCCTCATAGTCTTGGGTATAAGTGATAAACAGATGGTAACAACTGACTTGCCTTTTGATGAAGAAGTAGGGTTTGTATATAAACATCCCACAACAAACTATTGTCAGAATTGCAAATGGAAAAGAGTTGGGTGAGAATCCAATTCTTTTCTCCTGGGCAACTGATGAGAAATTTGCCTTCCATTAAATCCCTTAAATTACATACGTCCCTTTCGTACTGCACAGCATTTATTGACCATGATTGTAGAAAAGTATCAAGAGAGAGATCAGGGACAAAAGAATGGAAACCCTTGCTTTTATAAGTGTAAGGACCACCCTCTGACTAAGAAAACTTGATCATTGTCATCATTAACATGATTAACAAAAAAGGTAGTAAGACATCTAATTCTCTTTTAGATTACAGAGAGTTTTATTTCTTAACTGGCATCTAGCTAATTAAGAACAAAACAAAACTACACAAAACACATTGCTTGTTTTTTGTCCCACAAGGTCCCCCTCAGATAGTAAGTCCAAAATCTCATCTGCTTCATGCAATAATGGCAACTATCTATAGAAGAAAAAAAACCCCCGTTATCCTCTTCTGCATAGATAGGGCAACTTTGTTTCTACCATGTTAAATTAGTAAACGTGTACATTTCCTTAAAAGCCTCAAGCTATATACATAACCAAAGATCACAGTTTCTTGTCTAATCCTCTTTTTTTCTTGTATATTGAAAGGTTTATGTGTTTGTGATTGTAAAGTTCACAATAAAAATAGAAAATGTAATTTTTGAAACTGTCTGGATCTGTTGGTGAGCCTGCATCTAGTGAGATTTGATTAGAGAACCTCTTCAATTACTGGCACTTAATTCAAATAGCAAATATTCATTGAGTGCTTGCTATGTACGTGGGTTTTTAAGAGGGCACTAAAGACATCTTTTGACTTAGCTATGTGTCCTGATCAGCTTGATCAACCCCATTAAAAAAAATAAAAATAAAAGTTTTGTATTCCAGTTCAGCAAAAAAGTGCTAACCTTCCGTTAACTAAGCCCACACCTAGTGCTCTGACAATTTTTCCTTCGATTTATAGATACATGTTTGAAAAGGCAGCGCTCAGTTGGCTATTTCTTTTGAGGTTTCTTTGTTTTGCCTAGAATTAAGTACTGCCATCAGGTGTCAGACAGCAGTGCTGTCTGGTTTAAACAGGTAGGCAATCCATTTGAAATCATGCTTAAGAAAGACAGAATCCAGCATGAATCTCTGTTTTCATTATGCTATTTTTATTTCCTCTAGTGAAACCTTGATTAAAACAGCAAAGCATAAACATTAACAGCCATTACTAATCTATGAAAGTATGGTACTTACAAAGTGCAGTATTAACAAATACCTAGAGAAAGGTATACTTATGTACCATTTTCACCAATCCTAAATTATCAATCACTATTTCACAATGACGGCTATTATTTATACACCATTTTACTTGTTACCTCAATCGAGCTTTACCATAACCCCATGAGGTAGGTGCTATTATTATTCCCATTTTACAAATGGGGAGACTAAGTCTTAGAAAGATTGTGACTTGCCCAAGGTTAGCCAACTAGTAAGTGGCTTCGAGGCAGACTATATCTTCCTGATTCCAACACCATCACTTTATTCATTACACCACCTTGCTCCTTTACGAATCTAGTTCTTTTCCCATAGTTTTGAGTAGGACACATCTTTCTAACTCATCCTGAACATCCATATGGGAATATTACTTGCTATATCAAATGGTAAAGTACCATATGAATGATATCACTGTTACTTTTATTACTAATCTGGTTCCTAACGTTTATACATAGTAGTTTGATGAAATATCAGCACTCTTATGGCCCTTTTGTTGTTTATAATCTTTAATTCTCCTTCCAAGACAGTTTTCTTGTCACCAAAAATTTCCTTTTTCAACCATAGCCCTTTACTCCTTTTATTACCTAAATAAAAGGTTTGCATTTTCATACATTATTTCATTTGATGAATGAAGGAAACTTAGAGTTGAAAGGAACCTTACAGATCACTTGGGCAGCTAGGTGGTGCAGCAGATAGAGCACTAGGCCTGGAGTCAGGAGGACCTGAGTTCAAAGCTCGACTTAGACACATACTAGCTGTGTGACCCTAGGCAAATCACTTAACCCTATCTGTCTCAGTTCTTCATGTGAAATGAGCAGGAGAAAGAATTAGCACATCACTACAGTATCTTTGCAAAGAAAACCCCAAATACAGTCCCAGAGAGTTAGAAATGACTCAACAATACAGATCACTCAGCTCAATTCTTTTCATTTTGCCAGTATAGAAATTAGCACCCCTAAAGTTAAAAAAAGATAACCCCCGACATGGCATTTTAAAACAAGTTTAAAAGATGAATTTTCTGCAAGTTTGTAGGATTCAGAAATATAGAATTTTTAAGTGGGAATAATCACTATGGGATGCTTTATTCTAATGCACCAAAGTTATAGTTTTCTCTTAAGAAAACTTTTCTTTAATGGCCAGATTTTTAGAATCAATTATATGTTCATTAAATATGGTCATTAAAGCTAATGAATAAAGTATTACAGTTAAAGGTCATCCTTTCAGGCAGGATTCTGTGTCTCTCTGTTTGAGTTTAATAAAGTACTTTGTCTTAGAGTACATGCTTTTGTACCACAGGGAAACGAATCCAGGGGATTTCTCTTGACTGGGGTTTCTGATTCTTTTGCCTCCTCTTCATATGCCTCTAGGCAAAACCTGTGAAATATAGATTTGAGTATCTTTCATTTCCTGGAAGCTTAGTGCCAGCTGGATACCCCTATTAACCTCAGAAAAGGCCTCATGAGTCAAAATGACCCCATATTCCTCTCCATAATGGATAAAACTACCTTCCTTCTCAGGTCTTTGGCACCCAAATGGTTGTCAGGGAGAAAATTAATCTGATATACTTATTTATATTCATATTAACATGACTGATAACAACTAAATGCATCATACCTCCCAAGGAACCCTTACAATAGGCCAGCAGGTGCCCCCAAAGGGCAATATCTTAAACCCAAGGAATGGATTCCTAGTAATAGAACTGGGGCCCAGAGGCACCTGAGCAAAGGAGAATTTTCTTGGCAATGAAGCTTTTCCTTCCCCCTTGGAACTGCACTACAAAGACATCCCCATAAAGTTATGTACCACATTTTTGTATGCATTAACTAAACGGTCAGTTGCTCCTTCCCTGATCTCTAAAGATGGCAAATGTGGAAGGAAATCATTTCCCACAAAGAAACACATGAAAATCCAGTCATCAATGCTCCTCTCAATATCAAAAGTAAATGGCAGGCTGGCCATAGTTAATTCTCTTTCTAAATACTCACGAAGCACATTTAGCTGAATGTAGATAAACTCTCCTTCTGAAGCAGGAAGACTTTCTTCAAACTGATCATGCTCTCCCTGTTTTTCCCTTGGCAAACCCTGGCAGTCCTTGACTTCGTGACCAAGCTGATTATAAAGACCACATGGTTTTGGTTTGTTGGGTTTGAATTCTTCCCTAATAATTGTAAAGTTTGGCTCATGTGTGGCAAATCCAAGCATAATGAGATCAGCATCCGCTCCACCTAAGCAATGATGAGTGTTTGGGTCATGGTTAGGTTGAGCTCTTTGTCTTCTAATATAATCCATGATTTTATGTTCTCCTTCACCAGGAGCACTAGCATCAGATAAAATGACAGTCAAATTTTTCCACCCTCGGTCATTATTTAAACAATCAGCAATATAATATCGATTGCATTTAGCAAGATTGTCCATGAACTCAGTTCCTGGTGTAATACATTTGCTGTCAAATCTTTCTTTGATCTCTTCTGGAGGAAGAAAGCCACCTTTTGACAGTATTTCTTCCTTGATGCAAATTGATTTGTTCATTGCAAATATGTGGTCTAGGGTCAATCACTCTTATGTTTTTATCTGATATTCCTCGGCAGGGAATCCTCTGCTTTTTGTACTTTATGGAGACATTTAGCTACTAAATTTGCTTTATTCAAAACACATGTCCAGAGGCCCTGGGCCAATGAATCAAATTAAATCAGAATGATAACATGTTCCCTAGGCTGGGTCAGTGATCTGCTTAATTACTGGCCAGGGTAGGGGGAGCAGCTTAATTTAATTGATAACTATATATCTGAGACCTGCATCTCTTGGTCCCAACACTATTTACTTAATGGCCTTGTCCTTCACCACCTGATTTTTGCCTAGCCAGGAACTCAAAAGAGCCTTGAGCATATGTTTTCTGATTCGCAGAATCTGATGGTACATTATTTCACCATTTCAAAGCATCTCTTCATGTTGCTTCTTTCTTGATTAAAATTTTAAAAAGAGCATTGAATCACAGAATATTAGAGCTAGAAGGTGTTATATATCATCTAGTCTAACTCCCTTATTTTAATAAAAACAGGTAAGAAACTGAGACCCAGAGGCATAAAGTGAATCATCTAAGGTGATTTAATTGGTGTTTTTTTTTTTTAAGCTAAGTCCAGAGATCTTTCTCCTACACCACTATTCTTTGCATGGTTCTGTGGGAAAAGCGTCAGGATTTGGAGCCAGAAGATCCAGACAGGTTCCTTTTAGTGCATCCATTTTGAGGGAGGGCCCACATTGAGCATGTTTCATTCTACTGTCTTTGTGCCTTTGCTTACTGTCTTCTGGCCAGAAACTCTGAGGGTCTTCCCCTCCCAGACTGATTCTTTGGGAAGTCAAACTAGGCCATCTTTTGCTTCAATTCTTACCTAACCTTAATGACTGAATGGGTGTTGCCTCAGACAAACTGAGACTTGGGAAAGACCTTAGCTTGAAAAAGCCAGGGTCTACCACTGAATCCAGGGCCTTTGCCAGTCATCCTGACCTATGCCTTGCCACTGGACCCCATGACTCTGGAGGAGAGAGTGAGGTTGATGACTTTGCACAACCCTGCTTCACTTAAATCCTATCCACTTGCAAGTGAAGATATCACCCTGCTGATGTCACTGGTCTTCTTCGAAAACAACAACTTTCCTCTTTCTCCCTTTCCTTACCCTTCTCAGCTCCTTTCTATGTGTTGTCTCTCTCTATTAAACTATAAGCTTCTTGAAGTCAGGGGTTGTCTTTATTATTGCTTGTATTTGTATCCATACTACTCCACACAGTGCTTGGTATGGTAAACACTTAATAAATGCTTGACTCTGTTAGAATCCTGGCTGTGGTACTTATTGTATGATGTCGGGCAAGACACTTCCATTTTCTATGCTGCACTCTCTTTAGTTGTCAAGTGAGGGTCTGAGTTAGATGAAATTTAAGGCCTCTTTTAGGCATAAGCTAAGATCCTTTTGCATCCTGTCTCATTTCACCGTGGCTCTTTCCATTTTGTATTTTGTATAATAATGATAATGACTGATTTCTGTCTAATTCAAGCCCTACAACAACCATATGAAGTAGGTTCTGTTATTATCCTCATTTTAAAGACTAGAATAATAAGACCCAGAGACTTTCCAATATTATGGAGTTAGTGGAAGAAGCCTGATTTCAACCCAGGTTTTTCTGATTCAGCTCCGGTGCTCTGTCTACAATTCCAAAGCTGCCTTTCCAGATCTGTGTGTGTGTGTATGTGAACTCTTTTAGGTAGTGATTTGAGTGAGTTCTCAGCAGTATCTGTTATTGCAGTTTCATTCCTTGGGATCTTGAAGCTTTCCCCATATACTCTATTAAAATAAAAATTCCCCTGGGAGGCTTTAAGTCTTATTATCAGATAACAACTTGCTTTACAGGCAGATAAAAGTATGACTGTAGGGGTGAGACACAAGATAAGTTCTTTCCTCTAGCATGTACTGTGTTAAACCAATGCTCTGACAGGGCTGAGCTAACTATGATATCTTATGAACAAGACATGAGTGAACAAATCCACTGAATGGAGACTTACCTCTACCTATTAGCTGTTATCCCTTAAATGATTTCTGGCCCCATATAAATAGTGGCGAGTAGCCTCACCCCATCATGATTCCAAATGAGTAAAATACTGCCTGGAAGTAAAGTGCTCACCTGTGTGAGATAATTTAATTCTATTGAAGCATCAGGGGGCCACAGAAAAGAAAATTAGCTAATTGGCACCCTACTATTTATACATATGGGTTAGCACTTTACCTCACCTAGGCTCTACTGGGTTATGTACTGCATCTCTCCAATTGCTGGAAGGAGATAGAATGTGTGAACAGATAAATTTCACTCTATTAGAATTTTTACTTTTGAGAGTTCTTATTCTGAAATGAAAGTAATTTCGGAAGACTTAAGAATTCTGATTAACATAATGATCAACCATAATTCCACAGGGCCAATCATCAAGAATGCTACCTCCTGGCAGAATGGTCTAAATATTCAGAATGTGACACACACTTTTGGACATTGCTGACATGGGATTTACTTTGCTTTATTATACTTAATTATTAAAAAGGATTTCTTTTCTTTTCTTTTCTTTTTCCCCACAGAGTATTGTTGGAAAATAGGGGCCATAATGCCTGTTAACAAAAAATAAAATCAAATTTAACTTAAAAAAATGAAAGTGTTGGAAAAACAACTCAATACCAGGGGCTATTCCACTCTCTATTAGAATGTGGTAATACCTGAAAACAGTCAGTCAGTTAACAAACATTTATTAAGTACTTACTCTGCTGCCAGGCACTGTGCTAAGCTCTGGAGAGGCAAATACAAGAAAAAAGAAAAACAGTCCCTATCCTCAAGGATCTTACATTCTAATAGGGGGTTACAAGATGCAAAAGGGGCATGGTTCCTAAGTCCATAGAATCAGGGATGGCTAGTCTGGGACCATATTCCAAAATGATGGTTTAGAAAAAAAACTCATCAATGGGACAAGGGATCTGAAGAAACAGTGCTAGAACATCTGGGTGATGTCTTGGCCAGCTTGTAGTATAAAAAAGAACTTGATGTGTTAATATAGTGAAGGTAGTGATAATGATCTTGATTATAGTTGCTAACATTTATATCATGCTTCAAGATTTGAAAAATAATATAAATGTGTTATTTGATCATCACAAAATATCTGTGAAGGTGATATTGTTTTCCCATTTTATAGATGAGCAAAACGAGTCTGAGAGAGGACAAATCACCTACTCAGAGTTGCACAGCTAGTTTCTGGGGGAAGGATTTCAACTCAGAACTTCCTGACAAGTACAGCACTCTCATAAATTGTGCTACCTCATTGCCTCATATCTGTGTCTTTGTTGTTGTTCAGCCATTTCAGTCCTATCTCTCTTTTTGCGACCCAGTTTGGCATTTTCTTGGCAAAGATACTGGAGTGGCTTGCCATTTCCCTTACCAACTCATTTTATAGATGAGGATATTGAGGTAAACAAGGGTAAGTGACTTGCCCAAGGTCGCACAACTAGTAAGCGTCTGAGGCCAGATTTGAACAGATGAGTCTTCCTGACTCCAGGTCCAGTGCTCTATCCATTGCATCACCTAGCTGCCCTCATATTTATATCTATGCATTGTTAACTGTCAAATGGAGTGGGGGTGGGATGGAAACGAAAGGGAACCAACATTTATTAAGTGTCTAGTATGTGTCAGGGATTGTGCTAAGTCTCTCCAAATATTATCTCATTTGAAATAAATGAAGGGGAAAGATCCTGCTTCTGTTTTTGCTTCTGCTTCTTCTTCACATCTCGTGGAAAATCTCTAGACTTAAGGAACTCACTACTTCCCCAAGGCAGCCCATTCCACTTTGAAAAAGAGCCAATGTGATAGAAGTAGAGTAGTGGAAAGAAGGGTGCTAGTCTCGTAGTTAGGTAAGAGCTGGGTTCTACTCCTACTTCTTTTACTTATTAGTTAAATGACCCTGGACAAGTTACTTAGCCTCTTATGATAAAAAGTTTTATCATCTGTCTAAGAGGAATACTTAAAATTGGAGCATCTACCTTAAATAGTTGTTTTGTTCAAATGAGATAATTCATGTAAAATACATAGTAAATCTACATAGTCTATATAAAGTCAAGTGATATTATTGTATCACTCTAAATACTAGCAAGTTTTTCCTCATATTTAGCCAAATGCTACTTATTTATCCTAGCTCTGATCTCTGGGGCTAGCAAAAAAAAAAATGTACCTCTTCCACATAAAAGTCCCTCAAATGCTTGAAACCTCTATCATGTCTTTCTTAAGTCTTCCTTTCTCTAGGTTAAACATTTTTAGTTCTTTTAACAAATCCTTTTTGGCATGGTTTCCAATCCATCATTATATTCTCCTCTAGACATGTTGCAACTTGTCAATGTCTTTCCTAAAATGTGTCACCTAGATCTAAGTACATCTCAGTATGGTATTGCAACTGTGGCCTGGGAGGGCAGACTACAGAAGGACTGTGATCTTTCTCATTCTGGATATGATGCCTCTCTCAGTACCCCCTAGCATCTAATTAGCTTTACTATTAGTTTTTTGGGGCTCCTTTTATATTGTTGGCTTATACTGAGCTTGAAATCTGTCCTTTTCACCTGAATTGCATTCTGGTATAATCTTTCCTTCTTTGTCCCTGAGGATGGGGAACTTTTTATTTATCAGTATTCTATTTTGTCTCATTAAATTTGTCCTGTCAAAATGTTTTTGGATCCCAATTCTGCCATCCAACAAATTAACTAATTAATTAATAGGGCCAAGGATACAGCACCATAACATGTTACTAGAAACCTTTCTTCAAGTTGGCATCAAGTCATTAATCATAGCTCTTGAATTCTCACATTTAACTTGTTTCAAATCTGATCAACTATACTCTTGTCTAGATTATTTCCTTCCGCCTTGTTCACATGGATATCATGAGGCATTTTGTCAGATGACTGCCAAAGTCTGAGAACACAGTGAGGGGAATCAGCTATACGCAAGACACAGTAAAGGCATGTTGTTGTTTGCATCTGCCAATTAATCTCTGGTCTTAAGGAGCGTTGAGATATACAGTTATCCCTTCCACATCATGGGAGAGTTAAGGTTGTGGCATCTCCCTCTCCAATCTCGAAAATCATCATAAAATTTTTTGGCCCTCCACTCATACCAGAGAATAAGTCTGAATTATTATGGTATTAAAAGATAACATGTTGATATAATATCATATATATATTTTGTGCATTTCTGAATTTCTAAACTTTTTCTGTGTCATCTGCTCACATGTTGTCTGCAACTTCCACAAAACTCCCCAGGAATTCCCCTTAAATTTCTTATGCCAATGCATGATATATTGAAAACACAATGGGGAAAATCTTGATATGGTAGGGAGAATTATACTCTTGACACCGATATTTAAGATGCCTTGGTAGAAACTAGTCCCTAGGTGTTGCAAGAAGGAAAATGAACAGGGAGGGAGCATGTTGTAGAGTGAGTCAGTTTTATTTGGGAGGTCTGTGTGAAGGGGAGAGAGAGGAGTGTCTACTATCTGGAAGCATGGCACCTTAACTGTTACACAGGATAGTTGGAGTGTGTTTAGTAGCAGTCTTTTGCAGGAACCAGCATGTGTGGAGGCTGAAAGAATTAGGATGTGTGAATCAATCATCCAACAAGCTTTTATTAAATGCCTCCTACATGTCAGGCCCTTTGCTAAGTGCTGGAGACACCAAGACAACACCAAACAGTTCCTGCCCTCGAGGATCTTACATCAAAATGAAGAAGACAGTATGTATGTGTGTGTATGAGTGTGTGTATATAAATGACATGTACAGAGCAGATACAAGATAACTTTTGGAGGTGAAAGTACTACCAGCTGGGGTTATCATGTTTCTGAGTTTCTTATTCTAGTGAAAAGGGGTTGGAAAAATATTGACCAGAGCTGAGATACATGGAAGGCACTGGGAAGCACAGGAATGTGAACCAGTTTTTCTCAGAATCACTGACTGTTTTTAGGATCAGTGCCAAGAGGTTCTCTCTGAATCTCTGCTCCTATTTTCCTAAACTCTTTACTGTTAGATTTCCAAGGAAGCATTACATCTGATTTTTAAAATGGAGCTGTATGTGATAGGCAGAGGAGTGAGGAGGGAATATATGAAGTTCTATATTCTGGGTCCCAGTGTTTGCTGAAAGAGAAATGGCAGAAATAAAGAGCTACAATGAGTGGTTGTTATTTAGACTTGGTCTTATACCAGTTGTCTGAATTGTCAAGTTTCTGAGCTCTATGCTGTCTACAAAGGCAACTCTTTCCAATACACTCACATAGATGATGACAATACTATAAGCAGTTTTCACCTAAGGCTCTGTCCTGTACATTCTTTTCTCTTTTTGTTTTCTCTCTTGGTGATTTCATCCTCTCTCCTGGATTTAGTTACTTTATCAAATGTTGTTCCTAGTGAATCACAAATCTATATATCTGGCCCTAAAATCTCTCCTGAATTCTAGTCCCACATTGACATCTACTTGCTACACAACTCTATTTAGGTGTACCATGAACACCTCAAATTCAATTTATTCAATATTCAACTCTTTTCTTATAAAACAATTTCTGCTCAAGCCTTCCGTGTTTGCCAGGGTGAGTAACCATTGTTCCAGTTACTCATGTTCATAACCTTAACATCATTCTTGCCTTTTCCTTATTCAATCATGTAACCGATTTGTTGCCAATTTTTATTTATTCTAACAATAAAGCATCTTTCAGATCCATCTACTCTCTACTCATATGACAACTACCCTGTTTCAGGCCCTCAACATCTCCTAATTCATCCCCCTGTTTCCACTATCTTGCACCTCCAAGCTATCCTCCAAAGAGATGCCAAAATATCCTTCCCAAATCACAAGTCTAACCATGTCACTCTTTTTCTCAAGACTCTTCAGTGGACTCCTAATGCCACCAGAACAAAATGCAAACTCTTTAGTTTTGGAATTTAACGCCTTGTACAATATTACTCCCAGATCCCTTTCCAGACTTCTTTCTTTTTTTAAAATATACTTTATTTCTTTCTGTGCATTCTATGATCCAAAACACTAGCTTACTTGAAGTTCCTCTCACATTATACTCCATATCCTATCTCTTTGCTTTTACTTTTGCCGTTCCCCATGTCTGAAATGTTCTGCCCCATATCTCTGCCTTTTAGTTTCCCTGCCTTTCTTCAAGATTCAACTCAAATCTCGCCTTATTCAGGATGTCTTTTTGGCCTACTCAGCAACTAATGCCTTCTCTCTGAAATGATCTTTCATCCATTCTGTACTCACCGCATATATTCCTACTTACTTACAGGTTGTCTCCCCTAGTAGGATACAAGCTCTTTGAAGGAAGGGATTATTTTTGCCTTTATGTTCCCAGCACTTAGCAAACTGCCTGGAACACAATAAACTACTAAATAATGTTTGTTGACTGACTAAGACAAAGTGGATTCCTACCAGTTGGTAAACAGCTAACCAAATGATTGTTTATAAATGTAACAAAATATTGTTGTGGCATGAGAAATGATAAATTCAGAGAAACCTGAGTGGACTTATATGTAGTGATATAGAGTGAAATGAATAAAACCAGGAAAACATTATATATAATAACTAAAACATTGTGAAGAAAAACAATTGGAAAAGATGTAAAGATCTACAATAAATGCAATAACCTATCTACTCCAGAAGACTGGTGATGAATTATGCTTCTGACCTGAGTTTAATGGACTAGACAAGCATGACAAAACCTGTGTTTTCAGACACAGTCAATGTGTTGACTTGTTTTGTTTGACAATACTTTGTTATATGAGAGAGCTCTTTTATTTTTGTGGGGGGAGCAAAGGAAATGGTGTGTAGTAGTAATAGCAAAAGAAAAAAGAAAGGAAATCATTTAAAAAAAGAAGAGACAAGCTCAGAAGGGAACATAAACAAGTAGGGGGACGTTGGAAGTATGCTAAATTTGAAGTATACAAAAAAAAACCCCAAACTGGACATAATAGAGTTTCATGACTTCATATGCTGTATTTTTTGTTCTTTCTATAGGGAAATGTTAATATTTGTCAAATTTTTATTAATAAGAAGGGAAATTTTACAAATTGAAAAAGGTAAATCATAGAACCACTTTTTATTAATATAGTAGGTTCTATCTTTCAATCCATTTCTAGACACAGCCTTGAGCAAATGTTTATTCTCCAACATTTCCTCAGAGATAACTCAGATGAGAGATAAGGCAAGGCCTTCAAAGTCAGCCCATTTCTTGTAAAAGGCATACAAATAGGAGGTGAGTGAAAAGCAAAATAAGGTCAGACTGAACTTTGTTTGCTGCATTCAGTGGCACATTGAAAAACCCTCTCTTCTTGGCATCAGCTGGTCACATTTGCTATGCCAGAAGCCTTTGAACTTGGCTGTCAGTCCTCATCTAGTAACACAAAGTTGAAACTGTTCCCAGTATCTAGTGAGAAAGAAAAACCTAATTCTAAAGAAGAAAGATGCTTGTGGATGCATCAATGAATTTAACGAGCTGTCATAAAATCACTGTCAAAACCATGTTTTTTCAATGTGTTGAGTGACTTCAAAATATTATAGATAATCCTCATTCCTTTGATTTAATTAGCACAGCCTTGAATGTGACAGAAAGGAGGAAACTGTGTATTACTCATCTCATATATCAACAAGCTATTAGAATATAAAAGACCTCAGTTCTAATTATAATTTAAATATCTATCTGTACTGTCAGGTGCTAAAGCTTCTCTCTTTTCTCTAAACCTTCCCTCCCTGTAGGTGTTTTTCAAGTCTTAGAATTTTTTCCTAATTGTGCCTTCAAATACTGGTGAGATTTTCACATTCTCAAACATTTGATTGAAAAGCATAACACACGAGAGATGAATGTCGTCTGTAAGCTTCCCGCTATTCCAGAGAGTACAGATCAACAGATCATGAGAGAGAGAGAGAGAGAGAGAGAGAGAGAGAGAGAGAGAGAGAGAGAGAGGGAGAGAGAAAGAGGAGAGATAACATCACCAGTGACAGGATTTTACTCAGATGTAGAGACAACCAGTGTATTTTGGAGCAGATATAATCTGGGATTCTTTCTTTTGTTATTTATAACACACATCTAGTCACTCAAAGAAATATGTGAGGTTGAAATTAGAAATATATATGTGTGTATATATATATATTCTGTATATATACACATGCGTGTGTATGTATATGTGTGTATATGATGCATATATATGTATACATGCATATATACATGTACATGTTTATACATACATATGTGCATATAGCTATAGAACAGTCTTCTTCTAATTTAGCTCTTTAGTTCTTAAAACAAAGTACTGGAAAGAGCAGCTTTTACCAAAAGAAGAATTGGAATTTCTTTAAGGGATTTGGTGAGAAGGAGGTCATTATTATTAAACTTTAAAAGAGTGGATGAGATAGCAAGGTTCCAAAAAATCAAAACAATTTTAATTCATTTTATGCAAATAAGATGACTTCATAGGTTATTCTTTGAAAAGAGAAAAATAAAATGTAGCTTCAGTGTTTTTTACCTGAAAGTTCACAGATTGCTAAAGCTTGCCTGCTAGTACACTAGGGTACTACCTGCTTAGTCATCATGGTGTAGGCATGAGGATGAGTAGCATCATTAACAACCCCGTCCCCCTTTTCCCTCCCAAACTACCTTGTATTCATTTTGTATATATTATGTATATATTTGTATATATTCATTTTGCCTCCTCTATTAGAATGTTAAGTTCCTTGAGGATTGGAACTGTTTCACTTTAGTCATTTTGTCTCCAGAATTTAGTAGAACGTAAGTGCATTTATTAAATGCTAGCTAATTGATTAATCATCAACCCACTACCTAGAGGATCTAGGGATCCATTACAAAGCCACCTAAGTTTAGCCATACTTGACAATATCAGATTGAATAACTGATGCCAAGGTCTTTGGAATTCAGATTCAGGGCAGAGACATCTCTTTTCTCCCTTGACACCAGTCAGCTTATCAAAAGCCCCAATAGGTCACTTTCTAAAGGAGGTGGCTTTGCGTTAATGAATGGGGCAGGGCTCCATTGATTTTAATCTCTAGTAGCCACTGAACTCTGTGGATTGGATTGCGATAGTGGCATTTTTCCATCAGGAACAGTCAGACTCTCTCAATTAAAAATTCTTGTGAGAGGAACTGAGTAATGGGCTTCAATCCTACAAGAAGCCATATGACTGGGAGAATTCGATCTGAATAGCTTGGAACTAGTAGATGAGGTTTCAGAGAAGTCACTAACTCTCTTCCCTTCCAGCTTACCACAAGAACTATAGTTGTTCCCTCTCCCAGCTGACCAGGGGATTTGAGATTTGAGTGCTTTATATATGATGTTTCTTTCCTTCACTATACTGGTTCTCTTCTGGAGAAGATGAGAGCATCTCTCTCTCTCTCTCGTTCTCTCTCTCTCTCTCTCTCCCCCCCTCTCCTGTTCTGTTTTCTCTTTCTCTCCTTTCTCTGGTCTCTCTTTTTTTCTGTCTTCTCTGTTCTCTTTCTCTCCTCTCTACCCCCTCCAAAGAGTTGAGAAGTGCTCATAGTCCAAACCAAGCAAGCAGCAAGCATTTGTTAAGTGCCTATCATGTGTCAGGGGCATACATTTTTGTATAGGAATAAAACACATGCAGATAAATACCCAGACACACACAAAATAAATACACAATGGTTGGGGGTGGGGTGGACTAACAGCTAGGAAATCAGGAAAGGCCTTTTTAGGGAGGTGGAACCTGAAGGAAGTCAGGGGTCTAGAAGAGGGATAGCATTCTGGGTATGGAAAACAGCTCATTCAAAGTCACAGAGGAAGAAGAAGGAAGATCTCAAGAATGAAATTGATGACATAAACAACTTATTTTAATGAGAGAGGGACTAAAATGCAACTAAAGACCTAAAGTTGATTAAAGTAGCCAATGTGAATGCAGAAGTAACTCACCAACTTATATTCTTAAAATATATGTAGACAATGGAAGGAAGGGTAGGTAGTGGAAGGTAGGTGGGTAGGTAATGGAAGATGAATAGAAAAGCTGGGATGTGGGATAGGTAGCATGCAAATCGGGAATAGCAAGCAGGCTAATTTGGCTGAACAGTCATCATCCCCTGACTCCATACTCTCCACTGTTTCCACTAAAAATTTCTTTTCTGAGCAATGTCCTATTTTGTGAGATTCAGGCTTTTAAGCACCCATATTAAATAATTAGAAGGTCCTTAAAACACAAATGTGGAAGGCAAACAGGCTCACTAAGATGGGTAGGGAAGGGAGGGAATGTCCTAAAACTTTTACTCTAGCTGGCTTGATAACAAGAGAGAAGAGGCCTTGGAGATAATCAAAGCCAGTGTCTTTATTTTCCTTAAAAGGAGGCTGAGACCAGAGAGATAAAATGCTCAAGGCCAAAAGCTAGTCAGTCACAGAACTTGGACTTAAACACAGAGTTCCTGATTCTCACTCAGTTCAGTACATTTTCTGCTGCACCAAAACCCCATACAGTCAGAGTAAAGCCTCTGTAAAAAGATGAAGCAAATTACATCTATCTTCAGAAGCCTGCCTAGAATTCATTCCTTTCAGTATTTCTTTCCATTATATGTGGTACTCCTTGGCTGTCCCCAGAGTCCCACTTAGTGCTCCATGAATATGAACATTTTGACACTGGTCTGCACTCACAGAATCTCAGATTTGGAAAGAACCTCAAAGGTCATCTAGTTTAATCTTTACTAGAATAAAAGTCTGATCTACAAAATCCACAATAGACGATTATTTGGTTATTGCTTGAAAACTTGTAGCCAGGGAGAACTTAACTTTCATGGCAGCTTATTTTGCTTTGGGGGAGTCTAAATATTTAGGAAGTTTTATCTTATGTTTAAATAAAATCTGCCTACTTTCAAATTCCACCTATGGTTCCTAGTTTTGCTTTCTGGGGTCAAGCAGAAAAAGAAAGATTCCTTGTCTAAATATGCCTATTCTTCAAATAGTTGTAGACAGCTTTCATGAATGCCCTAAGCCTTCTATTCTGCAAGATAAGCCCCCTCAGTCCCCTCAACTGATCTTCATATAGCAGGATCTTATGCCTTTTATCATTATCATCATCCTCAGATTTATCAATGTGCTTCCTAAAATGTGGCACTTAGAAGCAAACACGATATTAATATTTAGTCTGACCAAGGCAAAGTGTCTTTGATGGTCTTTCAAAGAATACTGACAGTGGCTCAGCAGTCATATCTGCCAATTCTTCTTTTATATTGGAATGATGCAAAGTTGGGACAAATGAAGTAAACACAAGGGCAGCTACTTACTGTCTTCGTATGATTTTGCATCCTAGGAAGTTTGAACTTTTATCAATTAATTTTGATCTCTTCTTTCCCTTCATTCTTCTTAGCAGAGAAAATAGAAGGTAAACTATTCATGTTCTATACTCTTTCTTTCATTTGTTAATGTTCTCCATTAATTAATTAATGCTCTGCATTCTTTCTTTTGTTACCTCATCATACTCACCTATAGCACTTGTTCTATCTCTTCTCTGATTTTACTCTTTTCTCCATCATAGCAGCTCTCTTCAATTCTTCCTTTATTTTTAAATTTTTTTAACATTTATTTTTTAAACTTTGAGTTCCAAATTCTCTCCCTTCCTCCCTCCCCACTCCCCCCACCAATGAAAAGGCAAAAAAAAAAATCCGTATAAGTTATATATATGTAGTCATGCAAAACATATTCGTAATAGTCATATTATAAAAGAAAACACAGACAAAAAATTCAAGACAAATAAAATGAAAAAAAAAAGTCTGGGGATGGATAGTATTTTTCATCCTAAGTCCTTCAGAGTTGTCATGGATTATTGTATTCCTTAGAATAGCTAAGTCATTCACAGCTGATCATCTTACAATATTGCTGTTACTTTGTACTCAGTACATTTCACTTTGCATCAACCCATATAAGTCTTTCTAGGTTTTTCTGAGAGCATCCTGCTCATCATTTCTTACAGTACCATATATTCTATCATAATTACATACCACAACTTATCCATCCATTCCCAAATTGATGTGCATCCCCTCAATTTCTAATTCTTTACCCCCAGAAAAGATCTGCTATAAATATTTTTGTACATATAGGTCCTTCTTTTTTTTTTATTTTTTTGGGGATACAGAACAGTAGTGGTATTGCTATGTCAAAGGGTATGAATAGTTTTATAGCCCTTTGGGCATAGTTCCAAATTGCTCTATAGAATGGAACTCCAACAACAATATATTAAGGTCTCATTTTTCCCACATTCCTTCCAACATTTTGTATTTACCTTTTCTGTCCTATTATCTAATCTAACAGGTATGAGGTCCACCTCAGAATTATTTTAACTTTCATTTCTCCAATTAATAGTGACTTAGAATATTTTTTCATATGGCTATGGATAGCTTTAATTACTTCATCTGAAAACTTATTTACCTATTGGAGAATGGTTTTTATTTTTATAAATTTGACACAGTTCTCTATATGATAGAGAAATGAGTCTTTGTCAGAGAAACTTGCTTCAAAATTTGTTTTCACAGTTACTATTGCTACCTGTATTTCCCTCCATCCTAACCCCTCTATCCCCATTTATTCTATTCTCTCTCTCTCCTTTGACCCTGTCCCTCCTCAAAAGTGTTTTGCTTCTGATTACTCCTTCCCTCAATCTGCCCTCCCTTCTATCACCCCTCCCTTCTCTTATCCCCTTCCTCTCCTTAGGGTAAGATAGATTTTTATGCCCCATTTCCTGTGTATCTTATTTCCCAGCCTTTTTTTTTTAAAAGAATTAATTTATCCCCAAGGCAAATTAAGAAATTAACTATTCTGCAGAGAAATCTTCAGAAATTCTCCATATAAGTGAATAATCTGTTCCAGGCTTGTGATACTTCCTGAATTCCTCTTTCTGACCAAATGGCTTGTAATACCTCTGATTAAAAATATTTCTCATATCCTCCTAAAGGTTCTCCAGCATAATTCCCCTTTTGGTTTTTGGATTTCTTCCCCTAGTATACCATGCTATTTTCCTGAAATACTATGCTATCTTCTTCCCCCTGCCCTATCCCTTTTTTATTAAAGCCTTCCTTTTCCTCTAGATCATACTTTGCTCATTTGTGTATAAATATCTGAGGACACCATTGGCTCTTTGTTGTATTTTTTCCTATAAATTTCTGGCTATCTCTAGTTCAGTACTTTCAACAATAAAGCAATTCTATTTGATAGCTAGATTATTAGATATACAAAAAATTTTCTATCCCTTTCTCTTCTTTTCCAATTTCAATCTTTTGATTAGACTTGCAAGACTAAGAAATTATTTACATGTTTTTATCAGCCTTTATTAGATTCAGTTCTTTCTTGCTCAAGAACCTATCATATCTACATTTTTCACCCTTATGCAGAAATCCAAAACCTATTCTGATACTCTCTTCTTAATTAAATGTTAGCTTCTTAAGTCTGACACCTTCTTCTGAAACATCTATAACCAAATCCCTTCCCTCCCCCTGCCCCACAATCACGTGCTCCAAAGGTTTCTTACTGTAGGCTTCTATACTTGGTGGTGTTTTTTACATTCCTTCTGGCAGTATCCTTTATGTCCATGTGAATGACCAGAAATGGGATAATCACATCAATAGTCATTAGATTTGAGAAGCTTTGAGAGTCTCTCTGTCACATCCTGGATACCTGTCCTGGGATGACAGATCACCAGTTGTAAATGTCAGACTGAAAAATAGTTGTCTTAGCATCCCTAAGCAAGGAGGCATCCACCACCATGACTCATCTCTTTTTTTTTCTTTGATGCTTAATGGATGATCTTTTACCCAATAGCATCTATGAGTCTATATAATGTTACAGACTTAGAGCTGGAAGGGGTCTTAAAGACCATTTAGATAAATCTCATCATTTTATAATAAGGAACCTGTGACCCACTGAAGTTCTTGGAGGTAAACAGCTGTTACCTTTTCAGAAATTCCAGCTCCCTGCTCTTCTAGAATAGTCTCACATTTATCACTCAGGTTCAAATGTTTATTGGTCGTTCTTTTCCCCTTTCCTCTCTGTGTCAACATTCATCTATCTTCCAACCCCCTAAATCACATCAGTATCCCCTGATCTGCACTCAGATCTAATAAACATGCTGACTATGCCCCAAGTTCAGAACTATTCTATTTCCTTACTACCCTATGTCCTCAGGGATGTGATCTCTGCTTCTGAAGTGACAAATGGATAACCTTCTGATCAGATAATCCAGACCAATATTGACCACATGTTCTTGGTTTTCCAGTGTGGTCATAATTGCAAATATTTTCTCCCCCGAAAAAACTATCAAAATCTATCTGAAATTCCAATATTTGAGGAAATGGTAACTGACAGAATCAAATCCATTCAATAATGACTTTCTCCTTTGGGCTCACATAACATCTTTGCATCTAACTCAAATTCATTTGTCATTTATGGAATATCATGAATTTGAATTTTCTGTGTTGATATCCTATTCCCCTGCTAGCTACCAAGAAAAAAGGGAATGTTTCTCCTTCCCTTACTCACAATAACCTGATAAAATTCTCTACCCATGCTAAGTGATTGATGCATCTGTTGGATGAAATCAGTAGTCCCCACTTTCTTAGGAAATTGACCTGAAATATTGCAGAGCTGCATTGTAGTAAAGAGAAGGTA
This sequence comes from Phascolarctos cinereus, assembly GCF_003287225.1. NCBI lineage: Eukaryota > Metazoa > Chordata > Mammalia > Diprotodontia > Phascolarctidae > Phascolarctos > Phascolarctos cinereus. The sequence goes on along the minus strand of NW_027556098.1, from coordinate 24,470,012 downwards.
TAGACCTTATTACAGAAATAAAAAAAGCAAGAATTTGGGTCAGAGAAGACAAAGAGGCTTTAGAAGAGAGGATAAAATTCCACACTGAAAAAAAAGAAACAAACCCAATATAATCAGAAGACTTGGTGATGTTGTGAGCAATATTGCACTGGGCATTGTAAACAATGTTCCCTACATATTTGCACCATAATTTCTTTTTGGTCTAGAAATAAAGTGGGTACTCATTGATAGGGTAAGGACTGAACCAGCTATGGTAGCTAGATGATACAATGAGTAAAGTTAGACTTGGAGTCCTGAAGATCTCTAAACTTAAACCATGCCTCAGACAGTCATAGTGAGACCCTAAGCAAGTAACCTACCCTTTCCAAGCCTCAGTTTCCCTATCTGTGAAATGAATGGGTTGGACTATCTGACCTCCAAAATCTCCTCCAAGTCTAAATCTGTGATCCCAGATGCACATAATGGAATATCATTGGGCCATGGGGAAAAGTTGAATGTGAAGAATGTATAGAAACTTGAGAAAACTTGTACAAACTAATGCCAAATGAAGTAAACAGAACAAGGAACAACTTACACAATAACCATAATGATGAAAAAGAAAAGAACTCTGAAAGACATAAGAACTCGATTCAATTTAATAGGTAATCTAACTTGAGAAGACTGAGAGTGAAACATACCTTACTCTTCTTGGCAGAGATGCGATGGATAGACTTTAGGTGTGGAATGAAGCATGTGCTGTCAGACATAGCCAATGTGTTAGTTTGTTTTGCTTAACTTCAGTACTTTGTTAAAAAACAAGTATTTTGTTGGCAGGAGATGACAGTGATATTAAAAAAAAAAGCAGATGTCAGACTTATAGGAGAAAAAACAAAGGAAATTGAGAAGTATGAATAATTGAGGAATCACAAATTCTAGGAAATAAGTCCAGAGAGAGAAAAAGGAGAGAGTGTCTATCACAGCCAGCAAGTATCTCTTGAGGGTCTACTATGTGCAAGTAACTTTTATGATTATCAAAACAAAAGTGATTTCATTGAAACTATGAAATTTCTTTGGGTATTTCAAATTAATTGCTAAAAAATGTCTGAAAAAATTAAATTGAGAAAACAATTATTGAGAAAGTCAAGTTCTTTAAATAAGCAATGATGGGAAAAAGTGTTGTTATGTCATATCTAATTCTTAATGATCCCACTTGGGATTTTCTTGGCAAAGATACTAGAGTGATTTCTCATTTTCTTCTCTAGTTCATTTTACAGATGAGGGAACTGAAGCAAACAGGTTAAGTGACTTGCCCAGGGTCACAAAGTTAGTAAGTGTCTGAGGCTGAATTTCAGCTCAGGTCTCCCTGACTCCAGGCCCAGTGCTCTATCCATTGTGCTACCCAGCTGCCTTTGGGAAAAAAAAAAAACAGCCTTAACTAAACAGTAAGTAATGATTAAAACAGCAAAGTGTTATTTCAACTACAGTACAATTACATCATATGTATACATATGGCTGAATTCTATAATCATTCTGTGTGATTTTTTTTGACAAAATTGATTTATGTGATGTAAATTTTTAAAAATACTTTTGTAAGGCTTTTCATACAATTAAGTAGAATAAAGTACAAACCCAATAGAATGTAAGCTCCTTGAGGGTAAAGACTACTTCATATTTGTCTTTGTATCCCAAATACCTGGCTTAAAAAAGTTTTGTTGAATTCAATTGCATTCAAGTCAACAAATCAGAAGGAAAGGATCATTTGTCAGTGATGTATCCTAATTTTGGATTCAAAAAAATATGGCCACCATAGCTAGAGTGTACTTTGTACAAACGACTTACTACATCATTCCTTTCCAGGTAAAATAGATTTTTTTTTAACAGAGTACATATATAAAAGAAGGCTCCCATGATGATAATTTTAAACAGTAGTACATTTATTTGGGTCTAACAAATATTTGGAGTCCTTTCAAATCATTAATTATAATAAGAGCTTGCATTAACCTCTGAGGTTCCTTCCAATTCCTTGATTCATCTAATACAACCCCATCTTCAATGACCTCATTTCTGTGACCTCATCTGGCTTTCTCAGCTTTTCATAGAAGAAGATGACAGTGACCATGAATAGTTTCTCTGCCTTAGTGCCCAAGAAGGGTAAGAAGAGACCAGGGTAAACTTCACTCCTCTTAGAATTTTGGCCAGGGCTAGTCATGATGGGGTAATTGTATAGAATATGACATCTGTTGTCACTGTTGAGTGCTTTTCCCCCAGCAGGCATTATAACTTATAAGTACAAATTAGTGTGATGAAAACAGGATTTATAATCACATAAATGTATAACATAATGAATGAAAAGCCAACTTTGGAAGGCTTAAGTTCAAGTCTTGCCACTGACATACTGGCTCTGTGACCTTAGGCAAGTCAATCATCCTCTTAGAACTCTAGACAACCCTCTATGAGCATAAGTTACAGAGAAAGTGTTGACCTGAATTGGTAGAGTGTGTGTCTTCATCAAGGAATACTCTACACTAATAAAATCTTGGGTCTAGTCCTCATCCATACATATTCTTCTCATTTATGAACTGACTTAAAAATAAGTGGCTGAAAACATCTAGTCACTGGTTTTTTTTCCCCTTCTGGTATGCTATATCTGGTTTTGGAAAGAGCCTCTGAAATAGTGCCCCCACCCCAATTGGCAGTAGCCTAACAGATGCCTGATAGCATGTTGCTAATCAATTTCATAAATTATTAGCTTAGACGGCTCCAATGCACCTGAAAATAGAAAGGAAAAATCTAAACCCAGTATCTCTAACAGAAATGTTACAGTTCACACTAATGGGTGGAGGCAGTTTGGAGATTGTATAATACTGCAGTAATTCCAAATATTACTTTGAATGTGTTATTTTGTAACATTTAAATTATGTATTGACATTCTGGTGATGTCTATACCTGAGAGGCACAAACTGTCACCAATTATCTAAAAATGTGCTCAGAATTGCTAGTAATTCATTAGAGAAATGGAAATTAAAACTGTTTGCAGATTATCACTTCACACTGGTCAAATAAGCAAAGATGACTGAAGAAGAACAGAAGACATAAGTTGCACCCAGAGAATGCTTTTCTTTTTGAGGGGATATTTTTCCTTCTGTCCATAGAGATTCTGCAATGGACAATGCCTTAGAGCTACCTGACCAATTTTCAGCTATTCACTGTCAAGAAAAGAGCTGAAGAAATGTTCCTTGTAAAAACTGATTCAAGCAAGTGACTCTTCATGAAACTTTGAAACCTACTCCAGAGGGTTTTCCCTCTAGACACAGGGTCTTAAATGGGAGATATGCTAAAGCAAAGACTACTAAGAATTATATTTTCAGAAATGTATTCTATAATCTTTTAGTAAATGATCCGTAGATAAAACACAATTACAAACAAAGAGAGCTACAAATAAAATACTTCCTTCTACCATCATTTTAAAATATGGTTTAAACCTTAGGATTATGCTAGACTTCTCATTCTTCCTTCATATATCCAATCAGTCACCAAATCTTGGCATGTCTACTTTCACAACATTTCCATCATCTGACCCATTCTTTTCACAGTTACTACCTCAGTTCAGGTCCTTTCACCTAAATTATTGTTACAGTCCTTTGATTATTCTTTCTGCCTCAAATATTTCACTATTCCACTATATGCTACACACTGATGCCAAGGGAATTTTCTTAAACACAGACTGACCCATGTGGCTTCCCTACTTAATTACCTCTGCTGGCTTCTTATTGCCTTTAGGACAACGTATAACCTGCCCCCAACCTTTGATTCTAGTCTTGTTGGATATTAATGCCACGCTGCCCCCTTTCCCAATCTGAGATCAACCCAAACAGATCTTTTCTAACACATGACACTCCATCTTCCATTTTTGTGCCTTTGCACTAGTCATTCTATATGCCTGAAATGCACTCCTTCCTCACACTGTCTCACAGAGTTTTACTCTTCTTTAAGACCCAATTCAAGCACCATCTTCTGCATGAAGCCTTTCATGATCTTCCCAAATGTTAATGCCTTCCCTCCCAAACTAGCTTGTGTTTTTAAAACTTTGTATCTATGTGTATTGATTTATTAACTTTACATTTATTCTGTATATATTCATAAATGCATCTTTGATTCCTCCATTAGAATGTAATGATTGAGAGTAGGGACTGTTTCATTCTCTGTTTTTTCTCTCCATTTTCTAGCACAATGTCCAGCATATTAGGTCCTTAATAAATGGTTATTGAATGATAGGTTGACAGAGACAACTCTTTTTTTCTTTCTTTCATTCTTTCCTTCTTTTCTTATTTTGTTTCTTTTCTTTTCTTTCTTTCCTTCCTTTCTTTTTTCCTTTTTTCTTCTTCCTCATTTTCCTTTTCTTCTTCTTCCTCCTCCTCTTCTTCCTCCTCCTCCTCCTCCTTCTCCTCCTCCTTCTCTTCTCCTTCTCCTTCTCCTTCTCCTTCTCCTTCTCCTTCTCCTTCTTCTTCTTCTTCTCTTCTTCTTCTTCTTCTTCTTCTTCTTCCATTTCCTCCTCTTCCTCCTCCTCCTCCTCCTCCTCCTTCTCTTCCTCCTCCTTTTCCTCTTCTTCTTCTTCTTCTTTGCTTCCTGGAGCTCATGAGTCAATACAAAGAAAATGAATGATAGGAGGTAGAAACTGCAAACTTCACTTCTCTAAAATCCACATAGATTAAGGGACAAACTTCACAAACAATCAGATTGTTATAAAATATCCAATGGAGTATAAATCCAGCAGCCCTTAATATAAAATAGATATTGGTGTGATGGATACAAATGAGGCAAGTTTAGGAGGTAAGGGTGGTGACACTGGCTGTCCACAGTTAGTGACATTGTGCTTTAAAAAACCAAACAAAAAACACCAAAAAACAAGAGCAAGAAGTCCACAAAGACAAAGAAAAACGAATGATAATTTGTAAGGAACATTTGATTAGACACCATGTGAAGAATACGAATTGTATTTGGCAGATGGTTCCCTGCTGTGCCAGTAAGATGAAAATGTACAAGTAGAATGAAGAAAACGAACAGTCAGCCACTGCTTAGAAACTAAACAATCATGAAGATATATACTAAATAAAGTCAAGCAGAAAGTATTTGTGGACTATTTTAAAGGTGATGAAAGAAAGGTCATATGACGAAATTATCCTCATGTTGAAGTGATGTAGTAAAGAAGAAAAGAGGAAATGGCTTAAACATGTGTATACATAATATGAGGTTTATATGTAGATATTCTTGAACTTTGGTTTCCAGCATTTTTTACTTCATAAACCTTCTGCAACACCAACAGCAAAAACCTTGTGAACCCCTAGGGTAATTTTATATACTACTCAGAATATTCATTCAGATTTATTGTAAGTATTTACAATAACTACAATAATTTTTGCCCTCAAAAGCTCCAAATTAATACTTACATTAAATAATTATAATATAAAATTGTATTATATCCATAATTCTAAGAATAAAATTATAAAACTGCATTTATAAAATAATTATGAATACTCCATGTTGGACATTCTATAAAAAGGAGTCATCTCATATGCCTACTATTATCTATAAAACTTCATGCTAAATTTCTTTATTTTACAAATTTTGTGGACTATAAATAACATTTTGAATGAAATAGGTTACAACTTAGAAAGTGTTTAGCATAATATAATGATCAATTACAACAGCAACAACAAGGAACATTTTATAGTTCTTCTTACGTATAGACTTTATTTCAGTGTTGTACTTTTCACTTGAACTAAGTTTGCAATATATGGCTCAACACCAAACAATCACCATATTAAATCTGGTTCCCCATCAAATTTATTTCTCTGTTTTTATTTACAATAGCAATAAATGAAAATGCTTGTTCATACAACTATGCTGTGGAAAATGGTAGGAGAGTTTTTTAAGCTCTACTCTTTTGAGATGGAAATTCATTTTTTAAAAAATTAGCCATTTGTCCAATCTACAAAAATAAGTGGCTAGTTACAATACAAAACATTTGATTTTCTCCTGGCTAGTAACAAGTCCTTTATTAAATGATACATGTACTTTAAAGTTCAATTGTATATATTATTTCCTTTTAAACAATGTTTATATAAAAACTAACTTTTGAATCTCTTCACACACAACTTTCTTCTCTTCTATAACTAACATACTGGCTACACTCTCACAGAAATTTACTGAAAACCTGACCAAGTATTGCTAACCAGTTCATCTGAAAAGCCCTCAAGTAGAAGAATAGTACCATAAGGGAGGGTATTTAAATCAAGAAACAGCCTTAATCTGCAATGAGAGGCAATATGAGGTTTGTTTCCAAAAAATACATATTTATCGTAGTCCATGATGTCTTCAAGATGACTTATAAAGAACCTGTGCAGCAGTAACGGTTTTCAAATCACTTGACATTTGGGCTGCAAGAATGCAAACATGTCAGTAAGTACAATCTCCTTGCCAAATAAATATCACATCCAAAGCCAACATTAGGTTAGGGTATGTACTTAATTGAGACATATTTATTAACATTAGTATTGAAAGAAAGTGAAATTGAAAATAGTGGGACATACGTTTACCTTAGTTGTTGACTAATATAGAAGCTGTCCAGTGCATAGGCCATTAAAAAGTTTCCCTGTTGATGAAGATATCCTCCAAATTTTCCTATTCACAAATCAATAGGATCATAGATTTAGAGTAGGGAAGGACCTTAAAGGTTATTGAGTTCAAACCCCCCATTTTCAGATGACAAAAACAGACTGAGAGAAGGCAAATGTCTTGTCTAGAGCCACACAGCTAATAAGTATCTGAGGCAGAATTTGAATTCAGGTCTTTTTGCATCCAAGTCTAGTGCTCTATCTACTGTACCACCAAACTGCCATTGTTCTAATTGCACCAAGCCCTGTAACATTAAAGTCTTCTCAGTGAAATATTAAGCAATGTCAACAACATTGGTCACTAGCCATCAACAGTAGAAAAACAAAGTAGATCAGAAATTCATAATGCAAAATCTCTAACATATAAAATCTTGAAATGATTCAGGGCCATTACTGTGGATATCAATTATAATTGAATGATAGATGTTTGAAAAATCCTTAAATTAGAAAATAAAATCTTGGATGAAATAAAAATTATAAAAAGAACTCATAAAATCCAATTTAAGATAAAGAGACTATCTCTTCTTAAATTATGTCCTCTAATTCTGCTTCAAATTCTGAAATTTTATACAATTTCATTCAATTTCATCTGTGGAGATTTAGCACAGAGTTCAAATTGAAGAGGGATTCCCTGTGGATGGGGAAGTCCTATAGGTGTTTCTATTTTGTAGAGGCCAACATTTTGATGGTATCAAGCACTAGTCTACTGAAAAGCCTCCTGTAAGAGATCTGTAGCCACTCAAAAGAGTTTGACCTGACCACCCACATAGGTAAGACCAAGTGGACTGACTATCACCCACATACAATATGCGCATATGCCCAACATGTAATTGGGCAGACAATCTACAGATCTTGTCAAATAGTGCCTATGCCTGAGACAAAAGTACAAATGGACAATGAATGGAGCCCCAAAATGAAGAGGATGAGGAAAGCTAGTTGGATTATCTTCTTTTTTTTTGGATATAGTATTTTATTTTTCCAGTTACATGTATACTTTTAAACATTCATTTTTAAATAAAATTTTGAGTTCCAAATTTTTTCTCACTTCCTCTCTCCCATCTCCCTTTCCCAAGATGGCAGGCAACCTGATACATATTATATACGCATAATCTGATACAGATTATACAATGCAACACATGTAAATTTATTTCCACATTAGTCATGGTGGGAAAGGAGAAACAGAACAAAAGGAAAAAACTATTAAAAAAGCAAAAAAAAAAAAACAACCCAAAATGTGAAAATATTGTGGAGCTTTTGGAATTGTTGTGGATCACTGTATTTTTGAGTAGAGGTAAGTCTATCATAGTTGATCATTGCACAATGTTGTTATTACTGTATACAATGTTTTCCTGATTCTTGTCACTTCACTCAGCATGTAAGTCCAGGTTCTCTGAAATCTGCCTGCTCATCATTTCTTATAGCACAATAGGATTCCAACACAAGTATATACTACACATAGCTTGTTCAGTCATTTCCCAGTTGATGGGCATTCCCTCAATTTCCAATTCTTTGCCACCACATAAAGAGCTACTACAAATATTTTTGTACAATTAGGTCCTTTTCCCTTTTTATATTATCTTTAGGTACAGACCTAGAAATGACATTGCTGGATCAAAGGGTATGCACAGTTTTGTAGTCCTTTGGGCATAGTTCCAAATTGCTCTCTATAATGGTTGGATCCGTTCACAACTCCACCAACAGTGTATTAGTGTCCCAATTTTCCCACATCTTCTCCAACATTTATCATTTTCCTTTTTAGCCAATCTGATAGGTGTGAGATGATACTTCAAAGTTGTTTTAATTTGCATTTCTCTAATCAATAGTGATTTAGAGCAATTTTCATATGACCATAGACAAGCTTTGATTTCTTCCTCTGAAAACTGCTTGTTCATATCCTTTGACCATTTATCAGTTGGGGAATGACTTCTATTCTCATAAATTTGATGCAGTTGTCTATATAGTTGAGAAATGAGGACTTTATCAGAAAAACTGGTTGTAAAAATTATTTCCCAGCTTTCTGCTTTCCTTCTAATCTTAGTAGCATTGATTTTATTTGTGCAAAACCGTTTTAGTTTAATGTAATAAAAATTATTCATTTTGCATTTTATAACATTCTCTGTCTCTTATTTGGCCATATTTCTGTTCTCCAAAGATCTGACGAGTAATCTATTCCTTGCTCTCCTGGCTTGCTTATGATATCACACTTTATGTCTAAAGCATGCACCCATTTTGATCTTATCTTGGTATAGGGTGTGAGATGTTGGTCTATGCCTACTTTCTGCCATACTTTTTCCAGTTTTACAAGCAGTTTTTGTTAACTAGTGAGTTCTTATCCTAGAAGCTGGTATCTTTAGTTTTTATCAAATAGTAGATTATGGAAAGAACACTGGCCCTGGAGTCAGGAGGACTCCAGCCTCAGATACTTAGTAGCTGTGTGATCGTGAATAAGTCACCTAACCAGATTGCCTCAAAAAATGAAGCAAAACACCCCCCCCAATAAAACCACAGTAAATTGCTATAGTCATTTGCATATAGTCATGAGAGAGAGTTATACTATATGGTCCTACTATAGTCATTACTATGTTTTGTGTACCTAATTCATTTCACTGATCCACCACTATTTTTCAGCCAGTACCAAATAGTTTTGATGACTGCTGCTTTGTAATATAGCTTTAGATATGGCATGTCCAAGTCACCTTTCTTTGCATTTTTTTTATTAATTCTTTTGATATTCTTGATATTTTGTTCTTCCGGATAAATTTTGTTATTATTTTTTCTAGCTATATAAAGTAATTTTTTGGTAGTTTGATTGGTATAGTACTGAATAAGTAAATTAATTTAGGTAGAATTGTCATTTTTATTATATTAGCTTGGCCTATCCATGAGCAACTGATATTTTTCCAATTGTTTAGATCTGACTTTATTTGTGTGACAAGTGTTTTGTAATTGTGTTCATAAAGTTCCTGGGCTTGTCTTAGCAAATAGACTCCCAAATATTTTATATTGTCTACAGTTATTTTAAATGGAATTTCTCTTTGTATTTCTTGCTGCTGGGCTTTGTTGGTAATATCTAGAAATGCTGATGATTTATGTGAGTTTATTTTCTATCCTATGACTTTGCTAAATTTTTTAATTATTTCAAGTAGTTTTTGGTTGATTTTCTAGGATTCTGTAAGTATAGTTTTGTTTCCTTATTGCCTATTTTAATTCCTTCAATTTCTTTTTTCTTTTCTTCATTGCTAAAGCTAACATTTTTAGTACCATACGAAATAACATGGTGATAATGGGCATCCTTGTTTTACCCCGATCTGATTGAAAATGCTTCTAGCTCATCCCCGTTACAGATAATGCTTGATGATGGTTTTATATAGATGCTATCTATCATTTTAAGGAAAGCTCCATTTATTCCTATGTTCTCTAGTATTTTTAATAGGAATGGTTACCATATTTTGTCAAAAGCTTTTTCTGCATCTATTGATATACTCATATGATTTCTGTAGTTTTTTTAATTGATATGATTAATTATGCTGATAATTTTCCTAATATTGAACCAACCCTACATTCTTGGTATAAATCCCACCTGGTCATAGTGTATTATCCTGGTGATAAATTGCTTCAATCTCTTTATTAATGTTTTATTTAAAATTTTTGCACCAATATTTAATGGAGAAATTGGTCTATAATTTTCTTTCCCTATTTTGGATCTTCCTGATTAAGTATCAGCACTATATTTGTGTCACAAAAGGAATTTGGTAGGACTCCTTCCCCTCTGAGGCTCTGCATGTAAGCATTTTGAAATTGTTGCCCTCTTCTGAGTTTGTGTTTTGATCTTCCCTGATACCTTAGTAGCTTTCTATGTGTATGGCTCTTTTTGTTTTTTGCTCATTTAAAAAAAAAAGTTGAGCTCTGCTTCTGGAGTGCTGGGAGCACTGTCCCAAGCTTCTTGTTCTGGGGGCCAGTGGCCTGGTCACTGGCTTTCTGTGGTGTGGCTCTGGGACTGGCTGCTTGCCCACTGTGCTAGATGGCCTTCCCTAGTTGTACCTATTGTGCCTGGGTTTCAGGGCTGGCAGTTTGCCTACTGCACTGGGGATGGAGGCCTCACAGCTGGCCTGCTGTACCATTGGCCTGCTGAGCCAGTATCATGGGGCCTCAGGTGCTTATCTATATAGTGGCTAAGAGCCTCCCATTGGCTTGCCTGGATATTTCCTGAACTGGATTCCACTCCTCTTTTACCCAAGTGGGACAGACCTTTTCTGAAGTCCTTCTAAGCTTTCTTGGGCTGGAAAATTGTTTCATTCTGTCTTTTTGTGGATTCTGTTGCTCCAGAATTCTTTTAGAGGCTGGATTTAATGTTGTTTCCAAGGGAAACTGGGAAGAGCACAGACAACTTCCTGACTTCTCTCCTCCACCTTGGCTTTGCCCCCTAGTTGGATTATCTTAGGGAAATTGCAAAGCTCTTATAATTTTTTTAAGCTTCTATAAAAAAACAAAGCCCCATCATTTTAATAACAATATTTTACTATTATTTTATAACTATAAGATGAAAGATATCAATAGCTGAAGAATTAAACATGAATACTACAAAGAGGCAATGACTGATAAGATGCAAAGTGGGTGTGAGCAAAAGCTTCTCACTTGGTAGACTTAAAAGGAAAGGATTTTATTTTATTGGTCTTTCCTTCCTCTCTTGTGAATGTGCAGCTTTAAACCTAGATAGTTTTCCCTTGGACTTGCTGATGGGAGAAAGTATTTCTTCTTCCCCTTCCTTACCCCATCAACAATAGTAATTACCTTTGGGAACATAGCAGTGAGCACATGTGCTGCTCTAGATGAGACTGAGACTAGACCTCAAAACCTTAATTGCCTCTTGTTCTTTTTATTTCTTTCTCTGAGCACAGTTGACTGAATGGCCATCATGTGAGAAACACATTTCTATCCTAGGTAGCTATCTCATGCACACAAAAGGTCTGGAGTCATTGAGAGGTCAAGATAACTGAGGTGTTTCCTGCAGCTACCACAGCACCTTTTGAAGGAGAAGATGATCACCATCCAGAGAAGGAGCTCAAGCTATGTGCTCCTTTGTCAAAAGATATGGAACTAGAGTGAATTGTCTTGGTAGTGCAGAAGAAAAGTAAAGATCAAAATCCCATTGAATAGTCCCACAATGTGTTTCATGTTTTAGCATTTTAGTGATTACCTTGCTGTTTTTTGTCCATTGTTGAAGAAGACTTTTCTCTTAAATAATTACCAATCAGAGAAATGCATATTAAAGCAACTTTGAGGTTCCACCTCCTCTTCATCAGATTAATAAAAGGGTGGGAGAAGGAAGGGAATAAGCATTTGTTAATGCCAGACACTGTGCTAAATGCTTCACAAATATTACCTCATTTGACAAAGTTGACAAAATAAGAAAACAAAATGTGGAAGGTGCTGTGGGAAAACAAGAACACTAGTATGCTGTTCGTGAGTTGGTCATTTTGGAAAGCAATTTGGAACTATGCTCAAATAGCTACTAAACTGTGAATAATCTTTGACCTAGCTATAGCAATACTTGACCTATACCATAAAGAATTCAATCAATGAGGAAAAAGACCTACATTCACAAAAATGTTTATTGCAGCTTCTTTCATAGCAGCTCAAAATTGGAAACCAACTCATATTGGGGAACAACTAAGTAAGTAATGATATATATGGATGGGATGGAATTTTATTGTGTCATAAAAAGTGATGAAGTAGACAGTTTCAGAGGAAACTGAGAAGACCTCTAGGTATTGGTACAGAATAAATTGAGTTGGTCTAGGAAAACAATTTATAGAATGACATTTACTTATACAGAAAAACAACTTTGAAAGACTTTAGAAATCTGATCAGTGCATTGATAGACCAATGATAAACAAGTCCAAAAGACTAAAGATGAAGCACACAATTCACCTCTAGCCAGAGTTGATGAACTTAAAAAGCAGAGAAAAACAAGTATTTTGGGACATGACCAATATTGGATTTGTTTTGCTTGGCTATGTATTTTATGATGAAGATTCTATTTTAAATTCTGCTGTTGTTCCATTGTGGGGAGAGGACCAAAAGACAAGTTATAAATGCATGTAAAATAAATAAATGGGTTTATTTGAAAAACAACCAAAATAAAAGACACTGCGGGAAGAATGGAATATGCATTAATTATGACTGAGGGGAAAAGTCAATGAGAATGAATAGACAGAAGGAATGACAGAAAAATTGTTATGATTATACATTGGAATTAATTAATATATATAATTAGTTATTAATCAAGTTTAGTTGGTTGTATTGATGTCCATTTCATAAAGTATACTGTGGAAAACAAGAAAGGAGAGTACAGAGTAGAATAAAATAAGGTCATAGAAAAAGAATTGTTGAGCAGAAACAAGTCTAGCCTAGGTTATAGAACTTATTTTTGTAGTCTTTGACTAGAGCAAATTTTGGGAATTTCTCCAATGATATTCAGCAAACTTGAAGGAGGAGAGAATAAATTGGAAATTGGGGTTTACTCAGAGATAAGGGCTCAAAGTTTTGAAATAACAGAATGTCATCAGCAAGGTATTCTCATAAACATTTTTTAAAATTAAATTTTCCTTTTTCAATTAATTTTCTCTTCCTCCTACTTTCTTCTCTTCTCCTGCCTTGGGAGAAAAAAAGAAAAAAACTTGTAACAAATATTCATAGTAAAGAAAAACAAATTTCCACATTGGTTATATCACAAAATATTTGTTTTATTCTGCATATTGAGTTCATCACCTCTGCATCACAAGGTGGGCAGCATTCTTCATCATCAGCCCTCTGGAATCATGGTTTGCCTTTGCATTTATTGGAGCTCTGAAATCTTTCAAAGTTGTTTATTTTTCTAATGTTGTTCTTAATGTAGAAATTGTTTGCTTGGTTCTACTCACTTCACTCAGCAAACTGGTTTGTTTGTTTGGTTTTTTTTGTATACATCACAGATAGAGATCTGGAAGGGATCTTGAATCTAAGGTCATCCAGTCTAACCTTTTCATTTTATAGATGATGAAGGTGAATGCACAGAGTCTGAGTGATTTGCCAAAGATGATGTAGATAGTGACAGAGGTAAAATTCAAAAAAAAATTCTTGGTGATTTACTGGCTTATCACATAATCTTAAATAAGTAATTTCATTGCATTATTTACTCAGTATCCCACAGCTAATAAGTAGCATAGATGCATAGGGGTCATTCACACCCAGGTCCTCTGATTTTGGAGCTGGTGATCTATCGATTGTATCAATTGCCTTCCCAATGCAATAGTTAGCTAAATAATAGAGTGGCTTACTGTGTGGGATGGGGATAGAAGCAAGGGAAACCAGAGTGAAGAGAGAGGAGTGTGTTGACTCAGAATGAACAGAGTAAATATACAAGGAGAAAGAGTGAAGAGAATGTGAGACGTAAAAGGATAGAAGGTTATGGTCTGACATTTGAATTCTAAAGTTTGGAATCTTTAAGTGATATAATTCTCATCATCCTGAAGTCTAAGCAGTGACACTGTAGGTTTATGACTGACATGGGATGGAAAAAGAATCAAATCCTTGGAGTCTTTAAGGTTATTCTTATTGTCATGTTGTCATGTAGCTGAAGCTAGAGGATATATTGGAATGGCCTTAGAGTAGACAATAAGGAGATTGCTTTGTCATCCCGAAGTGTTCAAGTCATTCAGCCCTGAGTTAACACATGTAATCCTAGGTCTTTGGAAGTTTCCAGGGAACCCTGGCACTTGTTCCATGAGTTGGTCCCTAAAGGCATATCTGTATACATATTCCAACCCTAGCTATAGTAGAATCTCCATAAATTCTTGCTGAATTAAATTGTGACTACATTGAAATGCACCATTTTAATTGGTTCTTTAAAACAAACAAATGAGACAAACCTTCTGGCAGAAACCTCTCACCTTTTCTGTTTCACACCAACATGAACTTTCTAATTCATTTCCGACATGAAGACAGTTCATACATCACAGTCTCAAACATTTATGGAGCATTGGGATGTCAGTAAAAGCAAAAAGAAACAGCAGGAGTTTCTAAGGCAGCAAACTGTGTGGGTAATGATCCTACGATAATGGAAACAGTGTGATTTTGTGATAGGAGATCTCTTTCGAAAATCAGCTTTGTCAGTACAAACTCATGTGAGGTGTTTATATATGCAACAGAATGAACTATGCGTTATTCTCTTCAATAATAGGTAGGTGTTCAAGTTCAATGATCCAAATTAGAAACAGCCTCCTGAAGGTAATGTGGTATAAATACAGGGGGGAAAAAACCAAAAATCAACATTGGATTTGGATTCAGAGAATCTGGGTTCAAATCCTGATTTATCAACAATGTATCAGAACGTATTTCCTATTTTGACCATTTTACTGAGCATAAGGTATAATCTTAAGTTTGTCTTTATTGGAAAATTTGTAGCTCAAAATCATATAAGCATTATGAGTGAAGACAATTTTCTATTTTTATCCATTTAATAGAGTTACAGTAGACAAAAATAATTCATCATCTGTTGATCAATGTTTTAGTAGTGACTCTTTTTCTACTTCTTATGGTCCTTAGACAGCAGACTCATAGACTGTTTCAGGGACCTTCCTTAAAGCTGTTGCAATTTCACACAAGCTGTCAGAGCTTTTGTACTCCTAGATGGAGCCTTCAAAAACCAGGGTCACCTTCACAGCTTGATGAGTCCTCTGAGGAGGCCTTTTGTGGAGTAATAAAGGAATTACACTTCAGCTTCAAAGATCTGTTATTTCAATGATATGGGTGTTACTCTGCTGACAGCGATAGCCACTCCATTATACCTTGTAAGTTCTGATGGACAAATGGTACATTATCTTTCCTAATGCTTAATTTTTCAGAACTTAAGTGGCTTGTTGTTGGACAACAGGCATGCAGTCCATCTTGGAGCCTCCATACAAAGCTTAATACAGCTTTGGAGGTAAATTATAAGATGCTGAGCTCTATGGGAATAACCCTTAGGAACCCAGATTCACTCTGAAATTATGGTGATTCAAGGTATTAAAATTTAAATTTTATAATGGAAAACCATTTATTTATTATTCATATTCATATCCTTACCATTATTATATTTGGATCTAGACCTGTGATTTCACCAGAAAAATGAACTGCAGGTGTAGACCTTCCTTCTCTTAATGCAGAGTGGATATTTTTCTGCAACTTAGGACCTTAAAGGATTTCCTGAGGTCCTGCAATGTTAAGTGACATGGCCAGGGTCGTACAGGTATTGTATTAGTGGCAGGACTTGAATTCTATTCTTCATGAAGCCAAGTCCAGATCTTTGTCCATGATATCACACTGTTTCTACAGCCTTGTCTTACTAGAGTGTAGCGATCCCTAATCTTGAGTTTTTGAATTTGTTTTCTTTAAAAAATGGTAAATATGTATTTTATGTAATTGATTTCTTTTGTAATCCTATTTTATACATTCAAAAATCATATTCTGAGAAGGTTCATTAGGCTTCACCAGGCTACCAGAAGAGTCCATGACGAACACGAAAAGGTTGAGAGCCACTGTCCAAAGGACGAAGAATTACTTGGTGCATAAGATACAGACAGTAGCAAACCACTGTTTCTCTGAAAAAAAAAAAAGGTCCATGACACACATATAAGTTGAATCTGTTTTATTAAGTCTTTCCCCCATCACTTTCTTAAGTCTAGGCAAGTGAGAAAAAAATAAGTCAAACCCTGATTTGTAGTATTTTTCTAATTCCCAGGGTATGAAGGCTCACACTGAAAATTTAACAGTTTTTGAGAGCTAGTTCAAACTGACTTCTGCACTCCTCTGGGTTGGTACTTTCGTTGCTGATGGTTTAATAAAGTAATTAAGTCTTCTCTAGAACTAAAAGAAACCTCATTAAACTACAGAGATGTACAATTGCTGCACTAAGCATCAAAAACAAAGAATCCATTGATTCCAAGAGATATCTATGAAGATAGACCTAGATACCTGACAGATACGTTCCAGAAGAGGGGTTTTTGGCCAAAAGTTAATGATAGGTGTCATTTGGCCACAAATTTATTCATTTAAAAAGTAGGCACAGTGCTGGATATACAAATGTGATTATAATCCATAGGGACCATGGGTTGGGAGTGAATCTTTCCTCTTTATTCAATTTGGTCAGGAATTTAATACCATATTGTCTTGTTTGCATGAATTGAAGGGGAAGAGGGAAGGAGGAGATGAGATTGAAAAGAATAATAGGAGAAAGTAGTATGAATAGAATATGGAAAAAGGACATTTAAGAAAAAAAACAGATTTGATAGAATTTTATATTTCCTAGAGAAGAGTGTGTGGGATTAAATAGTAGATTTCACATATAGACTAGGAAGTATCATATAATAAGTGTTGTTCAATTGTTTCAGACTCTTCATGACCCCATTTGGGATTTTTCTTGGCAAAGATACTGGCTTGCCACTTTCTTCTCCAGCTCATTTTATAGATGAAGAAACTGAAGCAAAGAGGGTTAAATGATTTACCCAGAGTCACACAGCTGGTAAGTGTCTGAGGCCAAATTTGAACCCAGGCCTTCCTGACTCCAGGCCTAGCACTCTATCTACTGTGTCACCTAGCCGCACCCTATTACATAATTAGTGATAATCAAAAACTTTCCATTTCTAGAAAAGAGAAAAAGGAATTTTCTTTATTTATAAAGGGCTTCACGTAGGGAAAAAGGTGACATAGCACAATAGATAGAAAGCTAGCCTCAGAATCAGGGTGACAGTCCTGAATCAGGTTGAAGTCCTGTTTCTCACACGTACAAATTGTTTGACACTAGACAAGTTCCTTGGCATTTCAGCAATCCAAACGTGACTTTAAAGTTATAAACTGTAGATAGAAAGATAAATATATACATGTAGAGAGACAGATATACATATATTCATAGATAAATAGATACATAAACAGATAGTAAATGAGCATTTATTAAAAACTTACTCTATGTCAGACATTGTACCAAGTTCTGAGAATATAAATACAAACACAAAAACAGTCTCTGACTTCAGAACATTTACAACTGAATGGGGAATAACATATAAAATGGAGATAACACATAGAGGGGAGCTGTAAATTTGGGGGTTGAAGTGGGGATAGAGAGAAAGGGTACCAAAACAGGGCAAGGTGGAAAAGTGGTCCAGAGAGTTAGGGGCTAATGTGGGTTGGAAGTGAGCATGGATAGAATAGGTACTTCCTCGAATGGAGGTACTGGGGAGTTACTCCCAAAGAAGAAAAGGAGCCCATGGGGGTGGAGGTGTTGCCAAGGAAAGAAGGTCGTTGGATGATGCATGGAAAAGTAGGCAGCAGAGTCACGGGAGCAGCTGCACTGCAGAATAAGTGCCAATGTCTTTGGCAGAAATAATTTCCTCAGAGGGAACTTTCTACATAGATGAAAGCATAGGTTTATACCAAAAAGAAAAAAAAAAGATACTACAACTTGTAAAATACTGGATACTTCTTAGGAAAAGAAGTTATAGAATATTTCTTTTTTTTTTTTTAAAGGGTTTTAGGTGAGATAAAAACATCTATTTCTTGGATACTTAAAGTGGTTTGTTGAAAAGACAAGAGTAAACTAGAATGCTTGCTAAAGTTCCTCCTAATCCCAAGGTTCCTGACATAATCACCTGGATTTCAGAGGTGTATAATTAATGTAACATAGAGTTCTCTTTTCTGAAAGAGCTGTAAAAAGATTTAGATATGTAACTATCTGTCCAAGATGCTTTTCACACAATCTGGCCAAGGTGATAGAAGACAGAATGATGGTGATGTGGTAGAAAAATAAACCAGATGAATTAGAGGGTTATAGAATTTATCCCTAAAATGGAGTTCATATTTTCCAGCTCTCTCTGTTTTTAAAATAAGGAAAGTCAAAGTGAAGTGATTTTCTTAAGATTGCATATCTCATAAATAGACCTGGGATTCAAGCATATTTGCTGACTCCAAATCCAGTCGTTCTTCTACTCTACCACACTGACTTCTTAAATCTTACATTTTTTGCCCTTCTGTGATCCATTTAATTGACATCGTTTAAAGGATTTTCTTGAGAGAATAAAAGAGGAGTTGTTATGTTTTAATGTGTTTGTTTTATCTTCAAATAAGAAACACCTTCCCATCTCCTTCCCATCTCAGAAACAATGATGTTTCTGAAAATGTGCTCACGGATCTTGTGACAGGTGCTTGCAATACTTGGGAGAAAAAAAAAAACGCATAGGAGAAAAAGAAAGCAACTTCACCATTCTTAGGTGAATTAAATGGCATGAAATAGGAAATGAGTTTTTTGTTTTATTTTGCTGTTTTGTTAGAAAGCATTGGAAAGAGAATTACCACATTCCTAAGACATTTACTACTTAACCATAATTGTGTCTATAAGGGAGATGATTCTTTTTGAAGCGTCAGGATCCAAAACCTTGATAACTATATTCATTTGGTCTCAGTAATAACAATAAAAGTTTTTTTACTGCCTCAAAATTTAAATGATTCTGAAAGCTTATGGCTTGTTTTATTTTTGTAGTGTAGAAACCATAACTACTTCCTTTACTTTTATATTTTAATTTATTTTAAGATGTTGATATTCGCTTTTTTTTGTTATGTAGATATCATACAATTAGATACAGATTGTGGTGGTCCATTTCCATCTCTTTTTCCCTCCTGCCTCTTTTTTTTAAAATATAGGTTTTCCTATCATGGCAGATTGCAAAAGACAGCTTGACAATTCATGCCTAGGATTTTCTGTGACCAATTTCTCTTTAAAGCAATTTGAAAACAGCTTAGACTACCAAGAAGAAAATTAAGATTTTCAAAGTTGTTGAGTTTACTTTGATGCAAAAAAAGAATATAACCAGATTAGTTATAGACATATTTTAGACTTTAAATGCTTTATTCATTAATCTCAGTGCAAATTCAAGTTCCTTCATTATAAAAATTTCTTGGCTTCTAGGAACTAATTTCCATTTTCTTATTATCATGCAAAAGCTTTTTAAAAATGACTTCATTGGCTGATTAGCCATTCTCTATTTTCCAAAAATACCTTTCAAAGATGTTTTAGCCCAGTAATTGAAACATTTTAATCTTTTCTAATTCAATCACTGCTTAGCCATGACTCACTCTTTCACCTTGCTCATTTATTTTTAAAGACATCTGAACCTTTTATTTTTTAATATTATTAGAACTGTTTTATAACACAGTAAGACTTTGACACATTGCTTGCTGAATCAGGGACTGTTAGCGTATTTCATTTAGCAGGGTTTTTGTTTGTTTGTATGTTGTTTTACTTTTCATCATTTTGAACCAGTTTAAAATCCCTTGTAGGTTTGTATTTCATCTAAATATGAAGTTTTGTGTTTTTCAAGCTTCTTGGTCACCGGATATTACTGATATTAACCACGCTTTAGTTATATGCCCTCTCTCTGTATTTCTCTTTCTGTCTTGTTCTCTCTCTATTTCTGCAACTATCTGTTTTTTCTGCTCTCTGTCTGCCTCTGTTTTTTATGCATCTCTCTCTCTGTCTCTGTCTCACTTTCTTTGTCTCTCTCTGTCTTTTCTCTTTATCTCTCTCTGTCTCTGTCCTTGACTCTATCTTTCTGTCCTTGTCTCTCCTCTTCCTGCTCCTCCTCTTCCATTTCCTTCTTCTTCTCCTCCTTTGTGGTCAGCTTCCCAAGAGACTGTTTTGGTCTTCAATTTCTTTGATTCTCCATTTCTTTCCACTTGGGATGGTCTGTCCAGTTAAGTCAACCTTATCTTAGCTTCAGCATTCATCTGTTTTTTTCCTTGCTTTGCTTGAACTTCAATTTCATATGACAGCCCATATACTTTTGTTTTAGTTTCGCCAAAACAAATGCTTTCCTGCTCATCAGTATATCTCTCCTCAAAAAAGTAATGTTAGGGAGGGACAATTGGAGTTTAACATCTGTATTTTTCACTATTACTCACATTGCACATTGTAAGAAATTGTACCACAGGGTAGTCTGTCTGTTATTAAATCACATAAACACACAAAACTTGAAGGTTTCAGTCTCAAGGTGATGAGCAACGCTGGCCCAACGGGCACATTATATTAAGTCACAGTTAAATGTGATCTTATGACATTTCTACATGTCACTTTAACACGTAGTTTCTTTTCTCCCATGAACTTCCAGCAGTTGCTTTTATTCTATAACTATCCACCTCACATGATAAATAAGAAAAAAATGAGCTCATACTGAATAGGGTTTCCATAACACTTAACTAAAAGTTTCCTTTATGTGCTTAATGGCTCAGGTTATATCTATGCCTTCTTCATTAGAAAATAAGTTCTTGGGGCAGCTGGGTGGTGCAGTGGATAGAGCACTGGCCCTGGAGTCAGGAGGACCTGGTTCAAATCTGGCCTCAGACATATAATACTCACTAGCTGTGTGACTCTGGGCAAGTCACTTAACCCCAATTGCCTCACGAAAAAAAAAATAAGTTTTTGCTAGTAGGAATTGTTTCATTCATGTCTTTGTCTCTCTAGTGCCAGCACAGTGCCTGATAAATAGTAGATATTTAATAAATTCTCATCGATGGCTTGATTGATGTCCCTCAAAATTATTTACTCTGGTCAATTCAGTCAATTGACCAATTGATGGGGGAGGGAAGCAAAGAAAAATTTTAAAAATTGTCCCTGGTGGCTTAATAAACAAAATTTTCTTTTTTGGGAGGAGTTCTTTCTTTTTTTTTTTTGGGGAAGTGTTCTTTTAGGAGTGGTGCTTGGAGGTAAGAGAGTGGTGAAATAGAAGAACTTGATTTGGAGTCTAGAAAATCTGGATTTGAGTCCTGCCTCTGACACTAAATAGTTAGGTTACTTTGGGGGAGACATGTCAAACTTCACTTTCCCAAACTCAAAAATGGAAATGAGAATGGTAATACCCACAGTACTTAACTCATAGGATTTTTGTGTGAATCAAAAGAGATGGCTTTATGTAAAGCTCTTCACTTTACTAGATAGATAGATAGACAAACAGACAGAAAAACAGATAGATAGATAGATAGATAGATAGATAGATAGATAGATAGATAGTTGTTGCTGAAGACTTGAAATTTCATTCGTGCAAGGTACTCCCGATGAAAATACTTTGTTCCTTCCTCTGGCTCTCTTCTGGCTTCTCCAGACTTCTCTCACATGCCTACTTAGCTGCCTTCTCATCTTGGAAGACTACTCTGCCTAGGAAACTCCCTCTTTCCATTGATGAGCTCCTCTACAGAACCTCACTCTGAGTAAGTACCCATGCTAGCCATATTCGTTTGCTCTAATCCAGGTCAGCCCCTGACTCTTTTGACTAATTTTTTCCACCTTTTCCCTGCTCAGTTACCTTCCCCTGAAGCCCTACTTTTCATTTTCCTTTTATGTGTTGTCTTTCCCCATCAGAAAGTAAACTTCTTGAGGGCAGGGATAGTCTTTCTTTATGCTTATATGTGTATTCTCAGTGTTAGCACAGTGCCTGGCACATGGTAAGTGCTTAAAAATGCTTGATGAGTTGACATCCCCTCTACCAATGCTGATCAGCAGCTACAACTTATAGTTTTAGAGTTACGTAGTGCAGGAGAGGTTAAATGATTAGCCCTGAGTCCCTCAGGGAGATGTGAGACTTCCATCCAGGTCTTTCTGTTTTCAATGCCAGCTTTTTATGCACTACATCCCACTGTCTACATATAAATGTTAGCTGATATTTTTCCATAGAGGTAAATAGTGCAATGAGATGATCATCCTAAGAATAAACAAGGGCATTTCTGCCTATACCACTCTAATGTAGGGAAGCATATTTGGAAAAGATGGCTACCTAGGCTAGGGAATTAAGGATCATAGAATGCTAACTTAAGGCAGAAGTATCGCCCTACAGAACAAACAGCTGCATTAACAACTAAATCTAAGCAGCTCAATGTTTAAACATCAAAAAATCTTAATAAAACATTTAGCAGATTAGATTGACTTAACTGGACAGACCATTCCAAGTGGAAAGAAATGTGGAGTGAAAGAAATCAAAGACCAAGAAAGTTACTTGAAGAACTGACCACAGAAGAGGAGAAAAAGAGATTTTCAGATGCGGAAGCATATAGTATCTATTAGAGATATGCAAAAAAAAAAATCCTACTGCCATCACACCTGAAGAAGCAGCCACCTAGCTGCTCTTTTCTGGTTATGTTTTTTTTTCAATTTTTAAATCAGAAGTTTGGATTTAGATCCCCTTACCTTTTCCTGATACAGTGTATTGTCAGTCAATCAACAAATATTTGTGTCTCCTTTGGAGATGTCTCATATATGGCACAAGGCAACGTGTTCTTAGTCTCTCCTTTCCTACCTTGAGAGCACACAAGTCTTTAAGCTACATAACTGAGGGCTGATTGTCGCCTGGAATATTTTGTGTTTTTAGTCTTCAATCCTGAACAAAACATGTTGTTCAGGTTTTAAAGGAAAGAAAGATCCCTTTTAGCTAAACTGAGAGATGAGATGAGACACCTCTACATTTTCATCAATACTATCTAGTTGCTGAAAAACTCTGAGACCTGAGAAGATTGAAAATAAGATCTCAAATGCAAACTTCATCCATTCCTGGCCCATGACACATAAAGAATGGATAGCTTTGTGACTTACAATACCTAAGCCCAGAAAGGAATTTTGAAATATGTGTCTGATTTTAGCAGAGGAACAACACAATTTGTCATGGCATGAGTCTAACTCATCTTTTCCTAATAAGGAAACCTACTTTGGTAGATTAGGCCTCTGTTTGGTCTAAGCTCACAAGCTTCAAATGTATAACTTGTGCTTACATTCAATTTTACTGTCTAATCTTTCCTCTCATTTTTTCCTCTCTTTCTTTCTTTTTTAATATAAATTTGTTTATTTTTAGTTTTCAACATTTACTTCCACAAGATTTTGAGTTCCAAATTTTCACCACATCTCACCCTTCCAACCATCCCCAGAAGGCATGCATTCTGAATACCCCTTCCCCTAGTCTACCCTCTCTTCTGTCTCTCCCCGCCTTCTCTTATCCCCTTCCCCTTCTATTTTCCTGTAGGGCAGGATAGACTTCTGTACCCCATTTCCTGTATTTCTTATTTTCCAGTTGCATGTGAAAACATTTTTTTAAACATATATTTTTAAAACTTTGAGTTCCAAATTTTCTCCCTTCCTCCTTCCCCACCCACTCTCATTAGAAAGGCAAGCAACTCAATATAAATTATACATGTGCAGTTATGCAAAACACTTCCATAGTAGACATGGTGTGAAAAACTAACTCTATTTCCCTTAATCCTATCCTGCCTCCCATTTATTCTTTCTTTCTTTCCCTGTCCCTCCTCAGAAGTATTTCTTCTGATTACCCTTTCCCAATCTGCCCTCCTCTCTATCATCCCCCTGCTCTCTTGTCCCCTTCTCCCCCTATTTTCCTGTAGGGTAAGACAGATTTCCATACCCAATTGAATGTGTATGTTATTCCCTCCTTAAGCCAAATCCTATGAGAATAGGAATCACTCATTCCCTTTCACCTTCCCCTGTTTCCCCTCCACTGTAAGAACCTTTTCTGTTTTTTTTGTGAGATAATTTACCCCATTCTACCTCTCCCTTTCTTTTCTCCTAGTATAATCCTCTCTCATCCCTTAATTTTATTCTCCAGATATGACCCCTTAATCTTCAACTCACTGTGCCCTCTATCTATCTATCTATCTATCTATCTACTATACATAATATTTTTCCCCAACTACCCTAATACTGACAAAGGTCTCATGAGTTATAAATATCATCTTTCCATGCAGGAATGTAAACAGTTCAATCTTAATAAGTCTCTTATGATTTCTCTTTCCTGTTTACCTCTTCATGTTCCACTTGAGTCCTTGTATTTGAAAGTCAAATTTTCTATTCAGCTCTGGTCTTTTCATCAAGAATGCTTGAAAGTCCTCTATTTCACTGAATGACCATTTTTTCCCCTGAAGGATTATACTCAGTTTTGCTGGGTAGGTGATTCTTGGTTGTAATCCTATCTCCTTTGCCCTCCGAATATTATATTCCATGCCCTGCGGTCCTTTAATGTAGAAGCTGCTAAATCTTGTGTTATCCTGATTGTGTTTCCACAATACTTGAATTGTTTCTTTGGCAGCTTGTAATATTTTCTCCTTGACCTGGGAACTCTGGAATTTGGCTACAATATTCCTAGGAGTTTTCCTTTGGGGATCTCTTTCAGGAGGAGATCGTGGATTCTTTCAATTTCTATTTTGCCCTCTGGTTCTAGGCAGTTTTCCTTGATAATTTCTTGAAAGATGATGTCTAGGCTCTTTTTTTTTATCATGGCTTTCAGATAGTCCAATAATTTTTAAATTCTCTCTCCTGGATCTATTTTCCAGGTCAGTTGTTTTTCCAATGAGATATTTCACATTGTTTCTAATTTTTCATTCTTTTGGATTTGTTTTACAGTGTCTTGATTTCTCATAAAGTCACTAGCTTCCAATTGCTCTATTCTAATTTTTAAGGAAGTATTTTCTTCAGTAATCTTTTGGACTTCCTTTTCCATTTGGCCAATTTTTCTTTTTAGGGCATTTTTCTCCTCATTGGCTTTTTGGACCTCTTTTGCCATTTGGGTTAGGCTATTTTTTAAGGTGTTATTTTCTTCAGTATATTTTTGGGTCTCCTTTAGCAAGCTGTTGACTTGTTTTTCATGATTTTCTTGCATCACTCTCATATCTCTTCCCAGTTTTTCCTCTGCTTCCCTTACTTGCTTCTCAAAATCCCTTTTGAGCTCTTCCAAGGCCTGGGACTGATTCATATTTTCCTTGGAGGCTTTGGATGTAGGAGCTTTGACTTTGTTGTCTTCTTCTGGTTGTATGTTTTGATTTTCTTTGTCACTAAAGTAAGATAATATAGTGTGACTCTTTTTGCTCTGCTTGCTCATGATCCCTGCCAATTACTTGAGTTTTAAACTCTTTATTAAAGTAAGAATGTGCAGAATGTACTGTCCCAAGCTTCGGGGGTTTGTACAGCTGTTTTCAGAGATACTTGTAGGGACCTGTAAATTTTCAGTTCTTGCGAGGTGGTATGATCAAGGGCAAGGTGTTTACTCCTTTCCTGGCCTGTGCTCTGTTCTATTAGTGGCCACAAGCACTCCTTCTGTCTTGGAACTGTGGGGAGGGTTTACTCTTCACAGCCACTACAAGCTCCACCACGCCTCCAGTACTCCTTCTCACCCCAAGACCGCCACCCAGAGCTGTGACCCAGATCCAAGCACAGGCAGAGCAAGAGATTCTTGCTTCAGCACTGGCAAAGAGATCCTTGCAATCCGCCTCTGATCAGCCACTGGATTCCCTCTCAGTCTGTGAGCCAGAAACTCAGTAGGCAGCCCCCACCACTGGCCACAATCGGGGAATGGAGCTGAGACCCTGTGTTTCTCTCTCTGCACTGCAGAAACAGACTTTTTCCACTGACCTTCCAGGTTGTCTTTGGTGTTCATGAGTTGAGAAGTCTGGAAATTGCCACAGCTGCCCACTATTCAATCCTCTGAGGCCTGCTCCAGGCTAGCTAAGCCTGCGTGCCCACGTGGAGCCGTGCTCCTCTCCCAGTCATGCATGATATACCTTTCTGATCAACCATCCAGGTTGTCTTGGGCTGTCTTTTTTGTGGGTTCAGCTGCTTTAGAATTTGTTTAGAGCCATTTTTATAGATATTTGGAGGGGTTTAGGGGAGAGCTCAAGCAAGTCACTGCTTTCACTCAGCCATCTTGGTTCCTCCCCTTTTCCTCTCTTTCTTTGACCTCTGGGCACCATCTCCAACTCTAGCTAATACAAGTAATCCAGTTCTGTCCTCTTGCAAATTGTCAACATTATTAAAATGGCTCTTGACATTTGGCTATCTTGCTTCTCTCTCTGTACCTCATCAACTCCATAATGTAAAGCATATTGCTTTACTTGGGCTAATAATTTAATTTCTGCTTCTAGTCATTTATCTAGATAAATGTCCCTTTTGGACAGGAAATTTCACTGGTGAGGTATCGCCAGACTAGCTGCTGCTTTAGCAATATAATGAGTTGGAGGCAGTTTTGTCTGGTGGCTATGTAAGCTAATAATTTGTCAGAGAGCATAGAATATCCTTTGGGAGAATAGAGTAAAGAAAACATAAACGATTTCCCTAACATTTTTAACTCAATCACAATTAAGGAAATTATTTGGCAGCAGATTGTGGTTATGGATTCTAGTCTTACTGTGTGAATCTAATGCCATCAAGAATTGAATTGTTGTGGTTAACTTGTTTCAAAGCATCTCCTGACATTCAATATAAATCTCTTAGCACTTCTGGACTGTGTATGTGAATTTAAGAGGAAAGAAATATTCCATAATCTAGAAAAATATTTCTGAGGCTCATTTATAAGCTATGTTTGATAAATCATTTTCTGGTTTGTTATTGTTGTTCAGTTTTGTCCAACTCTTTGTAATCTGATTTGGAGTTTTCTCGACAAAGATACTGGAGCCATTTCCTAAACTGGCAAACAGGGTTAAGTGACTTGCCTAGGGTTACACAGCTAGTAAGTGCCTGGTGCCATATTTGATACCAGGCCTAGCACTTTATCTACTGTGTGTGCCACCTAGCTACTCTTTTCTGGTTGTATTTGCTCATTTTTAAAATCAGAGGTTTGGATTTAAAACCCCCTAAGATCTCTTTCTTGATATAATGTATCATCAGTCAATCAACAAATATTTATTGAGTGATTACTAGGTGACAGGTACATACTAAAATCTAGGCATATAAAGAAAGGCCAACACCTCCCCCCCCGCCCCCACCCCTGAAAAATAAAACAAAAGAAAAAAAAAACAAGTTCCTGCCCTCAAGGATCTCACATGCTGATGTAGGAGATACTGTGAAAATGACTAGTTATAGACAAACTACATGAAGAGTAGGTGGAAAGAAATAAGAAAGAGGAGGCATTAGTAGCCACAGGGTCGGGAAAGGCCTCAGACAAGTTGAAGGAAGCCAGAGAGGAAGGTGAGGAGACTGAATATTTTGAGTATTGGAGATAACCAAAGTTCTATGCTATGCCATGCCATGCTATGCTAAGGCTATCCTATGCTGGTCTGTTCTGGTCTATGCTCCTGAAATATGGCAATTTCATATTGAAAAAGCTATTCAGTATCATGGCTGTTAACCGCTAGCTTCCAATGCCAGGATTATAAATGAGTTTTACTATATATTTAATTTTTATAATAGCCTCATTTCTGGATCAGTTTCATTTTCTGAGACCATGCATTATTTTTGTGAGAGAGGGTGAAGAACTTCTAAGCATTATTCCTTTAATAGAATAAGCAAAGCTCTGACCCCTCCACAAAATACAGTTCACTATCTAGAATCATATCCACATGTTTAATTCATTGTTTCTTCACTGCCAACTCCCTCAAACCACAGTATCACCCACTCCCCACATTCTACTCTACTCCTCTCCCCTGCATTCTACTCTAGCCCCATTCCCTTCTGTTCCCTTCTATTCTGCTCTGTTCTCCTGAAGCACAGCAATTGCGTATTGAAAAAGCTATGCAATAGTTTTGTTCAGCTCTGACTCTTTCAGATCCTGTTCAGGGCTTTCCTGGCAAAGACATTGGAGTGGGTTGCCATTTATGGCTCATTTTACAGATAAGGAAACTGAGGCAGACAGGTTTAAATGACTTGCTTAAGGTCATACAGCTAGGAAGTTGTCTGGGACCAGATTTGAATTCAGAAAGATGAATCTTCCTTGACTTCAGCCCTGGTGTTCTATCCACTGTGCCACCTAGCTGCCCCATCTTCTTTTCTTAACCAGAGTTTTGAGAGGAACTTGTGAAAAAGTAGAATACTTACAATTTATCTTGACTTCTACCCAAGTTAAAGATGTGAGAATGGCAATTCCCTTGACTAAGCATGATTGGTCAATTCCCATTATATCCTAACACTAGACAAAGAGCGATGACCATTCATTCTTACGCTATCTGGTAGAACACAGTATGGGAAGTGCCATCACTTATAACTCTGTTTAGTATTATGGAATAGAATAGTGATAGAATGATGGGATGTATTGGACAGTAGAGCCTGAGGGGAGAACTAGCATTAATGCTTGCCCTAGGGTGTGCTGGCATGCTCTAAAACCTTCTAATGCCCCCTTTTTTCAAAGTCAGGTCCTGCAGAGCCCTAAAAGTTCCTAACACCCTTTCAAGGGGTCAAGAAAGCCAAAGTTATTTTCATAATAATATCAAAGCATTATTTCCTTACTAAAATATTCCTCCTTTTTTAAACTACAAGTTTGTGTGAGGACAGACTATCTTTATATGCTTCAACCACAATATATAGCAAGAGACTGAATGTAGAAGCAGATATGAGGAACGAGCTGTCTGCTATTAAATCAGCCATCAAAGAGATCTGCAAAAATATGTAAAAAATAAAAAATTATTCTCACTAAATTTTTGTTTTAAAAAATATAATTATTTTCATAATATATGTTACTTGTGTTAATGTTTAACAAGTTTGTTACTGCTATTTTAAAATGAATTAATTTTTAAAATTATACATTTTATTTTGAATATAGTAAATATGGTTAGGACCCATATATACAAAAGCTCTTTAGAGGCTTAAGAATGCAAGGAAACCCAAAAGTGTAAGCGTATGATTTTCACCATCAAGGGAGAAATGTTTTTTTAAAAAACTCAGTGGTGGCATTAAAAAGACCTCCCGAAATATGTAGTAGACTTCTTTGGCCATGCCCAGCTCTCCTAACATGGACATGCCTTTAAGGGGCTATTTAAGCATGCCCATTTTACCTAAAATGGAGCTTATTGCATCCCCTACCACATGTGTGGGGGTAGCTTCCTGTGTATGTCTTCTGGCATCTTTAAAGTTGAAGAGGCTGAGCTGTTCACTCTTCTGCTGCTCTCTTATTGGCTGAGTCTAGAAGGTAAAAATCCTAGTTCACCTACAGTGAGAACACCAGGAACTGAACTGATCAGAGGGACAGAACTTTCCTTCCTCTGCTCCCTCTCTTTTGTCCCAGCACTGAGAAATGGGCCTGGAGGTGTTTGGTTTTTTTTTTTCTGTGTTGTTTGTCTTCCTCAGTTGCAGGTGGTGAATATGATCTTCACAGGATGCTGTTGTTTGGGCCATGACAACCTTGAATCTGGGGTTGTATGTGGGTTGGTACAGGCTGCCAGCCTGACATGGAAGCCCTAAGAAGCCAGCATGCCTAGCACTCAAGTCAACAATTATTTTAATATTAATCACTTTTTATATACCAGGCAATATTCTAAGTGCTAGTAATTCAAAACCCAAAACATTCCCTACCCTCAAGGAGCCCACAGTCTAATAAGGAGACAGCTACAGGCAAACACATGCATATGCTTCTTTACTAATAGGATTAATGCAGCTTGGTTAAAAAATGAAGCAGTTGACTGGGAGAAAAAATGCACCAATTACCTCTAACAAAGGTCTAATGTCCAGAATATATATGCTACTAACATAAATAAATAGGACCAAAATAGATCCACCAATGGATAAGTGGTCAAAGGATGTAAAAAAAAAAAAGTTCTCAAAAGAAGAATTACAAAGCAGCAACAGCCATACTGATTGCTTCAAATTATATTGGTGTAATAATGTGTATTATATACCCAAATAATCAAATAATTAGTGTAATGAAAATTAAAAAAAAGTTAAGGTTTTCCCTCACTCTCAGCAAATTGGCAAAAATAACAAAAGATAAAAAATAGTAGACGTTGGAAGGGCTGTGTAAAGACAGGTACACTAACGTACCATTGGTTGAACTATAATTGGTCCAAACATTCAAGAAAGTAATTTGCAATTATGCTAAGAAAGTGACAAAACTATCCATACCTTTTCACCTAGGGATCCCATCCAAACATATAGACCCAAAAGAAGCCAAAAGCACACAAAAATATTCATAGCAGCACATTTTTGTGGTGACAAAGCAGATGCGTGGCTCAACAAATTGTATTACAAGTGCTATCCTCCATGCTTGGAATGTTCTCTCTCCTTGTCTCCACCTTCTAGCTTCCTTGTCTTCCTTCAAGAGTCAGCTTAAATTTTACTTTCTGCCAGAAGTCTTTCATGACTCACTTTATGCCAATGCTATTGCCTTCTCTCTGATATCACCATAAATGTACCTTGTATGTATCTTGCATATATATGTGCTTGCCTGTAGTTGTCTCCTTATTAGAATGCGGGCTCCTTGAGGTTAGGGAATGTTTGAGGTTTTGAATGACTAGCACTTAGAATATTGCCTGGTATATAAAAAGTGATTAATATTAAAAATAATTGTTGGCTTGCTTCCAAGAATTTAATAGAATATTAATGTGCTAGAAAAATTATGAATATGAATGAATCAGAGAAGCTTGGGAAGACTTACATGAACTGACTCAGAGTGAAGTAAGCAGAAACAGGACAACAATACGCTTGACTAAAACAGTGTAAATGGAAAGAATAAAACACCCAGACTGTATACTTATAATGACCAGTCTGGCCCCAGAGAAGAGATTAAAAATGCAACTTTTTTCCTTCTTTGCCCAGTTGGAGGACTATGGGTGTGGAAGACTCCATAGCGTATTGGACTTGGCTGAGGTTCTAGTCAATCTTGCTGAGCTGCTTTGTTTTTCTCTTTTGTTTTTATGCTTTGTTACAAGGAACAGCTCACCGGTTAGAGTCATTTCTAAAGCAAATATCACACAAAACCAAAACGTATCGACATAAATTGAAAATAAAACTTGTTGAATGGAATTAAAAAAGAGAGAGCACTTCAGTTGGCAGTGTTGCGGTGCAGTTTCACAAGGTTACAGATTCTGCTTTGCCTGAAGTTCAAAGAATCAAGAGGCAGGAGGGACCGCAGTGAGCATCTATTCCAACGCCCTCATTGTATAGATGAAAAAAATAATGAAGGCCTATAAAGATTAAATCATATGAAATAAGATCACAGGCAGATTTGCCCACATATATCAAAGGGTTTCCTCAATGCAATGGTCGAACTAACAATTATCCCTAATGAGCAAATTACATCGATTACCAATTTTTTTCCCCAGCCATTTAAGGGCTCATTCAGGTTCCACAAAGGTCCCCTAGGTTTATCAAGTGTGGGCCTTGTGGTATAAATGCTTCCTATATTATACCATACTTTTATTTTTATGTACATTACTTCTTTGATACTTATTTTAAAAACATAACTCTGACCTTATTAATACATAATCAAAAGAAAAGTTCTCCCCGTTAATTATAGGGAGGATGGTTTTGCAGTAGACCCAGCAGGAACAGGTGGAATAGGTGATCTACAACCCTGCCAAAGCAGTCTGAGGGAGGAGTAAGTTTGCAAAACACTGCTCTGGAGGGGGCTACTTGTTTTTTCCCCAGACTCTTCTTGCAAATCATCATTTTTTTAAGCATTAAATTCTGTGCTGCTTATGCTTGGAACCATATGCTATGGTACTGCTGGATCAGTTATGCAAATGAGCATGTACCCAGATGTCCAAAGCACCAAAGGAGATGGAGAACAGGCTGTAAAGAAATGCAGTATGTTGCACACATTCTTGTTTACTTACCAGGCTTCTTCAGAAATGTGTCAGTGAGGTATCTCTTAGTGTGTGTAGCACAAGGGAGAGCTTGGTATTTTTTGTCCCCAGATGAGGAAACTGAGGAAAGGTTAACTTTTCCAAGGTCACACAGATTTTTACTGTAGAACCAAAAAATAAAACTAATTTTTCATGTTCTGAATTCAATGTTATTTTGCCATCTCTAAAAATGCAAAATCACAGGAGTGGATCAGATCATCAAGGCAGGCGGTGTAAAGACAAATGTGAAGAGGGTTAGGAAAAGATGTTTGGTTGACTCCAATGTTTAAGTGGGAGGAGTTTAGTCCCCCACGACTTCTCTTCTGGATTATTGCAATAATCCCTTTTTAAGGGATAAAACAGCTGTTTATTTCTGAGACACAAAAGAACTCAAAAGTGTGCACTGACAAAGTCTTAAACAAGAAGTAGCAGGAACTTGTGATTACTATTATACACCATGGGGAAGCCATTTATTTAAAAACAGAATTTTATTTTTCCACCAATTACATATTAAAACAATTTCTAAACAATTTTAAAGTTTTGAGCTCCAAATTCTATCCTTCCCTTCCTCCTTCCCCCCTCCCTGAGATAGTAAGCAAATTGATATACTTTATACATGTGCAATCATGTAAAACATTTCCATATTAGTCATTTTGTACAAGAAGACTTGAACAAAGAAAGAACAAAAGAAAGAGAAAGAAAAAAGTATTATACTTCAGTCTGTGTTTAGGCAATATCAGATCTTTCTCTGCAGGTAGATAGCATGCTTTATCATGTGTCCTTTAGGACTGTTTTGGATCACTGTATTGCTAAGAATAGCCAAGTCATTCAAAGTTCTTCATATTATGTTATGTTATTATATATAATATTATATACCTTCATAGTTTCATATATAGTATATATTATATTAATATATTATAATATATCATATTATAGCACAATATTGCTATTACAATGTATTTCTTCTGATTCTGCTCACTTCACTTTGCATCAGTTCATATAAGTCCTTCCCAGTTTTTCAGAAATCATCCTGCCTGTCATTTCTTATAGCACAATAACGCAATAGTCTTCTTAGAGTCTCCCTGTCCCAAGGCTCACCCCTTTACAAGTTATTCTCCATGTAGCTGCCGTAGTGATTTTCCTAAAATTCAGATTTGAACCTGTCACTCCCTTCCTCAACAAATTCCATTAGCCTCAGATTATATCTTGGATGAAGTATAATCTTCTCTGATTAACTTTTAAAGTTCTTTAAAACCTAGCCTCCACCTAACTTTCAGACCTATTATATATTACTTCTCTTTTTGTACTCTATGGTTCAAATAAACTTTTTTATTCAGCTCTTCTTACATAACGTTCTATGTCCCATCTCCTCATTTTGCATGGCTTTTCTTCCATCCTCATAATGCACACTCACCTCTCTTCAAAACATTTCTTAAGTGATACTTTCTACATGAAGTCTTTTTTGATGACCTTTAGCTGATAGTGCCATCGCTCCCCCCAAATTACCTTGCATTTGTTTGATAAGTATGTATGATGGGGTGGTATAGTGGATAGAGTGCTATGCCTGGAGTCAGGAAGACCTGAGTTCCTAGCCTAAGACACTTACTAGCTGTGTGACCTTGAGCAAGTCATTAAACTTCTTTTTGCCTCAGTTTCTTAATGAGGATAATGTATATAATAAATACTACATAAATATTAGCTATCATTTTGTATATTTATGTATATACTATTTCTGTATGCTTCCTGAGATTCAGGGACTGTTTTGTTTGTGCCTTTGTATTCCAATTATCAAGCACAGTGCCTGAATCATAGTAGGTGCTTAATAAAAGTGGATTGATTTTTGATTTATTGAGAACCATGAAAAAATTAGTAGACATGCACTATAGTTAGAAAAAGAATAATGGAGAATGGAGAGAATATCAAGAAGGAAGAAAACAATATTTATTTAGTGCCTTATATATTAGGCACCATGCTGAATGCTTTACAAATACTATCTCATTTGACCTTCACAATATCCTGGGAGGTAGGTATGACTATTATTCCCATTTTATAGATGAGGAAACTGAGTCAGATTGAGGTTAAGTGACTTGCTTAGGGTCACAGTGCAAGCAAATGTCTAAAGTCACATTTGAACACAGATCTTCCAGACTCCAGGGCCACCACTCTGTCCACTATGTCAGCTATTTGCCTCTACAAGGATGAATTGGTTGTCAACATCAAATCTATAGAGATGCCAAGGAGAAAGAAGACACAAGGGAAAAGCCATTGCATTTACTGATAATCAGGTCATTAGCTATGTTGGAGAGAACAGTTTCAGAAAGAAATTAAGAAACAGAAAGAGAGAGAGAGAAAGAGAGAGAGAGAGAGAGAGAGAGAGAGAGAGAGAGAGAGAGAGAGAGAGATTGAAAAAAGAAAGAAAAAGAAAGAAAGAAGAAAAATTGGGGACAGAATTTGGGTTGTAGGAGATTAAGGAACTGTAGTTCCTTAGAGACAGTAATCGCACACATTTTTTCCTCTCCATAGTCTAGCAGGGAAGCGGAGGAGAAAGATTGAATGTGAGCCCAAGTCAAAGGAAAGTTTTTGTTTGTTTAAAATAGATGAGACCTAAGCATATTTGTCTATTAAGGGGAAGGAACCATCAATGAAGGACAGATTAAATGTGGATTGGCTGATTGCTGGAGTAAGGTCCTGTAGGAGACAGAAGATGTGATCAAAATCACAAGTGGATGAATTAACCTTGTCAAGGAACTTCTACTAAGAATGGATAGAAAGAGGAGAGGAAATTGTTATCAAATGGCCAGGACCTCAGAAAAGTAGGAGAGTAATAATTAATTGTGATGCAGAGAGAACAGAATGAAGTTTGGGGCTTGAGGTCACATACTAAGTATCTGCTGGTGGCAGTATTTCAATCTAGGTCTCATGTGACTCTTGAAGGTCAGAGGGACAAAAAGATTGAGGATTTAAAGGTACAGAAGAATGCATTGCTGAAATGTATTCCAGTACTTAGCACAATGTCTGGCTTATAGTAAATGCTTAATAAATGCTTGATAGTTGTAGTTGATTAGACTTGAAATGACTAACCAATGTGTCCATAGTGTTAAGGGAGGAAAGTAAAGCCAGGACAAGGGTGAGGGACTGAAAGGATAAGGAGGATTTAAGAGAAAGAATGTTATGTTGATGGTGAAGAGAGATTTGGAAGAGAGATTTGTCGTGGGAGAGGGTCAAGAATAATTGATTGAAATCTGTGAGAGAACTTGAGGGTTCAGGATGGCAAGGTTCAAAGTGTGACCCCCCCTAGAAATGACTGAAATAGAGGGAAAAGTAACTGACAACTTCAAAGAATTAGGAGTAGAAGGTATTAGAAGGATAATTAACATATGTATTTAAGTTCTTGAATATGATGAGAGGAGTGGAGTGGAACCATTATGATACATCAGTTATGTCATATTAAGAACCTTGGACAAACATGTTATGATTTGTTGGACTATTTGACTCAGAGACTAGACCTCCGATGTTAACTTAAATTAGGGTGGCTAAATCATCCCTGTCCATGCTATTTTGCCAAATGAATAAAAAGGAAAATGAAACTTGGATATAGGGGAATTCTTTTTCTAATAGTCAGGACTCAAATACAGATGATGTGAAGAAGGCCGTTAAAGGAGCAAGCCCTTTGGATTTGCTTCCTCATTCCATAACACTCCAAGAAAGGACACACGGTAATTGAAAAATGTCATCCAGAATACCCTCAGAATTAGAGAATATCTACCCATTTGCTTTTTGGAAATGGGGTGATTTCAGTTTCCGTGGCTTTTGTCAGGCCTAGATAAACTGGGTTAAGATGTGGCATAACTTGTCTTTGGTCTAAGAGAGATGGCTAAATGACCATCCTTTTATTAATAACCTGCTGGCTTTATTAATAAAATGATTAAATTACCCAGAAAAAAAGATGTAGCACAGCTATGCAGCATTCCCCAGTTTTTATGTAGGAAGAGATTAAGTGACTTGCTTGGGGACACAGATGTCAACTTTGAACTCTGGTGTTTCTGATGCCAGGCCCAGTGCTCTAACCCCTGAACACTTAGTTGCCATGATAATAACAATAGCTATTTAGCAGAGCTTAGTTCAGAGATCTTGGTCCCTGATATTGGCTTAGTTTTTCCATGCTCTCCCTCACCCCCAACCACTCATCTACATGGAGAAAAGAGACAACACTAGAAACTGGAGAACAGCAAACCGTAAGGAAAGAGAATTGTTAGACAACTGACATTTAGGAATAGAGTCTAGGATGGGAAGTATATGGAATAATGCTCACAATTCAGGCCCAAGACCTACCCCAAGAAGAAGAGTCTAAAGAAAATCCTAAATCTAGGGCATTTAGCCAGCTGGGATGATTAGGTAATCTTTGTTCTCAATAGTTGGGCAATTTTCATTGAAATTATGCAGTATAGCTATCATCAGAGTGTGGGTATTGGTAGGCTAATGAACTATTCCATTGGAGAAGGAATAAGTCTTGAAAATGAAGGAGCCAGAAGTACAATTTGAGTGCAGGTTGTGGCTGGGGAGTGTGAGATTATATGTAGACTGACCAAAAGAATGAACCCATAAACCAAGATGCAGCTTGGCTGAAAATTACATTGAGGAAAAAAAACTGCTCTAAGAGCTTCTCTCTACAAGCTGATTTTTTAAAAATTGCTTTGATTAGTCATAGAAATGAAAAATTTCCTGAGTGTGGGGGAGTTTTTAGACACTAAAAGGTATTGCCAAGAGAAATTAGGGAATCTTCTAGGATTGGTGAGAATGGAGGGACATCTTTAACAAGTAGTATAGATTTTTTTATCCGTCTAGGTTTATGAGTGCTGCTGCTTAAGGCCAGAAGGATGGACAAGATGACTTGTTTTTCTATCTCCCAGCATGTCATTCTTATTAATCTGTCAACATGTATTTATTGAGTGCCCACAGGGTGCACTCCAGTGTATTAGGCACAAAGATTTGATATTTGAGAAGAGCAATTGTCCCTGCCCTCGAGGAGCTCACAATCTAATAAGGGAGATATGACAAATGAATAGGTAATCAACAGAAACATATAAATATAAGCACTACAGGCATGTCTATAGGGAGAAGAATGACTTGGGGATTAGGTTGACAGGTTGGAGATTGGGTAAGGTTAGTCTGGGAAAGAAAGAAAAAAAGTGTTGGGAACTTGGGAGAAATGGACCTGTGGAGTTATGAATTATAGAAAGTGTGGGATATGGAACATTAGGTTAATGGGAAAGTTGTTCCATTCACATGGATTAGCTTAGGTAAAGGCCCAGAGGGAAATAGAATGAGGATTGTCAGAACAATTCCAAGGAAGACTACCTAAAAAGTATCATCTATGGGGTAGCTAGGTGGCGCAGTGGATAGAGCCCCAGCCCTGAAGTCAGGAGGACTTGAGTTCAAATCCGAACTCAGACCAAACATTTGACACTTAACTAGTTGTGTGACCCTGGGCAGGTCACTTAATCCCAAATGCCTAAAAAAAAGTATCGTCTATGAGAACAAATACATATTCTCCTCCATACTGAGTAACGATATGAGAATTTGACTGACTACTTCTGTATCCAAAAGGACCAGGGATGTAGATGATTAGCTGGCAGAGACAAAGACCTTGGCTGTTTTTCCATATTGGTTTTTCTTTTAGTCTGTATGGGAGAGGAGAGACTTAAGATAAAAAACTGAAGAACACCAAATTCTAAGAACCATCTGAGAATTATTAGACAATTAAGAATTGAGTATAGAGTCCAGTATATGGAATAATCACCATCATTCAGGGGCCCAAGCCCTGTCCCAGGAAGAGGAATCTCAAGACAATCCCAAGCCTATGGCACTTAACTAACTGGGGTGAACTAGCTCGTTTGACAGTTAAGGTTGAGAATATCTTACTGTGCTTGAGATGAAAGAACTCAGTTGTCAGGGTCCTAAAGACAAGATAAGGAGCATTCTACTGGTCTTAGGGAAGGAGAATTTTTCCCTCCCTTTTCTAAAAGAGCTTGAGTTAGCCTATAGATTGTATGCTAAGACAGCACAGAACAACCTAACCTTCCTTGATGTTGGAATATCCAAAGTTTTCAGCACAGCCAGAAGCTGAAGGCAGGGGAGGCTGAAGCTAAGGAATATCTTTTAGAGACTGGGCTCTGTTCCCTAAAGCCATATCCAGTGGAGACTACATGTCTAGCTGAACAGTGCCCAGTGAAGATTATAAGACCAGCAGGGAGATTAGTAGACTAGTGAAAAAAACAGTAGTATTACTAGGAGACCATCATGGCCCTTCAGTGTCACATGTGTGAGTTTCTCTATGCAAACATCTTTCATGTGTATACCTTGTCTATATGTATTCCCTAAGTACCTCTCCATGTATATGTATGTCCTCTGTATGCTTATTATTATTTTTTGGGGGGCTAGGTAATGGGGTTAAGTGACTTGCCCAGGGTCACAAAACTAGTAAGTGTTATGTGTCTGAGGCTGGATTTCAACTCAGGTCCTCCTGAATCCAGGGCAGGTGCTTTATCCACTGTGCCATCTAGCTGCCCTGTATGCTTATTTTTTAGGGAACTATGCTCCAGGTTTATTGGGGAAATGTTTTGTGGGATTGTTTTTTTTTTTTGTGGTTGGTTGTTGTTTCTACTTCTCTTATTACATTTAATTAAAAGCTTTTTCTTTGAAGTAATCATGTCTTCTGGTTGACTATTAAAGGTAAACACATGGGGGGCTCATGAACTATAGTTTTGGGGGATGCAAGGTACAGAATACCCTGAACCTGGGATAGTTGTTTGTGGTGGGATCTACCCTGTGGGTTGGGAGGTACTACAACTCTAAGGACTAACATGGAGAAGAGAGATTAGATTTATTCTGCTTGGCCTTGGAGGGGAGAACTAGGTCAATAAGTGGAAACATAAGCTCTCATATTAGGAGGAACTTTCTGATTATTTGATCTCTCAAAAATTGGAACTGTCTCACTCAGTGCTAATGATTTTTCCATCACTTGAAGTGACCAAGTGGAAGCTGAATAATTATTTTTTCATGGATATTACAGAAGGATTTTCTACTTACGAAAGTATTTGACTAAGTGATCTCTAAGGACCCTTCTAACTGAGATTCTGTGATTCTAAGGTAGGATGGCATTAACTTTGCTATACCCTTGATGTGAAGCATAGTTCAAAAGCAAGTAGTGAATTGTACTTAAATTACCTAGTGAAGGCCCTTCAAGTAAATGGCCCTCCCTTGTGCCTCTTTATATGAATGGCCTGATGAGCAGAACTGAATCCTACTTTTACATACCTAATTAACCAGCAATTGGCAGGAGCAGCCTTGATGTTCATTCTTTCCATTGATAAATAATGTACCATAGCTAAACCTATGCTGTCTTTATCACTATCCATTTAGCACTAAATCACCAACTTAATCAAAAAATGATTTGTGAATAAGGCTGCTTGATGGTCGGCTCCTGACTGCTCCCCTCTCTACTACTCACTTGCTCATGCCACATTTTTGACTGCTTACATTTATAAATGGGAGTGAGAGTAGAGTGAATGGAAGACTACCATCAGCCCCTGGAATGTATCTCAAGCCCTTGTTCTGGATTAATACAACTGTTTCCTGTCTCCTGAAATATGAAAATAGCACTACCTGTGTTTCTTGTTGCTAGGCTCATTTGCATTTTAAAAATTATGCGCTAAGTTTTCCGAGAAACTCAAACAGACTCAAATTATCAACCAAGCTCAGATACACATATCAGCACTGGGTGGAGAATCCTAATATTGAGGTGGACTATATAGTCCATTAATAATTAATATGTTAATAGTGAATAATTAATACAACATTCATTAGACTGCTATTTTAAAAATAAGCAATAATATCACTTTTCAGACTACCGTACACTGCCTGTACTGAATTGTATTGAAGAAAATTTTATTTACACGTCAAATGCTGCTGGAATGAAACAAAACCGCATTTACAAAAGGTTATGCTAACTTGGAATTATTAAATGGCAAGGGGGTGATAGTGATGTATTTATGTAAACAAGTAAAAATCTCCAAGTAGGTTTACATTACTTTAGATCCTTGATGGATTATTTTACACTCACTGTTATGATTTTATTTCAAATTATACCTATAGAGCAGGAGCGGAAGCACATAACTCATGAGTACTGACATCTTAACTTAAAAATCAGTTCTCTTTGTCCCCCATGGGGTTGTTTACCAGTGATAGTAGTTTAGATATATTTAACAGATTGTCTTGAGACAAAGGGAAGAGGAGGTTTTCCAACAGAGCCAATTCCTTAGGATGGCCAGGAGGATGACTGAATGATTGTCAAAACTGAGCACATCAACCGAATTACTGCCAAAGTCTTTCCATTCCTCTGGGTCATGCAGTGGTGACATAGTCTTGGCCTGAAAGTCATTGTGCTATTTGAGATTACATAGAAAGAGAATTTCAGATAGTCATGAGTCTTATTTAGGGCCTTGTGGTCTCACAAATGGGTTTAGAATGAGAGGAAGGAGAACAGTATGCCTCCATTTGGATGAATTTGGATTTCAACTTGCAGTCTGTGACATCTATAGAAAGAACTAGGACAGCATTTACTATTAGCTCACAGAAGCTTGGAAGCATTGTGGAATTTCAAGCTGTATGTCATATAATCCAATCCTCTCTATTAGGTGGGGAGATATTCAGTGACTCACTCACTTGAAATCACACTGGCAATGATGGGGCTGGACTTAAAAATCAGGCATCCTAACTCCCAAATAAATGTTGGTTCTCCATCTCCCACCCCCACAATGATGCATGTTATGTCAGTAGGAGAAACAAAAGAATACAGTAAAAGCTTTATTATCTGTCATGATGGATGAATCAGAGGCATGACATACAGTCAGTTCCAAGTGACCTTCATCTTTTAGGTCTCCTTACAGGTAGGAAGGAACAGAGCAAGTATTTCCGTTTCTTCTCTCTCTTATTTTCGTAGCTTCTCTAACATGCCTATCCATATTGCCATTATTAGTAATTTAATATATTTAATAGACTGGAATTTCCTAAAATCTTCCATATTACCCTAAAAATAAAAGTGAAACATCATTCACCACAATTGTTATGGAATTACTAAGTCAGGGATCAGCTCCACGGTGAGCTAGTACAATAATCCAAGGTTGCTAAAATAGGTGGAAAG
Organism: Phascolarctos cinereus; assembly: GCF_003287225.1. Taxonomy (NCBI): domain Eukaryota; kingdom Metazoa; phylum Chordata; class Mammalia; order Diprotodontia; family Phascolarctidae; genus Phascolarctos; species Phascolarctos cinereus. The sequence goes on along the minus strand of NW_027556098.1, from coordinate 24,428,558 downwards.
CTTTTTAAGGAGGCAAATCCTGATGGGTGGCTTCCTGAAGTTGGCATGCTGCAGCTATTTCAGGCTATTTGTCCTCTGCAGCTGGTCATTTATTGTATTTTAATCAATGTATTGTACATTTTTAAAAGCATGCTATTTTCATATATAAATCTGCGATGATGCACAGATGGGACATGACTTTTAAAAAATACACATTAATTAATCACTTCTCAGATAACCTTTTAAAATATCAGGTCAACATATGAGGCTAAATAATGAAGTCATGAGTCATTTCACAAGTGACACTTGAAAATGTTTCTACTTCCTTGTGTTATATATTGTATCTATGCCATTTGACATGTCCTTTCTAACTTTGTAATATCTTTGAGAGACAGGTGCTAGGAGTGCTAAATTAACAATGTAGAAGACCTCGTTCCAATTCTTCCTCAGTTGCTCAATAGCTTGTGATATTTTCTTATCTGCAAAATGAAGAAAAATGTTATGAGGTTAAAAAAAGATTACACATATATATGCATATATACACAAACAATATTTTCAAGGAATGCAGGTAAGTTCCTTGAAAATATTAAATAGCAATATATAAATGTGATTTAGGGGCAGTTAGCACAGTGAATAGAGTACTGGGCTTGGGGGCAGAAAGATTCCTCTTCCCAAGTTCAAATCTAGCTTCAGACAGTTTCTAGCTGTGTAACCCTGGGCAACTCATCTAACCCTGTGTGCCTTATTTGTAAGTTTCCTTATTTGTAGAAAAAAGAAGTAAATAGCAAACCACTCCAGTATCTTTGCCAAGAAAATCCAAAATGGGATTGGGAAGAGCTGGACACAACTGAATAACAACAACAACATCAAGGAGATCAACTCCATCAATATTTAAAGAAATTAGTTTAGATCAGGAGTAAGGAACCTGCAGCCTCGAGGCCACATGTGGCCCTCTAGGTCCTCAAGCACGGTGCTTTGACTGAATCCAAACTTCATAGAACAAATCAGGATTTGGATTCAGTCAAAGGGCCACACTTGAGGACCTAGAGGACCACATGTGGCTTTGAAGTCTCAGGTTCCCCACTCCTGGTTTAGATTATACCCTGGAAGGTCAGATACTGAAGCTAAAGCTTAAATACTTTGGCCACATAATGAGAGGACAGGAATCATGGAAAAGACTCTGATGTTGGGAAAGATTGAAGGTGAAAGGAAAAGGGGATGGCAGAGGATGAGATGTGTAGATAGTGTCATGGAAACAACAAACATGAACTTGGACAGACATTGTGAGATGGTGGAGGATAGAAAGGCCTGGAGTGCTCTGGTCCGTGGGGTCACAAAGAGTCAGACACAACTAATGACTGAACAACAACAACAACAGAACTGTGATTTATTATTATCCATATTGAATTATGTTCTAGGATTACTCTTCAATGGAAACTACTATTATTCCCCCAAACTCTCTACAAGGACAAACATCTTTCCCTTGAGTTTGCTTGAATGCATGAATAGTTCCAGGTGCCATGGTTTTCATTTCTCTCTGGCCAAAGTATCATTGATCTAAGCTAGGGAGCATCAGACTTTGAAGATAGGAATGCCAACACTCAGACCTTTTTTTCCTCTCTCAGCAATTTGGGAGATGTGACTAGTCTGACAAGTCTTATGGTGTGGGAAGGGAGGATAGTGAAAATGTGAGGGAGGACTTGGTAGTGGTGACTGGACCACACACCACTGCTAACCACCTTGCAGGTTGCATCCCTTCTTTAGTTGACCTCCAATCTATACTTCAACGACCATGAAAGCAGTGATGTAGAGAGCTCAATACACACACAGTTCCCATTAGAAGGCCATGTATACATGATGCCAAAATATCTGGGTATAAAACTGAAATATTCATATGTATTTTTTTCTATACAAATACCTAGATATTTGGAATTTCATTATCTCATAACCGATTTTAGGAAAGTGGTAAATGTTAAAGTTAGCTCATTTATGATTATACATACACATTCTGCATGCAAATGTACATTTACCATGTAAAAGCTATATTATTGTTATCTGAATTTTTTATTAGATTTTAAATGCTGGTTATTAGGTAAACAGGAATAAATTTCCATTAGATTTTTAGTGGGGAACTCCTTTCAGGTTCCACACTCCTTTCAGGCTTATAAAGAAGCCTGTGTGGTGTATGGATAAAATGGTGGCCTCTGAGCTAGTAAAAGCAGGGATCATCTCTCACATTTGGCACACACTGAGGGTATGACCCAGAGCAATTCTCTGAACCACTCAGCACTCCAGGCAACTCTTGAAGACTTTAAGTTGTAGAGAAGTTGCCAAGCAACCTTGGTAGAGGGAATTTCCTCACCCAGGAGCTTCCAAACCAATGAAATCATAAGACTAATCACCATCCCTAAGGTTGATATAATATAATATTTGCAAACCTTCAAGTTTTCATATTCATAATGTATTATGTATGTGTATTTACCATATATACATATGAACTATACAATCCAATATCAGTCATAATGTAAGCACAGCCACTGGGTTTCATTATGTTTTTAATCAGGAACCATTTTCAAGTGCAGCATATTTTCCCCAGGATTATAAACACTAGCATTCTTGTCACTGTTTTTCTCCAATGTTCTCTCTCCTCATATTGTTCTTTTTCAAAAGGTACTCCGTGTGAACTGAGTGACCAAAGCTGAATTCATTCTATGCATGCAAATACAAAGGAATAATCACAGTATCTAGCAAAATAGGGAGGCAGTGAGATGAAAGATACTTAGGCCTGCATATTATTTCCATTATAGATTGGGACAGTATTTTAATTTTGTGTGATCCCACTATTTGAATCAGCCAATCATATTTGAAACTTTCTGACCTGTTATTAGTTCCCCCCCCTTTCTCTAATCTTTATCTATTATATCCTCTCCTACTGCCTACAAATATATCCAAGTTTTTGCCATTCTTTTAAAAAAAAACCTCACCAAATCCTCCCATTCCTTCAAGCTGTTATCCCAAATCTCTCCTTTTTATAGCTCAATTCCTAAGAGAAGTCATCTATACTTATTTCCTCCATTTATTTTCCTCTCTCTTTGTTTCTTATTCCCCTTCAATCATGCCTCTGGCCTCATCACTCAATTGAAACTGCTCTTTCCAAAGTCACTAATGATTCTTAATTGCCAAATCTCATGGAACTTTCTGAATCTTCATTTTTCTTGACCTCTCTGGAGTGCTTGACAGTTTGGTTTTGCTCTCCTATTAGGTGATTTCTCCTTTCTGGGGTTTCATGAATATACTCTCTCTTGAATCTTCCCTTACTTTTCTTACTACGTATTTATGTCCTTTACTGGTTCATTATCCAAACCACGCCCCCTAATAGCACATGTTCTCTAAGGCCATCTATCCAAGGCCATCCCTTCTTCTTTCTCTACATTCTCTCCCTTGGTGACCTTATTAGCCAATTTCCATGGGTTTAACTATTGGCTGTGCAGATTCTCAGGTCTATTGTTGACTAGAAATTTCAAACTAGATGTCTTGGTTAATTTTAAAATTCATATGTCAGAATTCATTCACAAAACAGAATTCATTATCTCCCCCAAACACATTCACCTTCTGAATGTCCCTCATTTTGTTGAGGGATTGACCATTCATCTATTTACCCAGGTTTGTAGCTTCAACCTTATTCTGAACCCCTAACTTTCTTTTACCCCAAATTTCTAACCGGTTGCCAAATCCAAATTTCTAACAAGTTGCTGTTTCTATCTCTACAGCATATCCTGTATTTATCCCCTTTTTTCTTTCTTTTTTAAAAATTTATTTATTTAATTTTTAATTTATGCCCTTCTACTCCCACAGTCACCACCTTAGCTCAGGCTCTTATCACCTTTTACCTGGACCAGGGATGGGGAACCTGTGGCCTTGAGGCCACATGTGATCCTCAAGTGCAGCCCTTTGACTAAATCCAAACTTCATTCTATGAACACCTGAGTCCTGGACCATTGTAGTAACATCCTAATTTGTATCTCCCTGCATCAAGTTTCTCCCCTCTCTGATGATACATCCCACACACAGTTACTAAAGTGATTTTTGTAAAGCCCACATCTCACAATGTAATTTCCCTCCTCTATATATTCTAATGGTTCCCCCTTGCCTCTAGAATCAAGTATAAACTCTTCCGGTTCTATTTGAAAGCCCTTCACAATCTAGCCCCAACCTACTGTTACAGCCTTCTTACAGATTATTTCCCTTTGAGTTCTTTATATGCAACATATCTGAGCTTCATGTCTTTATCTTTAAACTGGTTTTTGCCTCATGCCTAGAATGCACTTCTTAGACTGCAACCTCTCAGAATCTTTTATTTCTTTAAAACAGTTCAAATCCCAACTTAGCTTTCCATATTTCCCAGCTTGTTAATGACTTCCCTTCTGAAAAAAGTACTTTGTGTATATTTCATTTATGTGTATATATGCATGCATTGTCACCTCTTGAAGAATATAAGTTCTTTGAGATAAGGGACTATTTCCTTTTTGTCTTTGCAATCCTGCCATCTAAAATAGTAATTGGCTCATAGTGAGTACTTCATGAAAGCCTGTTGATTGATCATTGTTATGCTTGGCCATTGCCAGTCATCTTGACTTACATCTTACTGCTAGACTCCAATGATTCTGGAGGAGACAGTGAGCTTGATGACTTTGCACAGCTCTGCCTCACTTAAATCCAATTCACTTGCAAGTCAAGACATCACTATCCTGATGTCATTGGTCCTTTCCAAGAACAAAGGACAAACAACAATCATTGTTATATGTCCATGTCTGATAGCTTCGTCTAGAATGTCAAGAAGGAGTCCTTATATTTAAGATAACTAAAAACCATTCTGATGGACAGAAGATACAGATGGTATGTGTGTTCTATCCATGTCCTACTACTCTGAGTCCCAGTATTTGGTTTTCATCCAGCATATGTTTAGGAGAGACCAGCCTTAGGTCAGATCCAAGTGGTTCAAGGTGGTTAGAGGCAACGGTGTTCTATACAATAAGTAGACAGATAAAAGGGGGCAGCTAGATGACTCAGTGGAGTCAAATCCAGCCTCAGACACTTAGTAGCTGTGTGACCTTAGGCAAGTCATTTAACCCCTCTTTGCCTAGGAGGTGGGCAGCTAGGTGGCTCAGTGGATAGAGCACTTGGCCTGGAGTCAGAAAGATCTGGGTTCAAATCCAAGTCTCTGACATATACTAGCTGCGTGACTCTGGCCAAATCATGTAACCTGCATTTACCTTAATCTACTGGAGAAGGAAATGGAAAACCACTCTAGTATCTTTGTCAGGAAAACCCCATGAATGTATGGTCTACAAGGTCACAAAGAGTCAGGCATGACTGAATAGCATCAAGACAAATAAAAACTGACATTTTTTTAAGAGTCATCAATATGAAGTAGGGAAATCTCCAACCTTACACTCACATACTAATTACATGAAAGTTAGAAGAAAGGCATATTTTGCCTGGCACAGTATTTTTTGGTGCTATGTGGTCCCACTGTATGAATCAATCAAACCCATTTGGTTCCTGCTGCCGGTCTAGATTCCTCCAGACCTGAAGAGCCGCCTTGGCATATGAACATGATGTTAATAACCTTTAGTGATTACTACTGAATTATTTTCCCTTATAGTATTTATGTGCCTTTGTCTTCCATACCTTTTATCCTAGGATTGATGAACCATATCAAAAAAATAGATGGACTCAGTCTTTAGTCATGGAACACAATGAAACTTATTAAACTACATGGAGTTACCAAAATGGAGTGAGAAGACCTGAGTTCAAAATGTGTTTCTGATATTTAATACCAATGTGACCTGTGCAAGTCACTTAATTTCCCTAGACATCAATTTTCTCATCTGAAAAAATAAAGAGTTTGAAATGAATGGCCCAAGGCCCCTTCCAACTCTAGAATTCTATTTTATGACATTCCATAGTCAAACTTACTGAATTGGTCAAGCAGTCATTAAAAGGAATAATAGAGAGAAAATACATGTTGTCTTTAATTATTCCCTACCTTATATCACTACCATCATGATTTACATAGGCCAATTTCTGTCCCCCACTTCTTTATGGAACATTGACCACCTCAAGCCCTAGTTATCGCTCACTCCTCTGGTCTCCAACAGCAGTTTGACTGAATGTTTGAATCTTTAAATCAATATGTGAATAAATTAATGAAAAGTATTCATTGTTCGGAGAACAATGCTGATATTTCCCAGTCACAATTATACACTGTAACCTAGCCAGGAACTCAAAGTCCTGTGGTAGCTGTTCTTTGGCAGGACCAGGAGGACCTGTGAGCTCTCAGGATCTCAGTGCTGCCTTGGCGGACCTCATGTAAAAGTCCTGTTTTCACCTCATATTTCATCGTGATAAAAGATAGTAAGTTCATTTTTACCACTCTCTTTCTATATTTTTATTTTGGTTTTGTTTTTAAATTTAAATTTATTTTTTCCTTGGCTTTCTGAACATCTGTCAGAAACCTATCAGGTGCAATAATTGCTGGCTTTTGTTGTCCTTACCTTCTTCAGTGGCCCCTGTACCATCTCTATTTAAAGAGTCAGCAAGGGATTCAAGTATTTTAGACATTCTTTTAAGGTTCAAGAAATATTTTGAAAAATGTTATAAACCTCTAATTAAAGTGTTTAAGGTCTTACCATGTCAGCGTTCTGACTTGAGGATCCAATTAAATTTAGATAATAATAGCTCACATTCATGCAGAGCTTTAAGAGTAACAAAGCACTTTTCTCATGACAACCTAGTGAAACAACCAGTATAAGTATTACTTCCCCCCCCCAATTTTACTGGTGAGGAAATTGAGGCACAAAGAAGTTATTTTACTTGCCAAACATAACACCACTGGTAAGAGTCAGAACCAGAATTTGAACTCCTTACTTTGTGCTTGCACCACTATAACATGTTGCTTAATATCATGTTAAGTTGAATCACTTTACAAAATACATTTATTCCAAAGTTACTAACTGGTAATATAGTAGTTATATCCCCAAATCTAGAAATACAACAATTCAGTATCTCAGAAGTAAAGACTCCTGCTCTTATCTATTAATCGTAGTCTAAGATCAGGCTAAAAGCAGATAAAGTTCAAAAAAAGTCACTCATCTAGCCAAAGATGATAAGAACGAATCTTATTCAAATTTCATGAGATTAGAGATTAGATTTGCTCAAACTTGTGAGCAAACTCCTCCCAGCTTCATCCCAGCTGGCTGACCTCTTGTGCAACTTGACTTAAATATTCTGATCATAACTTGATTTTTTATTTCCTTCAGCTTGTCTGATACATTCTTATTAAACTATCAATTGCTATGTCCACACAATCTATCAACATAGGAGTATACCAGGCTTTGATTATCCAACCCACCAATTGTTATATCTTTGTCTCAGAGACAACTGCTAAAGAGTCATGTTCTGAGCAAGACCCTAGTGACGGTGGCTATAAGGTACTCATTTATTAACTAATTTGAAGGAAGCTTCCCTCAAGCTGTTCTGCATTTCCCATTGCTCTTCAACATTTGTTCACTAACCATTTTCTAGTACCATTTGGAAATTCTATTAGTTCATTGTCCCCAGGACTCTGGATATTAGAAGATTTGGTAGCTCTGATTAATTCCTAAGGTATTCATTCATTGCTTGCCTTGTGTAAATTTTCCACACAAACTGAGAATACTGATCAGAATCAATAAGTTTGAGGAGGGCCTTCAGAAATAAAATTCCTCTTTACCAACAACCTGGCAGTTGTTGTAGCAGTGTTGTTCTGAGTGGGGCCCACCTCAATCCATTCTGAAAAAGGATCGATGAGAACCATGAGGTATTGATCTTTCTGTCATGCCTCTGGGCTACTGCCCTATAAAGTCAGTTTGTAATTTTGTTTGCGGCCCCAATTTTTTAAACCAGTGTTGAAGGGTCCCTCCTGCCCTCCTATGTATCTAGAGACCTGTGCACAGATGAAGAGATGTTATTACCAGAGTTCTGTACATTGAGGCTTAATAAATATTTTTTGAATTGAACTTATTTACTTTCTCCCAGTGCCCATTGAGAATCATTTTCTTCATCACTGCCTCTTCATCTCAGTGCTATTCAGTAGAGGACCAACTTAGAATTCAGTATAGGAACTCTTGTTTCTTTTTCTCTGCAATTTATGTGAACCTTGGATTGATTCGAGACACGACCTCTTTTTCCTGCGCTTTCATCCCTCCCCATCCTCCAACTCCTCCTAAGAGATCATATAAAATTTCTATTGCTGTTTACAATTCCAGAAAAAATCAGCATAGCATCTCTATATGGAACCTAATACTGTGTGTGTAAGTATAAAATGAATGGACCACAGGCCAGCCAATGTGCTCCTTTTAATTATCTTAATCAAAGTGGATCAGTATTCTATTGGTTCTTCTATATCCATAGTGGCCATTTGAGCAACATCATAGAGATGTGAAAGATTTAGGGTGTCAAATAGAAAATACTGATTTTTGTATATAGCCATTGAGGAAAGTTGTTTTGCTTGACTATGCATATTCATAACAATAAATTCAACCATTTTTCTTTTCTTTTCTCTTCTCTTTTCATTTGATAATAAGGTGGGGAGTGGGAGGGAGGAAAAATCGATTTCTGTTCGTTTAAAAAGTAGAGGGTGAAGGTGTACAGATAAGAAATGTTGAATGTACTTTCAGATAAAGTCATTATTATTCTTTTTACTTCATTGTTTTACTTCATTATAAAAGTCCTCTCACAAGTAGGAGTAATATATAAATATTTATCATGTAAAATGATAATGATAATAATAGCTAACATTTGCATAGCACCTATTATGGGCCAGGTACTGTGCTAAGTGCTTTACAAATATTAACTCATTTGATCCTTGCATCAGCCCTGGGAGGTAGGTGGTTTTGTTATCCCCATTTTATGGCTGAGGAAACTGAAATAAATAGAAATTAAGTGATTTGTCCAGGTCCACACAACTAGGAACATTGAATTCAGATCTTCCTGACTTCAGGCCCAGTGCTCTAATCCACTGTACTACCTGACTGCTAACATCTATAAAACTGAAAATATGGTATCGTGCATTTCAGTCTGAATCCATCTCACTTTTCTCAAATAAAAGTGCACAAAATCTCCCTTGTGCAAATGAAGGAACAATAACCATGTGTTGCCTTGGACACAGAGGGGAAACAAATGATCCCTTCTCTCCCCAGTGTAGTGTTCCTTTTTCCTAACTTAGTGCACTGGCAGAAGACCTTTCCATGTTTCTTCAACCCTTGCTTGGGCACAAAGAAAGCCAATGGATGTGACTGGAGAATCCATTTATTATGGACTCTTTAGTTTCTCTTTCCTGATGTGTCTTAGGCCACACATACCCTCTTTTAGAGCTCAATCTGTATCAGGAATTCCTAACCTGACAAGAGGCAGAAGAACTTGATCCATAATCCATTTTTTTGAGGCCTTTGCTCCTCTACCTAACATGTCTTCAAACAGGAAAGTCTGAAAGGGCATTTTAAAATACAGAAGAATTATTTTTTAGTATTTTTAGGGAAATTTATAAAAAGGGGGGGGTTACATGCTTTCACAAAGGTTAAAAATGTCTCTCTAGATAGAGCTGTATACAAGCACCATGAATAGGTCTATGACACAATGACAGTATATGAGAAAGGGTGGATAATTATGTGTAGGGTGATCAGGCTAACTCACTCTTCCTTTCAGAGGTAGACGGAAGAGACTTACTCAGTGGGGGTTATTTTAGAGATGAAGAAAAGTTTGAACAGAGTTTTTGATTAAGAGAAATTCAATAAAGAGTAACTTTCTGAGATTTTATGAGGAATTCAGCATATGCTGGAGACTTCAGGGATATGAGTATAACGTAATATGGCAATGTCAAGTTATGTAATATTATGTCATAACATGAGCCCAAAGAGCATTAGCCCCTATAAGAGACATTCTAAGATATTCTGGAACATTCTGGAATGCAAGTAGGGTTAAGAACATAGATGGATGGGATAAAAGATGAAGTTCATATTTTTCTTAACCTCGTTAGTAAAGTGTCTCTTGGCCCTTCTGTACTGATAAAAAGGATCAAGAAACCCAATGCTTTCGATTCTTTGGATCCAAGGTATTCTGCATCTCCAGGATGATGCTTTCAAATCAAAGTTGTTTTTCTCTCTTGAAGGTAATATTTAGCTTATCTAGTCATCTAGCAGCCACCTGAAAAAAAGAAATTGATGGTAGGAATTTTTCCCTGTTTGTTGAAAGAAGCAGTGCACAAGAAAATCAGAAGATGAGAACAGATGCTTTGGGTGGAAGATGATAAGAGAGCTGATTGATGGATTCCACACAGCCTCTGAAACTGGGGTCTCATATCAGAGGGAAAAATTCTCAGGGTTTTGCCTCTTGTTGCCTTTTACTGCCTCCGATGGCTTGAGAGGGAGAAAATAGAGGTGGATAAATCTTTAAATCTTCTTTGCTGGGCTGATTGGAAGAAGAGGTATTGCTTTGCTAAGAGCTGGTCAGAGAAAACATAATCCTCTGTTATTTGAAGAGCTGTCTGGGGGGAAAAACTGCATCGCCCTCTCACTATCTAAAGCTTGAGAGAGGGGAAATCTCTCATAGCCTATAGAGAACAGCACCGATTATCTTGATGGATTCCAGACTTAAGGGAAATACTACTTCACTGAAAAATGTTGCTGTTATTCCACAAGAGCTTAACATTGCCTCAGTGGTCCTAGGCTGTCGGAGGAGCGGCTTTGTTTAGCAAGAGAAGGGACTAAGAAGGGGATCATATGACATATAATGCAGATTGTTCCCTGAAAGACCACCAAGATCAAGACCTAGTGTCCAGAGTCATGGACTGCTCTAGGCACATGTCCTTACTCATGGACCTCATTATTAGGTTTCTATGGATTTGTGCCCATTTCCCCCCATGGATATTGTGTAAACATTGATAGTAAGAGTGTGATTAAGGAGTAGGGATAGATGATTATATTTGATTGCTCCTACTTTTTCTGTTTATTTAGCAAATGTTATTAAAAAGTATTAGTGTTTTCCCCTTCTCATTAATAAATATTTTATGCATTAGAGTTAGGGGTGCCATAGTGATTGTCTTATTTAAGTTGGAAGCCCACCAGTGGGAGTTCAGGAGATAGAGTGGTGAGTAGTGCACTATGCCACAGGCTACCCTACCTCCATGGAGTCAGTTCTATGCCCATGCTACGGAGAGAAGAAAGAAGGGTCCAGAACAGAGCTTTGAGGAATGCCCACAGTTGGGGGGTTTGACTTGGGTGAGAGTGAGAATTAATATCGAGGCAGTTAGAAGGAGAACCGGAAGAACACAGTGATGCAAACCCAGAGAAGAAAGAGCATCTACAAGGAAGAGAAAGTAGTTAACAGTGTTAGATGCAGCAAAGAGGTTCAAAAGGTCTGAGAAAAGACCCTCAGATTTCTAAACTATAAGGTTACTAATAACTTTGGACAGAGCAGTTTCAGTTGAATAACGAGGTTAGAATTCAGGTTGCAAAAAAAAAAAGATGAGAATTCATAATAGAAAAAAATGTTTTGAAAATAATTTTGGATGGTAATAGCTCCATCTTTGTAAATATTGACTCCCTAATGTTAGGGATGGTGTCAATATCACATGTATTTGCATCTGCCTCTATCTTTCCTTCCATGGATTTTCATGGAAGTTGGGTTTTGTAGTTTTTTTTTTTCCTTAAGTATAGGAGGATCACAGCAAGGAGGGCAGATTTCATCAGCACAATGGTCTCATAGTGTGGAAACTCCCGCTGCTATTATGGGTTGGCAGCTTATTTTCTCAGTTTTATGGATATGTGTGGATCATTGAGAAGTTAAGTTATGAACCTTGGTTTAGACAGCTAATTTTGTTAGGTTTTCCTGACTCTTTATAAGAAGACAGTCCTCTACCTACTACAAAATATTGCCTCTCTGCTGGGTACATGTAATGTAAAAAAGACTTAGGACTATGTACTTTTGAGTTTAACATCATATAACCGTTTAAGTCTAATGAAGTAAGAAGACATTCCCCCGCCTCTAAAGTTGTTGGTGTGTTAGGAGTTTCATAGAGGTTTTTGAATGAGTATCATTCTCAATACAGGCAAGGTCATAACTTGTAAATTCACAGAAAAGACATAGAAGACTCAGTCTACTACACGGAAAATGAATTTCTTGAGATCATTGACCCTTATAAAGATGCGTTCTGGACCATGGACATGTAATCTAAAAATGCTGCCAGGAGATGGATAATCAGTAATCCCCATCCTTCCACTGTAGTACAAGAAGAATGTTTTTTTTTTCCAAAGTGGATGACTACATCTGGTAAATTTTACTTTAGTTTAATGGTGGTTTTAGAAGCATCTAACCTGTTAAATACCTGACAAACCGTATGTTAAAGACAAGCTGAAACTGCATAGTTAGCAGCAAAAAGAGGTTTTGAAAAGCAGTTTGTGATTAAGTGGGTAGGGACCAGCATTTAGGGTCATTTTCATTTTCTCCCATTCATTTTAATGATCCATTTGAGAATACATGTGGTGAAATGGTTAAAATGAGCCACCTCTCTCAGAATTAGCAACACCTTCTGTTAACACAGGCTTTAATGCCCAATGTTTTTAAAATCTCAGAGAACACCAACCTGCTTTGGCATCTTTTACAATGTTAAAAAAATCAAAAGTCTGTGTATGTGTAGACTTGTGTATATAAATACCAGAATAAATGAAAGAATGAATAACCCATAATATTTCCATGTTTTTCATCTGCATACTAGAATCTTATTGTAACACAATTCTTATTACTGGGTAAAATAAACTTCATTTTGAGGCAACTATCCAATGGAGTTTAGTTGTTAAGATAGCACAAAGTATTTCATTCTAAAGTGCTCTCATCCAAAAGTTTTGTCTATACTATTGCACTGACCTTGGAGTCAGCTCCAGTGTAATTCTTAATCCTCATTATTAAGAGGTGGTTATTGTAGATCATACAGCTGAAGAAATTGAGCTTTGATTAAATTAACACCTTTTTGGACTGATTTATGGTCAAGCAATGTCTATGGAGATTAGGACAAAAATTCTGTTCTTTGGTTGTCTATTCATTCATATAACTATTAGGTAGTTTACATGTTTAACCTACTTACTGTTTCCCATATTTTGTAGTTGTTCAGTCATTTCAGTTGTGTTTGATGCTTTGTAATCCCATTTGGACTTTTCTTGGTAAAGATATTGGCATGGTTTGTCATTTCCTTCTCCAACTCATTTGACAGATGAGGAAACTGAGGCTAACAGGGTTAAGTGACTTGCCCAGGGTCACACAGATAGTAAGTGTCTGAGGCTGGATTTGAACTGAGGCCTTCCTGACTCCAGACCTAGCCTTCTATCTACTGTGTCGCCTAGCTACCCATATATGTTTCTAATATAGTACTATCAATTTTCCATCTCTGTATCTTTGCACAGGTTGTCCCCCACTCCCAGAACATAATTCCTTTTCACTTCATCTCTGTCAGTTAGTCAGCAAACATTAATTATGTTCTTATTCTGTGCTATGTACTATGCTAAGAAATTACTTTATATATTTATCATCAGTCACATTTAATGGCTAGGCATCTTACTTGTAATACAATAGTGAACATGCCTTGTTGTCCTGCCTAGTCTCAAGTTTTCTTTAAGGACTTGATTGTCTCTTGGGATTGATTAGCTCTTGGGATACACACATGCATACAAACACACACAGACACACACATATACACATACATATGTATATCAGTGTATGCATATGTATACATATATATAGGCATGTATACACATACCTATATATACATATATGCAGTATTATATGTGCTTATATTCTCTATTTATGGGAAACTGGCATTTACCTGAGTTCGATTAGGATGTGTCTCTTCCTTCTGGGACATCCAATTGGGATTGGTGGTGGTACAATTAGATAGAGCGGTGAGCCTGGGGTTAGAAACACCTGAGTTCAAATCCAGCCTCAGACGTTTACCAGCTGTGTGACCCCGGTCAAGTCACTTATTATGATTATTCTATGTCATTATGTTGGATTTCATATAAATGAGATGAATGCCAGTGAGGATTCAGGAGCTAGAATGGTGAGAAACAAATTTATTCTCCTTTATGGCCCAGAGAGATGAATTGTAGCAGCAGGTCACCAGAGTGAATTGCAGTTAGAGTGAGCAAGCCAGCACCAGCCTGGGAAGAAAAGGAGCATAGGAAAAGTTGGGAGTTAGTTCAATACACAGGCTACATAGGAAATGTAGGAAGTGGGAAGCCAAACTCCTTCTAACTGCCATACAATCTCATCAGCACTGATAAGGTACCAATTCTGGAAGGTAGAGGAAGGTTGCTCCTTAGCTTTGGTTACCCATCCTCTTCAAGAGGAATTCACAGCATTGCTGAAGAAGGGGAGAAGGGGTAGGGCATGAAGACATCATCTAGAAATCAGATGAATCACTTGACCTTGTATGCTTTATCTTCTCCCACATGACAGAAATGACACGACAGATCTAAATTACTCTTCACAGAAGCATCCAAAGCCAAGTTCAAAAGACATCACCTAACTGGTGAACCCTGGGCCAGAGTCTAGTCTCCATTTGCAGAGTCTAATATCTCTAACGATAATGCTCTCTGACCAGAAGTCCAAGTGTTACATATGTGCGTAGATAGATAGATGATAGAAAGGTAGATAGATAGATAGATAGATAGATAGATAGATAGATAGGCAGATAGATGGATGGATGGATGATTGATAGAAAGATGTAAATTCATTGACAAAAGGGACTTGATTCTTTTTTTTGTTTATTTCCCCAGCTCCTACCTCAGTGCTTTGAAAATACAAGGTATTTAGCATGTCTTCATGAAATAAGGTGTGCCCCAAGACTCCCAAAGTATGCTCATAACTGACAGAGTAAAGCTATACTGCTCTAAGAATTAATTCAGAACACTAGCAGTAAAACAATAGTGATTCTTAAGAAGAATATGAAATATCTCCTCTCAAAATGATCATTTTAGCAAAGACAGGTGTCTCCTCCAGGGAGTATATAGCTAATGTTGGAAAAAACTAGTGGCTTAAGTAAAGGAAGGGAGAGCCTCAACTTCCCTTGACAATCCATCAAGATCCAACTCTATCTGTTTTGTCAGAATGTCAAGTCATTCCTGTGGTCTGTTGGGTAACATTCAACCAGGCTGTGTTACCAGAGCACTCTTTTGGGAATGGATGTCATGTGCACATAGCAGATGAGTTTATTATGATTGCTTCCATTATGATGGATATCAAATTAATTTTTAATGGTTCAATAGCTCTTACATTATGTACACTCCAGAAAAATAGTGCTTTTGTCAGTATAATTAGAATTCATCCCTTCCTTTCTGTTCCCACTGTCACCACCTTAGTTTAGGCCCTTATTGCCTTTATCTGGACTCTTGTAATTGACTGCAAATAGTATTCCTGTCTCCTCCAGTCTCTCTCCACTCTAATCCTTCATACTTCTGCCTAATGCATTGGTCTGATTACGTGGCTCCCACATGCAACAAATATGCAGTGGTTTCCCAATGTATTCCAAATAAATTATACATACTTAGGCTGGCTTTCAAAGTCATTCACAATTTATCTCCAGCCTTCCCCTTGTAGGGTTATTTCACTCTGTTATAACCAAAAGACTGGATTCCCAACTCTCTCTTCATCTTTTCCTGCCTCTATTCATTTAATCACACCAGCTACTAAGCCTATAAGAGCTACCTCCTGGCTCTCCAACCTTGCCTGTTGAAATTCTACCTTTCGCCTGAGGCCCAAATAGGATCTCTCCTCATCCAGGAGAGACATTTTCCCACCTGTAAGTTTTGCTTCTTCCTGAATTTCATGTGGAAGGTATTCTAAGGTTAGCAGCCCACTCTCCCAGGGAGTCTCATCTCCCTGGGACTTGTTATGGATCCTCAGTTTTATAATATGAGTACCCTCCCCACCCTCCAAAGGAAAGTACTCTGTATTACTTAAAAGCAAAGTAGCTCACTTCGGCTCTGAGTCCTCCTCCCAAAAGGACTTCTCAGTCAATTAGCATCTTATTAAAGAGCTAATCCTGCTGAAGGACTGACATAGAATTAAGGAAGCATAAGAAGGATTTAGCAGAGTCTTTCCAGGTTCCTCTTGGGTACACTTCCTATTACTGAATTTTTTATTTTATCTTGTTGATATATCTTGTTTAATCTAGCAGTCACATCTCAAAAAATAATCATGATACCATGCCTTAACCAAAGTACTAAAAGCAATTAAGAAAAACTGTCTAAAAGTTTGATTATAAATTATAGTATATGCTACTTTTCACTGTTATTAGTAAAGGGATATTATAATAGACAAGAAAAAAGGTGCTCCAATTGAATATTTTTATACCAATATAATTTATTTTATTTGACCCAATTTGTTACTATTTAATGTTGCTTTCATTAACATTTAAAGAACAATTGTATTCATCACCCTGCTTTACTTTATAAAAGTCTTCCCATATTTCTCTGAATTATTTTTGTGTTTCCTTAAAACTATCATTGTATTCCATTATATTCATAATGCAATGTATGGAATATGTCAGTTTCTTCAGTCATATCCAAATCATTGTAAAGATGATTGGTTTACGGATTTTATTCAATTGTAGTATTCCTATGAATATTTTTGTACATATAGATCCTTTCTTGATATCAATAGTTTCATTTCATGTAGACAGTAGTTGTACCTCTAGGTCAAAAGATAGGAACAATTTAGTGACTTTTATCACAAAATTCTAAGATCTTTTCCAGAATCATTGAACCATACATATATTATATATATGTACATATCTTTTTGGCCATTTATCTATTGAGAAATAGCTAATAACCTTATAAATTTTTGTCAGTTCCCTACAGATTTGGTATATCTTTTTTATCAGAGATATTTGATACAAATATTTTTCTTAATCTGTATCTTTTATTCTTAATCCAATTGTATTGCTTTCATTTATACAAAAGATTTAAAAATTTTCATGACTGAAACTATTTTCTTTCATAATATCTTCTATTCTACTGTTTCTTATCAATTATTCCCCTATCCATGAATGTGAAATATATAATAAACCATTCTCCTCTAACTTTCCACTGATATGACTTTTTATACTCATATAATATATCTATTTAGATTTTACTATGGCTTGTGGTATGAAATGCTGATCTACACCTATTTTCCACTGAACATTCATAAGTCTCGTCTTTAGTAATTAATGTTCTTGGGTTTAGCAAATACTAGATTATTCTATTCATTTGCTTTTAGGTTATACTAGTCTAATCTCACTGATTGTCAACTACCCATAGTTTTGCTAATTACTGACATATAATTTAAAATTTGGTAGCACCACATTCTCTTCTTTCTCTTTTTGATGAATATTTGACCTTTTGTTACTCACATAAAATTTGCTGTTATTTTGTTTAATTCGATTGATATATTGTGAAAACTTTAGATTAATTGGGAATATTTTTTCTATTGGCATGATGCAACCATGAATATTGAATCTTTAATTATTTAGGTTTGTGGTTGTTGTTATATGAATCCCATGTGTGTCTTTGTAGACTGACTCCCAAATACTTAATGGGGTTGTTTATTCCCTTAAAGAGCATTTATTTTTATACTCACTCTCCCTGGATTTCATTAGTAATATGTGGAAATTCCAATGGTTTTATGGATTTATTTTACATTTTACTGCTTTGTGGAAGAGATTTATTATCTCATTTATTGAGGGTGGGGATGCCCTTAGATTTCCTAAGTTGTCCAAGATTACTTTTTAAATTTATGTATCTAGTAGTTCTTCATGTAATATTGGTGTTATTGGATATGCATATTTCAGTCTTATTGAGAAAGCTTCTAGTTGTTCTTTTTTTTACAAATAATGATAGGTATTGGTTTTAGTTCAATGTTTTTAATCATCTTTAGAAAGGTACTTAAATCTCCACATATTTTATTTTTTCTAAACATAGGTAGATAAAGTATCTTTTTCAAAGTCTTATTCTATATGTATTAATAGAATCATGTGGTGTGTTGTTTTTATTATTGATATAGTTAATAATAACAGATTTGCTTAATGTTGAACCATCCTTGCATCCCTGGTATAAATGCAACTTGTTCATAATGAATAAGTTTTGATGTATTATCAGCATTTAATTTTAATTTTGCATCAATATTCAGTAATAATATTGGTCATTAGTTGTCTTTCTCTTATTTATCCCTCCTAGGTTTAAATATTAAGACTGTATTTGTCCATTAGGAAACATTTGGTGGAGTAACTCTTTCCTTTTTCTGAGAATAGATTATTTAGCATAAGGAATGGTATTTTGAATATTTGACGAAATCCATTTCTTATTCAATGTATTCTTGGGTTTTTCCCCCTTGAGATTACATTTATAGTTTACTTAATTTTTTCTTTCTGAGATTGAATTATTCAAATTCCAGGTTTCTTTTTTTAATTAATGTTCATATTTTATACTTTTAAAAATATTTATTTACTTTTTATTTTCAACGAGTTTAGGGACTTCTGCTACCTTTCTTTATTTCTTTTCCACCAACTGTGAATCTCTCCTCATTTTTTATCTTGATAAATCAGTACTCTTCTTAAAATCAGATTTTCTAGTGTTATATCAATTTTTTAGTCTTCAAAATATTTTGTTAATCAGTCAACTCATCACTTGGTTTTTAATGCTTTGTCTTCACTTTGATTTTCAGTTTTTATTCTTTGATTTATTTCTTTTTGGAATTACTAATCTCTGTTTTTTCTAAATTTCTTTGTAATATCTGGTCAGGTATAGCATGAAGAGTGGTTAGAGACTACAGAAGAGAAGACAAAGCAGAAAAGCGTAACTTTCCAAATTCTCTAGCAAGATATCTGCTGTTGGGATGGAGAATAATGAAAGTAATCATAAAACTTCCCACCTGAGACACAAAGATACCAACCTATTTTGGAAAGGAAGTAGGAACTATGTCAAATATGATAAAATCACTGCAATGGAAGAGTACTGCTCCAACTTCAAATGTGGCCACATTACCAGAGTTATTGTCACACAGCCTTAGGCAAGCCATGAGAGAGATGTTACAACTGCACCAATAATGGATCCCCAACTATTATTCTTCAGAAGTACCTCTCATGAGAGAAGAAACTTCACCTCTGATTAGCATATGTTATTGATACACTACAAAGTGAACAAGGATCAGACGCAAGATGAATATGCCTGTTATCAGTCTTAGAAGGCTAGCATTGGAAGAGCTGTAGATGTTAAAAATTGAAAATCCACCTGTTACAGGGTTTGAATACTTGAGGGCACTGGATAATCACCTTGGAATTATGGAGAATGCAAAGCTCCTTCATGTTAAGTTACTTATTACAACCCAAAAGGAGGAAAAGAAAATGCCTTTCCATTTTACAGAAGTTAGAAGTAAATTATGATCAAAAGTATAGTTATCTTGGAGTATTGTGGACCATATCAAGTGTGCTCAGGAGCTCTAAAGTTCTCAAGATGATGAATTGTTCTTGCAAAAATTGCAGCTGCCTCTATTTGCAGAAACAAGACTAGCTTCTTAGTTTCTCATAATGGAGTGAAAACTGATCAGGGACAAAGAAAGAAAGGAATTAAAGAGAATTGGGAAAAAAAAGTTGTTCATTGAATAGACTGCTATCCTATTCTCATGTTGGAAACTAAGATGAAGGAGTAGAGATGAAAGAAATCTTAGAGATTTGTTTTATAGATGAGAAAACTGAGACCCAGGAATATGGAGTGACTTGCCCAAGATCATTTTTACTATATAGGTCATGATGCAGACCCAGGTCTTCTGACTCCAAAACATGCTACCTCTGTAGCTGAACAAATAAAGTCAGGCTGCATTCCAAGATGAAATTTGAGTCTCTACTTCTACATGAATTAGTGAGGCTCAACCCCAGGGTAAGGGAGGGGGGCAATCAGCACTTTAAAGTCCAAAGGGATGTAGCTGACCCACATGAAATTATGAATTCTGAAGTATATTTTAGTGTTAATTTAATGTGTTTGATATTTGTATCAAGTAAATGACTTTCATATTGCAAACATAAATAGTTTACCAGACTTACTACAGTAAAGGAGCTATGAATAAAAGACACTCTAGCTAACTGGAAATGATAGACCTTTCTTCAATAACCTGTGAGTTCCATTCCTCTTGGTCTCATAGAACCATTATCCGAAGTGACTGTAAAGATTATGGAAATAACATGTTCTGCTATTTTTAGTAATGGGCCTTAGGAGACCATTACGTCTGATCCATTTTACAAGCAGAGTAAGTCATTACCCCTCACATCCGTAAAAAGAACTAGAATGCTGTGTTAGTGAAAATGACTTCATCTCAGGAGCATTATCATAGGACATCTGGAATTTCCAAGCAGAATTATTGATGTCTGTAAAGAGTTAGGTATAGATGTTTACAGCTTTCTCAATAGACACAAAATAGAGAAGAGATATGGGATGTTAGCTAGCAGAGATGGTTGGATGGCTCAGACGAAGGTTTTTTGAAGACGGAAGAGACATGGACATGTTCATAGGCAGTGGGAAAGCAGCCTGTAGATAATAATAGATTGAAAATAAGTGAGATAGTGGGGATGACAGTAGGGTTAATCTACTGGATAAGATGGGATGGCAAGTAATCATTTGTGAATGTAAAGGGGCTTGCCTTGGCAAAGAAAAAGACCACCTCCCTGTGTGAGATAATGGTGAAACAGACATAGTGAAAGAAGACATCTGGAAGATATAAGTTCAGGAGAAGGGGAGAAGTGGAAGCAAATGGCTACTACATTTTCGGTGAAATATGAGTCAAGGTTATCAACTGGGAGGGGATGGGTATAAAAAGTACTATGAGAGGTCTAAGGGGGAATGAAAAGTTTTGGAAAAATTGTGCTAAATGGGATAGTGACTTAGAGAAATATAAAAAGATTGTCTTGCAGCAATGAGGGCCCAGTTGAGAATGCGTAACATAAATTTGTATTGAATCCGATTAGTGTGGTTTTGTGATTTTCTCCAGCTTCTTCAATCAGCATGAGAGTGTGAGTGAAGGCAGTAGATAGTGGAAGCTAATCCAGGACTGAGGGTTGGTAGGGCAAGGTCAGCAATAGGATGTGAAGGCAAGGGATTCATGAGAAGCCAATGTAAAGTTGAACTAGTTCACTGAGTTAAGATGAGGAAGGCAGATGAATGTGTCTAGTACAGAGTGATAGCCTGGGAAGGAACTAAGAGGTGGAAAGATTGGAAGTCATAGTAAGGAAGAAGGGTCTCAAGGCAAAAGGAGGGTCAGAATGACAATAGATTGTGATTAATTAAGAGTATTTCAGAGTTTATAAGTATAGGCTGCAGAGCAGGTATCAATGTCAGTTGGTAAAAATCATTTCTTTCCACAAATCTATGAAATCACAGGTTCATCGTGTATGAAATCCTGTAACTCCGTAGCTATAGGCAGTGAAGGCCTTCCTTTTCTTCCAACTCATATTGAGGCAAAAGTAGTGCTTATGTATTACAGAATCACTGAATTTGAATGAACTAGAAGGGATCTCAATAAGCATCTAGTGAGACTTGTTGCAATAAAAAAAAAAAATTCTACTATAAGACAGCCTGTGAACTATCCAGATTCTGCTTATAGACTTCCAAGAAGGGGCAAACCATGACCTTTTGAGAGAGCCCATTCTACTTTTTGGACAACTCAAATCATTGGCAAGATTTTCCTGATATCAAGCCTAAATTTGTCCCTCTGCAACTTTTGCCCATCAATCCTGGTTCTATCTTCTGAAGCCCAAGAGAACAAGTTTGATCCTTTCTCCATGAGCCTTTCATATACACAAAGACATCTATCATGCCCCACCAATTGTTCTCTCCAGACTAAACATACCCAATTCCTTCAGCTGATCCAGAACTCAAGACTTTTCACTCTCCTCCAGATACTCTCTGGTTTATCAATGTTCTTTTGAAACCATGTCATCCAGAACTAAACACAATACTCCATGTGAGGTTTAATGAGAGCGAAATACAATGTCAAACCTCTATTGCTGAAAGCAATTGCTTAATGCTTAAGCTTTTTTGGATATTTCATTCCATTGCAGATTCATATTGGACTTTTGATAAACTCAACTAAAATGTTCAGATCATGTCTGGAATTGCTGTCTGAGATACCTAACTAGCTGTGTGATCCTGTGCAAGTGAATCAACCTCTGTTTATCTCAGTTTCTTCATCTGTGAAATGGAGGTTGTTGTGAGAATCAAATGAGAAAATATTTGTAAAACACTTTGCAAAGCTTAAAGTGCTAAATAAATGCTGGCTGTTATTATTAGCTACTTTTGTTGTTTTTTGTTTGTTTGTTTGTTTGTTTTGTTTGTTTGTTTGTTTGTTTGGTCAGAGAGTACCAGCAGATATCTAGATAATTGAAGATAATTGAAGTCCCCCATAACTACTGTATAATAACATCTGGTAGATGTGGAATCTATTTTCCAAACTCATTATCTCTTTCCTCCTCTTGTTCAGATGGTCTGTAGTATATTCCAATGCTAAAATCACTACCGTTTCTCCCTTCATGGATGATCCTACAAATACTCTCTCTCCCTCCACTTAATTCCTAGATTTCCTCGTATGAATGTTCTTTATTAATATGCAATTCTACTCTCATAATGCACATTTTTAACTATCCTGAATCATTTGAATAATATATACCTATCTAGACTTCAGTTGTGAGTTTCACACCCACAAAGTCTCAGCAATACCTCCAGGGTCAAGCTTGCCTCCTGGTGTGATGACCTCTATTCCTTCATGATTGTTGACTATACTTTGGGTATTGATTTATAGGCCTTTGAACCTCTGAATTCCAGTACTAGCTCTGTTCTCAATTTTGCCTCCTATGTACTTTTGAGTGTTTCCCTTCTTTCTTCCTTCCTTCCCTCCCTCCCACCCTCTCTTTCTGCCTTCCTTCCTTCCTTCCTTCCTTCCTTCCTTCCTTCCTTCCTTCCTTCCTTCCTTCCTTCCTTCCTCTTTTTCTCTCTTCCTTTCTTCCTTCCTTCCTTCCTCTCTTTCTCTCTCTTTCTTCTTTCTTTCTTTCTTTCTTTCTTTCTTTCTTTCTTTCTTTCTTTCTTTCTTTCTTTCTTTCTTTCTTTCTTTCTTTCTTTCTTTCTTTCTTTCTTTCTTTCTTTCTCTCTTTCATTTTCTTTCTTGCCTGAGAAGATAGAATTCTTTATGGTTGTACTTCTGAGCAGAGAATCACCAATTTCTACTCTTCTTTACTTCTGACCTTTACTGAATGGTCTCTCTACATCATAGCTTCTGTGGCTCCACTATATCATTCTCTGGAGAACAAGCAGCTTATTTCATCTCAGAGCATTGTCTTCCTCCTTATTCAAGAAAAGCCTAAAATCTGTTTTTAAGCTTAATTGTTCAGCTGTCCCTTTTCTTTCTTCTCTGTGTACAACTCTTCTATCTGGCATCCTGACAATCATCAAATCTTTCACCTACCCAGGAGTATTCTGGAGCCAACTCCCTTTGGCTAATGACAGTGAATTGTTAAATTTTTCAATGTGAGCATTTACACCAAAGAAAATACAAAGGTTACAAATCAGGGCTTGGTTTTTTATTTTATTGATTGTCTATACTTAATAAAATTGTGTAAAAATGTTCATAATGCGGGTTCAAATTAAAACTCTGTCAGATGCTTTCTTTTTAACTTCCTGAGACCTAGTTCTTGAACATTTATCAGCACAACACTGCCTCTACCTCATATTCTTTTTCCCATTGAATCTTTGCTTCTTGGAACACTTAATCATCCCTAATTACCCACAGCATGAAGAGACATTTGAGCTCCCCTCCACTTTGTGGGTATTTAGACCTCAACTGTAAGCACTTGGTTAAAACTTTTACAGCCAGGTATAAAGGCAAAGACCCACAGCTCTTGACTGGGGTATTCACCCCACTATAATTCCATATCACTACTGACCATGCTTATCTGTAGATAAAATCTGGGGAGCCACAAATATTGGCCTGCCTCTGAGTAATAAACTGCCTGAGTTGTGATTTATTGAATGCTTGTGTTCCTTCTTGGTACCTCACCAACGATTTCCTCCCAATGGAATACGACTGGGATTCACATATCTACTTCTGTATTCAATCTGTTGCAATATGTTGTTTTGGTTAAAATATACGAAGAAAATCTGGCCTCACTCAGATATGTAGTTTGAAAAAGGAAGAGCATTTTAATAGGCAAATAGCATTTTAGTATTATTATGAAAATAGTTTTAACTTTGCAGACCTCCTGAGATGATCTCGGGAACCCCAAGGGATTTACAGATGATGCCTTAAGAATTGCTGCCTTACATGATAAAGGTGGTCAGGATGTAATCTTAGAAAAATAGGGATACATGTCAGCTTTGATGAAATTCTAAGCATTGCGCCCAATTGTCACAGAGCCTTTAAAGTCTCTCGGGCCAGATTGCTTTATCTATGATTTGTCTGCTGTAGTGATACATCATGGGAAATAATTTGCCTCAGGACATTACGCTACATTCTGCTACAACTCTGAAGGAGGCTTCTGGGTACAATTCAATGATTCCCAGCTCAACATGAGCACTGTGGAAGAAATAGGCAAGGCCCAAACTTTCATTTTTTATATACCCAGGAAGTGACTCAGAAAGAGAGACATTTTCTCGAGTCACTGTCTATGAGCAGTCACTTGACATCCCTATTAATGAAATCAGGAGTTAATCCAAAGACAGTGACTTAGTTCTTCTGGTTTCTTTAGATATACTAACAGTTAATACTTTTATATAATACTTACTACATGCCAGGCACTATGCTTAGGCACTTTATAATTATTATTTCATTTGATCCTCACAAAAACCCTGGGAGACAGGTGTTATTATTATCCCTATTTTACAGATGAGGAAACTGAAGAAAACAAAGCTTAAGTGACTTACCTAGGTCACACAGATAGTAAGTATCTAATTTCAGATTTGAACTCAGATCTTCCTTACTCTAGGCCTGGAGCTCTATCCTCTACATCATTTAGCTGCCCCTAGGTATGCTTTGAAACAGACTGAAATGACTGTGTACCTCAGGATTTTACTTTATTTTTTTTCTCTTTTGAAACTGTATTCCTGAGATTTTATATACAGATATAAATTAGATTTGAATATATAATGAATCTAGCTAAGCAGAGCATTATTTTTACATAGTTGATATAAATTAATGTGTATATTGACAATAGACTTTTTTCCCAGAGATACTATAGAATATTTTGTTTCATTTAACTATTTAAAAATTCATCATGATATTAATGCATCATAGACAGTATCCATAAGTAATATATGTAAAGTTCATTTCTTTTAACATTCATTTAAAATTTCTTTTTTAATTCCAAATTCTCTCCCTCCCTCCTGCCACTCTCTCACCTATTGATAGGCAATACCAATCGCATATGTGAAGTCACACAAAACATTTACTCATTAGCCACACTGTAAAAACAAACAAAACAAAAAACAAAACACACATACACAAAAGCAAGAAAAATGGAGAAAGTAAAAAAAAAAGTATGCTTCAATCTGCACTCAAGAGTTCATCAGATCACTCTGAAGGTGGATGGCATTTTTCACCATGTGTCCTTTGGAATTGTTTTGGATCATACAAGAGACTTTTAAACATAAAACAAAACAAAACAAGAAACTTAAGTCTCCATACCTCACCCTGGCTGGAAGTACAAGGTCCAGATCTGATTATAATCAACATAGGGGCTTTAACTTGCTTGACTTCTAACCCAGGCTGGTTTAATCCTCCTTAGGCAAACTGATGGTCCTCTGCTTCCAAAGGCTCATCATATTAATACCTAAATTAGTGCTGACATTGGGTAGGCATAGATCACCGTAGATCAGTACTCCTGAGCCTCAGCCTTCCTGTATTATGGGTTCCATACTAACTTTTAAACATTGTTTTAAAATGCCATTTACATTTTTGTTTACTTCAGACTAGCTGCATACATTTTTGTCATTTGCTTTAAAGATTTTTATGAGACTATCTAAAATTCCAGTTATAAAACTTTATATACATTTATTACTTTATGCCTCTTATATTCTAGTCCTACAGGGCTAATTCTTATAGGTATTATGGGCAGCTATTTTCTTGATAGACCATTTCATTTCATCAAAAAAGTGTTTGCTCTAGGCCAAGTATATATTAATGATATGTATTCATTTTCATTCAACAAGACATTACAACAGAAGCAGAATAATGATACTTATGGCCTTAATCACTTGAAGGGGAATTATATCCCTTTTCATAGATTAGTGATTGGTCTTTTTTGGGGAAGCTACTTAGAATTCACTCATGTTATAGAGGCTTTACTTAGAACGATCCTTTTGATCTGTTATAAAAAGGATGACTTCAAAGTCCACCATAGAATTGGTGTTGGTAGTAAGTAGCCAAATCAACATGGGACATCTCATAAGAATCATTAAGGAGTACTTGAAATTGTACATTTTTTTAATTAAGAAGGTGTCATCTTGAGCATTGCCTTCATAACAAATGAACTATTCTTTGGTTGTTGTTTTTCTGGGTTTTTTTTTTGTTTTATTTTTAATAAACTAATGAAAATCATTATTATGAATATGGAAAATTTTATTTGTCTAAATAAAAAAGACAGTTTATAAACTTTTAATACTTAAATTAACTTAGTATTATGTGTATCGGGAAGAATAGATAATTAAACAACAAAGAAAGGTTGAACATAGTATCTCATTTGTTTTCCTCAGTTATATCATTTGTAGAAAGGGGATAATAATAATACCTACCTCCCAGGATTGTTGTGAGGATCAAATGAGATTATAACTGAAGAGCACTTAGCACAGTGCCTGACATACAGCAGATATTCTATAAATGATAATTGTTATTATTGTTGTTGTTGTTATTTCTGTAAACATCTGTCTGAGTTCCCATAAATCAGACTATTCTTGCAGTAAAAAAAAAAAAAACAGATGGCGTAAGAAGTTAAACTGTGAATATGTATTTCAAATTCCCTATCCATTTCTTGCTTGGTAAGATTAGCTCTCCTAGAGAAGTTTTGGATAGTGGTCATTTTTTGTTTTTAATTCAGATAAATAAGAATAGAAAGTTCTGAAGAGGAAGTTTTGTAGAGAAGAAATTCAAGTAAGGATAAACAAAACATATGCTTGAAAATCAGTTTCTACCACACTACGCTTGCTATTTTTCATAAAGACTGGGAAGTGGATTCTCTTGGAGTATCTCAAATCTGGGTTATATGTGCCTCAAATACTATAAATTCACAATTAATTCATTTTAAGTACACTTACTACATATTTTTGTTCATATTTATTTTCCTTTTTCAAAATTTTTTTTTAGAGTCTGAGTTTCTTCATCTTGACCAGGGGAAATGTTCTGGTTCTCAAAGGCATATCTCCATTATTAATCACCATTCTCCATTAATAACCTGCTCCATTTTTCTGACTTGGGCCAACGCACCCCTCCTTCGGCAGCCTGGTTTCCCTACACTGGGTAGGTTCACTACAATAGCGCCTTATTTAATGGGGATACCCAGCTGGGTTCAGCCCCACTGCAGCTCAAATCTATCAAACTCAAGGATCCATCAGCTTCAGTCTTACCTGGTAGTATACCTGTATGAGTGTGTGCCACTATGCCAGGGCTGAATAGATTTCCTTTTTAAAAATATAATATAGTTACTTTAAGGAACCCAACTGGTAAGATTCATGCTTACGTTTGTTGTCATTTGTTTTTGTTTGTTTGTTTGTTTGTGTTTTGTATTTAATGTCTGGAGACCATTGAATCTTTTTAGAGGATGGGAAATGACAACCATAATATTCAAAACACTATTTTTGGCAAGAGCAAGAAAGGGTGAATCATTCACCACTGTTAGACCAGCTCTCTCTCTCTGTCTCAGCATTCATGTATACTTTATTTTCATATCAAAGGTGCTTGTAAGCTTTGCTACTTCTTGAAGAAAGTGGAAGATGTGGCATAACAGCATTAAACTCATTTGGGAGTGGTAACCTTAAGTGCAGGAAGAAGGCATATACCACCCCCCTACTTTTGACTTTGAATGTCATTTGCCTTCAGTGTCTCTCAAAGATTAATAACAAATGGGGTTGAAACCTATTTCCAAATTAAAGTTCAGAAGTGGACTTTGGGGCAAAGGTGATAGAATCACACAATACAACTCTATGAAGTGAGAAATTTATTACAGAATAGATGGTTTGTGTTAAAATATAACCTAAGTATTAGCTAAATGCTGAGGCTTGAAATTGTTCATTTCATAAAAGTCTATGCAAATCAATACCTTGACTTTTAGATATTTGTGCCGCAACAAAATTTAATATGGGCAATAAAAAGAAAAGACATTAAAATTGTCTTTCCTCTCTATCTTTAACTTAACAACTAGATAGTATAATCTCTTTCTTGAATTGTGCATTTCAACCTTTTCTGGATGGAGATTTTAAAAATGGTCTCTTTGTTAGTAACTTTTCTTCTTTGACATATATTGTTCTACCTCCCACTAAAAATTTGAATCATTAGATCGTCACTACCCATATCATCACTCTGATCCTTCCCACATAAACTTCACAAGTGATAGATGTAGAACCAGTCCTATTTCTGCCAATGAGAATCCAAAGAAATAAGTTTCAGTCTTGTGCAGTAATAAAAATGTGTGTGGATAAAATGATAAATGTGAGGATTGTTAATGCCTTCCATAGTGCTGAAGACCTACTCTAGGCTCCTTTTTCCTTTGACTAGACCTGTGATTTCATTGATGTAACAAGCTTCCAATGAAGAATCTCCCCTACCAATGTAGCTTGGAAACTTTTCATGGACTTAATCTTAGAGACTTTCCTAGATCACTTGTTATCAATATGTGAGAGGAATGAGACCTTAATCCAGGACTTTCTGTCTAAGGCCAGTTTTCTATGCTTTATATCAGTGCTGTCAGAGTCAAATGAAAATGGAGGCCATCAAGCCATACATAAGGATCCTTGCAGGTCTCATATTGACCTAGTTTTAAAATGTAATGCTCCTTATGTTTTACTGTATTTTTGTTTATTTTGTTGAGTATTTCCCAATTTTGATCTGGTTCAGCCCACACTCAAAAGTGTTGAAAGCCACACGTAGCATGTGGACTGTGTCTTTGACACTTCCGCATTATGCCACGCTGCCAAGGAGTATTTTAATAACCCCACTTTTTTCCTTTGAGTAAACAGCCTCAAAGCCTGGCTCATTGGTGTCCTACACTAGCTTCTCCTTATCTCCATCTTTTATCTTGGCCCTCTTCTTTTTCACTACCCAGATTTGTCTATGAAATGGGGTTCAAGTTTTTTCCATCCTTCCTACCTTGCCAACTGCACAGCCTTGCCTCACTTAAATCCAATTCACTTGCAAGTCAAGACATCATCCTCTTGATGTCATTGGTTCTTTTTGAGAACAAAAGACAAATAACAACAGCAACAATAACAACAACATTGCCCTCTGAAAGAAAGACATTGTCCTGCCTCAGGCTGTTAAAGGGTTTTACTATTAAGTTATGTGGAAACATATGGGAAGCAGAGGACGAGTTGAACAAATAAAGTGGAGAGTCTATATGTTTAGTAATATCATAACAGTTCTGTTTGGAAACTGATGTAGAACTGGGCCTTAATCATTCTTAAGCATCCTATATTGCCTGACTATGCCCATTCTTACAGATCTTATCTTCAGAATGAGAATATTGAATTTTTTCTGGGCAAAATGAAGGGCCAAGTGGTACACTTTTGGAGAGTAAAAGTCACTTTGGCAAAGGTTTAAGCTGTCTTGGCACTTTTAGAATCTGCTTCTTCATTTTGATCTCTGGGCAGAAGATCCTAGGCAGTGTATCAGATTCTTCCTTCTCTGACTTCCCCAAGATGTCCTTCCTTGGGTTTCCAACCTTATAATCAGTTCATTCACTAGATAAGAATCATTCATGCCTTTTCTTTCTGGTTCTCCACATAAGAAGATCAATCTTGTCTGGACTCCAAAAACTTTCCTTGCCTTTCATATCATCTGTATTAACCAGGAACCTTTCCATTATCCTTTTGGTGGTCTTCAATATGAATTATTTTTTTTTTTTAATTTTTAGGCAACTGGGGTTAAGTGACTTGCCCAGGGTCACGCAGCTAGTAAGTGTCAAGCGTTTGGTCTAAGGCTGTATTTGAACTCAGGTCCTCCTGACTTCAGGGCCGGTGCTTTATCCACTGCACCACCTAACTGCCCCCTTCAATATGAATTCTTAAAGAATACAGTGTTTGCTCAATGACTCACAGATAGGTAACAACACTAGGAGATTTACATGGAAAAAATAAATTGCTCTTTGTTCCAGGATGAAGTCTGAAATCAATCAACAACAACAACAACATCAACATCTCTGCAGCTTTCCAGCTGGAAGATTTTCTTCACTCTGGACCCTGGAACTCTCCCTTACCCATGACTTTTTTGGTTAATTTTGTTATTTGGTTAACTTTTGTCTTTTTTTTTTTTTTTTACTTTTAGGCAATTGGGGTTAAGTGACTCGACCAGGGTCACACAGCTAAACTTTTGTCTTTGTTAATCTTTGTCTTGAATAATTTATCCACAGTATGCTTAATAGCTACTTATAACACCTATTTCTGTACTTTACATGCATTTATTTACTTTTCCACCTAGAAACCTTGTTATCCTGATCCCATGAGTCCTAAAACTTTGTCCCTGAGCTTTAAGAGGACTGAAGGGAGTAGGACACGAAGTGGTTAATTGTGGGAATTGAGTGAACTACACTGACTCCATGTTGTGACTCAAATCTGAAGCTAGCTTAGTTTCTGTTCGACTACGGGTCTAGTCCAAATTCTGTCTTGGAGAAAACTTTATTCAGTGGTGGGAACTGGGAGAAAACCTTATTGCATTGTCTGAATCTAGTCTTGTGTCCCTGAGACAACTGGACCACTTTTCTCCACTGCTAGAGATGCTTAACCAAGGACCTAGGTTCTGCTGACCAGAAACCCACTCAGAACCAAAGATAGATGTGAGGAGTTTTCCCACAATTGCGTGTCTCAAGCAACCAATATGTCTCATCTAAAAACTAGTCCTGTACTGATTTATCAGTTACTGTTTCCATGTCTCTTTCATTGAATATAGACACTTGGGGGGAGTGCCTCCTTTTCTAATTACAGGGAATTGCACCTGTTCACTCTCTCCCTCCCAACTTGGAAAGTCCCTAATTTTTCATCTAATTAGAAATCAGAATACCTAGTGTTGTATTGCTTCCATTTAATTGGTTTTATTTGATTACTTGTTTTTATGTAGCCTGTCTCCCCCTGTATTCTGAATCCAGCCTTAAGCTGAGGAGGTCTGGTCCCACTTTGTTAGGCAATCGGCACGCACTTCTTAATAAATTGCTCAGAAGGTTGAACCTCAGTCATTTCCTCATTTGCCTACCACAGCCTGTCATGCTTTATCAATGATCAATTCAAACTGACCTCTAATTCTAGTGACCCAATTCCGCCTTTTAATAGCCCTTTTGGGGACTACCTTGACTCCCAATTACTGAGCAGAGCTGAAATAATAAATGCTGTCTATGTAAAAAATAAATTTCTTTGGCCCAATTGCCTACTCTATTCTTTCTGCTCTTTGTCCTTTCCATAGGGTTAGTGGCTTTCAATAATCAAGTTCAGAATAGGAAAATAAACGCTCACATGCGCAATAAATCGTAACAGACCATTTCCTTCATCAGTAAGGCATCCTTCCTTCAGAAATCCAAACTAAAGCCCAATGTGCTTCACCTCTTGCCATGGAGTAATTTTGCCACATTACCAAGAGTGTTGATTTCGGATCTATGTCCTTCCTCCCTTTACAGACAAGGAGAAGAAGGAAAACTCACAATTCCCTGAAAGGACCATCTAAGTGCAATAGCATTAAGTGGTTTTGATTTTCTGGAAAGTTTCTCGATTATGTTATAGCTAAGGGGCTAAGTTCTGAGTGAGGTGGCAGTGATGTTGATTTGATTTATCTTGGATACCCTATCCCTGCACCTCTGGAAATATATATAAATCCACACAAAATAAATGTTGCTATATCTGATGAAAGAGCTTTTATAAGCAATGAATACTGGTCAAAAGTCTTCTGCTGATTCTAATGGATAAAAATCTGTCCTTTTGTTCAGATGGTTAGAAGGTATTAATGATTCTATTGCAGGGCTTAGAAAGTAGTATAGTTATTTTCTTACAACTTACTTTGCTTATTGTTTACAAAAGAAGACAGATATACATGTCCATATGGAGTTACACATTGTAGTAATTTGTCTTTTTTCCCCTCCCTCATAATAGGATGCCTCTAGGGAAGATTCGAAGATGTTGCTTTAGTTAGGATACTATTCATTTGTACATATCCTTGGCAGTCCTCCAAGTCAGCATTCTGAACTGCACAAAGAAGTCCTAGAAGCTAGCAAATTGATGTATGTATTTAAATCCTTAACAATACAAAGTGGAGACATTTCTTTTTTTTCTTTTTGATTTTTAAATATTTTTTCCTATTACATGTAGAAATTTTTAATATTTGTTTTTTTTAAAATTTTGAATTCTAAATTCTCTCTAGTCTCTCCCCTCTCATTGAGAAAGCAAGCAATTTGATATAGGTTATTCATGGGCAGTAGTGCAAAACATATTACCGTATTAGTCATGTTATGAAAGAAAACACAGACCAAAAAAAAAGGTAAAGAAAAATATGCTTTGATCTGTAGCAGACTCCATCAGTTCTTTTTCTGGAAGTGGATAGCATTTTTTCATTATGAATCCTTTAAAATTGTCTTAGATCATTGCATTGCTGAAAATAGCTAAGTCATTCACAGTTGATCACTGGACAATATTGTTACTGTGTACAATGTTCTCCTGGTTCAGCTCACTTTACTTTGCATCAATCCATGTAAGTCTTTCCAGGTTTATCTGAAAGTAGCCTGTTCACCATTTCTTATAGCATAATAGTATTCCACCATAGTCATATACCACAACTTGCTCAGCTCTGCGGTAATTAAAAGGCATCCCTTCAGTTTCCAATTCTTTGCCACCACGAAAAGAGCTGCTATAAGTATTTTTGTATAAGTAGTGGTTTTGCTAGGTAAAGGGTATGTACAGTTTTATAGCATTTGAGGCATAGTTCCAAATTGTCCTCCAGAATAGTTGAATCAGTTCACAACTCCACCAACAATGCATTAGTGTCCCAATTTTCCCACATTCCCTCTAACATTTATCATTTTCTTTTCCTGTTATATTGTTGATATAATAAGTGTGAGGTGGTACCATAGAGTTGTTTTATTTTGCATTTCTCTAATCAATAGTGATTTAGAGCATTTTTTTTTCATATGACTATGGAATAGCTCTGATTTCTTCTTTTGAAAATTGTCTATCCCACTCAGATTCTTACAATCTAGCCAATAGGTCACAGGTGCTCAGATTCCTTAAAAGTCTGGCTAATATGGTATATCTTTAATAAACCTTGTCTAAAAAAAATTGTCTATTAATATATCTTGACCATTTATCAATTGAAGAATGACTTGTACTCTTTTAAATTTGATTTGGTTTTCTATATATTTGAGAAATTAGGCCTTTATCAGAGAAATGTGCTGTAATTCCCCCCACCCCTACTCAGTTTTCCTCTTCCCTTCTAATCTTGGTTGCATTGGTTTTACTCACACAAAATCTTTATAATTTAACGTAATCAAAATTATCCATTTTACATTCCATGATGCTCTCTATCTCTTACGTGGTCATAAAGTCTTCCCTTATCCATAGATCTGACAAGCAAACTATTTCATGCTTTTCTAATTTGCTTATGTAATCACCCTTTAGAGCGGACCTGCACAGCTAGGTAGTGATAGGGGCCAAAATAAAAGCAGGCTAAACTTCTTTGGCCGCAGATAAGGTTTTAGCAGCTCACTTTCCAAGTAAAAGTGTAATTAATGATAAAACTATTTTGCAAATAAGCCATATTTTAAAAAAGGGAAATTTCAATTAATATCAATTAATTATACTTACCAAGATTTTTATTTATCATGAAATCACATGTATGTTAAAAATTACTTTGCTAAGTGGTATGAGTTTTAACATATTTTTCATGTTTTCTTAATATTTACAATTAGTAATGATTGAAAACAGCAAAAAGATACAACTTTCACTCTTTTCAGACTAGCGACAGACTGACAATGGTTGTCTTTTACTTAGGTGTCCTTTTTTGAAAGTTGGCTGTTTGTTGTCCTTTGTTCTCTAAGAGGACCAAAGTGACATAGCTTTGTTAGAGTCAAGTTACAGTGTATCGGACTGTACCAATACAGGCTCAGAATGTCCTACCGCGGCTGGACACATGTAGCCCATCTGAATGTTTGGGGTGGATTTTCTAAATGTGCACTTCTCACTTTTCTTTTGAGCTTCTTCAATTCTGCTTTGCTGTTGCTCCCTCAACCTAGAATTTTTTTTCTTTGTTCTTCCTTTTGAAATGTGCCCTTCTATTTTTCAGTTTTTCTTTCTCAGTCATCAAAGCCAAGTCAAGTTAATTATAATGTGTTAACTTTCAACAAGTAGCGAGGATATCTTCATTTCAACCAGTATTAGTTTTATAGAAGGGTCACTGGACTTGGAGAGAGATCCTGGGACTGTATTTTAGTTTTACTACTCACTACCTGAATGACCTTGGACAACTTCTTTAATTTCTCTTCACCTTGATTTTTTCAACAGTAAAATTAGAATGGTGGGCTAAATGACTTTTAATGTCTTTTCAGCTCTAAATCCACTATCCTCTGATTTTAAGCATATCTGGGAGATACAATATAGTTAAATCTAGTTCAAGCAATTATTCAACTCAAATGGACCTGTGCTGCCATGCAAATGGAGTTTTCCTTCAATGATACAAATCACAAGCAAATCATGCCCACCCATTCTCTGTGACTCTTGTCCATGTCCTACCTAAAGTTCATCATGTGAAATACACTAAATGTACTAGGAGCCTATCTCATTTTTTCTTGATAGGATAAAGATACCAGTTATTTCTTACTTGTCTTTCACACTCATCCATTTTTCTGATGATATCCTTTTTACTGTTTCCCCTTCATAATACCTTATTTGTAATGTTTTTTAAGCCTGTTCATACCCAAGATGAGCCTTTCCATTACCCATTTGCTGCTTCTCAACAGTAATCAATTAATGAATTAGTTCAATAGCTTACAGTAAGACAATAATACCTAAAGAACATTTTCATTAAAAATATGAGCCTTTTTTTTTTTACCCAGGGAGGCGTTTGGGGTCAATAAAAAATAAATAAAATTTTGAAATTTCCCCAAATCAGTCAACCTTCTCTTCCCTCCTGTTCAATTCTTCACTCAACCACTTTTCCATTTTTAGCGTCTGTTCTACATGTTGGATGTGAGCCAATAGCAACACATTACTAATAAAGATCTATGAAACAATACTGAAATAAAAGATGTCATCACAGAAATCTGTCATAGAAAAAGATGAGTTTATCCTAAATATGTGTACTTATGGGTAAACTCTGTATGTTGTACATCCAACTCTCTACCATAATTTGGACAATACAGTCCCTTAACTTAAAGTAAATACTTGGAATTAAGTGCTGGACTTGGAGTTAGCAAGAGCTAGGTGTGAATGCTGTCTTACACATTTGCTAGATGTTTGACTCTGGGAAAATCATTTAGCCTTTCAGCACCTCAATTTCCTCATATGTAAAATGAAAATAAGGGCTCAATAACCTCCTAGGTCTCTTCCAATTTTAAATCTATGATTCTATGATCCTATCATGCATTATAGAATTATAGATACTATGTTAAGATGGTAGGGTATATGTATGTATGTATGTCTATATTGAAGTGGGGGGAAAAAAGGCTTTTTGTCACCCTTCAAATCACATTAGGTAGGTAGCCTCCCATTCCACCTACCCGAAGTCCAGTTCTCACTGATAGATAGAAGTTGTTTTGTAATTTGAGTGATCACGATTCCTTTGGTCTGTATTTGCTCTCTGTATCTTCAACAGTAGCGAGAGGCATATAGCCTTAACTCT
The DNA here is from genome assembly GCF_003287225.1 of Phascolarctos cinereus. Classification (NCBI taxonomy): domain Eukaryota; kingdom Metazoa; phylum Chordata; class Mammalia; order Diprotodontia; family Phascolarctidae; genus Phascolarctos; species Phascolarctos cinereus. The sequence goes on along the minus strand of NW_027556098.1, from coordinate 24,392,402 downwards.
CTATTATAGATTTAGAGATAATCATTAATTCCTTGATTCTTTACAAATATAAAATGCACCTTCTACTCTCCACCAAGTAACCTTTTGCTATTTGGCATTTAAAGATAAAAAATCCCTATTTCACAAGTGGCAATAATATGCTAGGGGTAAGCTCCTAAAAATCTCTGTGCATGAAACAAATTTTGTAACATGTGAATTTGACTTATAGATTTTGCTATTGATTACCACATTATTCTAGATTACTTTTTCAACTGTACCCTGACTGTTTCTTAGAGATGATAGCTGTATGAAAAAAACTTGGAAATCAACAATCCCAGCTGACTCAATATTATACACTTAAAATTAAACTTTCATGAATCGAAACCATTCATGAAGGTTCACATTAGAATGTTGGTTTTAATTTCTCCATCTTGACATCCTAAAGTCAGAAAATTAAATTAGAATTATTACCTCAGACTTTCCATGATAAAGAGAGACTATCATGAGATTTTTCTTTTAGTCTCCAATGAAAGATGCTTTTAATTATGATTTCTGATTTGACATTTTAATACATGTAACACTCTAAAAGAGCAGACATGTAATGGCTCAATACAAAGCCATTATATAGGATTAGAATGAGGAGAAGGGTAGAAGAGGATGTGCCTCTCCAAATTTATTCTAATAGATTTTTATATGCAGTTTGAATAAAAAAATAACTTGATGGCTTATGGGCTCTGGTCTGTTTTTTGTTCTTATCATTGGTCTTTGGCAGCTCTATCAGATAATAAGAAATAATAGTAAAAGAAACTCAAAACAAGTTAGTTTGGTTATGTGCTAACAATCCTATTAAAATAGCAATAAAAGAAATTAGATGCTGAACCTCATGGCTAAGGCAACATATATAAGTAGAGAAAAGGACATTGGACTGAGAGTTGGGTGATTTGCATTGAAATGCCAGACATACTGTGAACCACCTGCATTTTTTTAGATAAATCACACCACCACCATAGAGTGGATATAGAGATATTGTTTCAGAATCAGGAAGACCTGGGTTCTGGCTCTCTTCTGAAACATAAGCGCTGTGTTCACTGGGCAAGTCACTTAACTTGTGACTCTTGGAGTCACTATCTACTTATGGGCTCTACTATCAAGGGCTACACCATTTTTCTAGTCACCCTGAATCACAATCTCAGTGTCATTCTCAGCTTCTCACTCTTACCCCACAGATCTAATCCACTGTTAAATCTTGCCATTCCTATCTCTCCAGAATCAGTCACATGCCTACCCTCTTCTTCGCTCACACAACCACAACCCTAGCTTAGGTCTTCATCACATGTCACTTGGACTGTTGCAATAACCACACAATTGGGGTCCTTACATTAAACCTTTCGACTCCAATATATTCTCTACACAACTGCCACAGTAACTTCCGTTAAAGTCCAGGTCTATCCAGTCATGGTACTGCCCAACTCCCTGTTCCATAAACTCAAGGAGCCCCCTATGTCATTTAGGATTACATATAAACTCTTCCCATTGGCATTTATAGCTCATTGCCAACTGGCCCCATCTGACCTACCAAACCTTATTACACATTACACTCCCTATAGACATTCTACAATTCTTCCATATTGACTATACTTGTTCTTCTAATAGGTCACAATATCACCCATCTCCATGATTTTGCACTGAACATCTCCCCTGCCTCTCCCTCCTCACTCCTATTTCTTGGAATAGCTGGCTTCTCCCAAGACTCAGCTCAAGTTATTATGTATTTTCTTTTCTTTTTTTAATACAAAAGAGCTTTACCTCTACTGTGAAAAAACAGTGCCAAGGAGGTTCTGCTTATAGATTATTGAATTGTTAAGATATCATGGTTATTTTTTATACATGTTCTCATTCTACAAAAACTAGATACAGAAAAAAAATTTTAAATTATATTTAGATTTATTTGCATGACATAATATTTGTAATGGGTTTTTTACTGCCTTCTCAATGGGTATGGGTAAGGGTGGGGAGAGGGAGAGAATTTAGAACTGAAAAAGGAACCCTTAAAATTTAATTAAAAATTTAAATAAACTGTTTCAGAATTTTTATGTCAGTTCTTAGACATTTTTTTTGTCTCTTCCAACCTTTTTGTCTGACACTTAATAGATGAAGAGTGTTCAATACTCCCTTATCATTCTCAAATTGTTGTGTCCTTTCTTATTCCTTTCAAGAGGTCATATTCACTCAGCGGTTTCCTGATAGAGGTGTTGCAAGGAAACAAATTTATAATGTACAAAATCTTATGTAAATGAATTTTCATTATTAATTCTCAAAAATAATAAGAACTCACATTTTTTACAACATTGTAAGGCTTGTAAAGCATTTTACAAATATTATTGCATTTGGCTAATCCATGGAAACTGATGAGATCACCAAATGAAGTAGTGTATATAGAGAAGAGGGTCCAAAAGAGAACCCTGTGGGACATCTACAGTAAGAAGGGGTGATCTGGATCTAGAAAAAGAGACTGAGAAATGGTCAGATCAGTAGAAGGGGAACCAGGAGAGAATGGTTTCCCAAAAAGCTAGAGAGAAGAACATATCAAGGAGGAGACTATGTTCAACAGAATCAAAGGCTGCAGAGAGGTCAAGGAGAATGAATATTGAGAAAAGACCACTGGATCTGGCAATTAAGAAATCATTGGTAACTTTGGAGAGAGCCTATTTGGTGGAATGATAATATTAAAAACTGAATTATAAGGAATTAAGAAGCAAGTGAGAGGAAAGAAAGCAGAACTTGTTTCAATGTCATTTCCATGAGTTTAAACACAAATAGAAGAAGAGATATAGGACAATAATTAACATGGATAGAAGGGTCAAGTAAAGTTTTTTGGCTTTGGGTTTGTTTGTTTGTTTGTTTGTTTGGATGAAGGAGACATAAGTATGTTTGTGGCCAGTAGGGAATGAGCAAGTAAACAGAGAGAAATTGATAATAAGTGATAGAGTAGGGATGACAGAGGGGGAACTCTGCTGCAGACAGATTGCTTGGGCAGGTGGAGGGTTTAGACTTGGTAAGAAGTAAGGCCACCTCATCATGTGAGACAGAAGTAAAGAAAGAGAAAGTAGCAGGAGTCATATGAGTGATATAAGATGAAGATGAGGGAAGAAGAGGGTACTTATAGTGAGTGTCTTCAGTTTTTTCTGTAAAGTATGAGGCAAGGTTCTCAGCTGAGAGGGTAGAGTAGGGGGATCCATGGGAAGTATGGAAAAGCTGCTTTGGGAAGTAGATGGTGAGTTACTAACAATAGAATTACCTAGCATCATTGAGGGGCCATTTGAGCTTTTTAATGAGCTCTTTACTTCAGTGTGTTTTCATATATCTTTTTCCATTTGTCCAATTCTACTTTTTAATGAGTCTTCAGTATTTTTTTGTACCTCCTTTGCCCAGCTGGTAACTCTTTTTTCATTATTTTCTTGTATCACTCTCATTTCTTTTCCCAATTTTTCCTCTGTCTCTCTTATCTGATTTTTAAAATCCTTTTTGAGGTCTTCTAGGAATTCTCCTTGGGCCCAAGAGCAATTCACATTTTTCTTTGAAGCTTTGGATGTAGCAGTTTAATTTTATTGTCTTTTTGAGTTTATATTTTGATCCTCCTGTCACCACAGTAACTTTCTGTGATCAGGTTCTTTTTTATTGCTTGCTCATTTTTGCAGACTATTTCTTGACTTTAAATTTTATGCTAAAGTTGGGGGTTCTGCTTCCAATGTGAAGGGGACACTGTCCCAAGTCTCAGGGTTTTTTTGTGGTGTTTTTTTCAGAACTAGTTCTGGGGTTCTGTAAGTTCCTAATTCTTCTGAGGTGGTATAATATAAGAAAAGATGTGTTTACTAGCTTCCTGGCCTGTGTATGTGAGTTACCACAAGTACTATTTCCTGTCCTGACATTTTGACCAGAGTCCTCACTCAGGCTAGCACATAAGCACTCTTCCTCTCCTTAGAACTGTAACTAGGGCTGCTGTACCCTTGCATCCACATACTTTAGTGCCTTAGCTCCTCTCTTACTCACCTAGGGACTATGACCCAGAATCATGCATGGGCAATGCAACAGAGTCCTGTACCTGGTACAAGCAAAGGAACTCTTGTAATATCCTTCTGACCAGTTGTCTGACTTCCTTGCTATCTGTGGGTTGAGAGCTCCAGAAGGCAGATGCCAATTCAGTCACTTTCAAGGCCTGCTGCTGGCTTGCTAGGGCATGTTTTGAGCTGGACTGCTCTCCACTTACACTCTGAGACAGACCTTTTTTGCTGACCTTCTAAGTTGTCATGGCTGGAAAATTGTTTTTCCCCATCCTTTTGTTCTGTGACTCTAAAATTTGTTTTGAAGCATTATTTTAAAGTTGTTTGGAGGAGAATTTGGGAGAGTTCAGACACGCCCCTGCCTTTACTCTGCATCATGGCCTTGATTTTTTTTTTCCAGACAAGATACATCAAGCATAAGGCTGTCAAGGAAAAAGTGATAGCTTTATATGTTGAGATTGACTGGTATTCTAAAGTCAAATCTCAATGGGAAAAACACATTGAAAGCAACTAATACCTATATAACATGAGTCCTAATACATACCTTTGGCAGGATAAAAAGTAGGAAAATGGATGCAGAAGGTGTTCAAATAAAAATTCATGCAATACTAATAAAATGTATTTGAGAAGTAGAAATGGCAAGATTTGCCAACACATTGAATATGTAGGGTAAGTGCAAGTCAGTAGTCAAAAATAAAATCAAGATTGGGTGACTGGGACATTAGGAATGCCCTGGAGTAGTAGGGAAATTCAGAATGGTTTGAGAAAAGGAGATGATGAGTTCCATTTAGACATGGTGAGTTTGAGATATCTATGGGAAATCCATTTAAAGATATCAAAAAAGCAATTGGTGATTTAAGACTGGAGCTTGACATAGAAGTTAGGGCTGAATGCACAATATAATACTGTTGTCATATGTCAATCTAACAATGGTATAATAAAATACTGCTCTAAATTGATGTATAGTACATATTCAGTAAATAATTATGCTGGAAATGGAACATCATTATAGAAAGAACTGTTGTACACAACCACCTACATATAACATTATTTAATGAGCATTGAAAGAAGATTTTAAAATATAATGACTTAGCAGAAGAAATAAAAATCATGTGGAAACAGGTTAAGATTCATATCATATCATGTCATATATCATTCTGTTTGTCCTGTTTACATTCTTTTACCAAGGATGCTTTCAATGAAGCTATGGAAGATAAATGTACACCTCCAAATTCTTAATCAACTACAAAGAAGTTACCTTAGTCACCAATGCAATATTCACCAGAAAATTAAAGTAAAAGAATAAATTTGGATAGCGATTTGTTCCTGACCATTTTTATCTGAACCCCACCAAATAAATGAGGACCTATATAAATTACATACAAGTTGGTTTTCAAAATACTTATAACATTTCATCTGATTTTGACAATAGTCCTATAGGTAGGTATTATAATTTTATCATTTTACAGGTGAAAAAACTGAGGCATAGAAAAGTTGAATAACTTGCTTATGGTTATACATACTCTGGTCATGCATAAGTATGGTTATACATACTCTGAGTGCCTAAGGTGAGATTCACTGTGGCTACCACAAATAGTAGAAACAGTAGTGACATCACCATTGTAGCTCTGTGTGGCATCATGGGAATTTTTTCATTCTACTTTGTGGGGCTAGTTTAATGTATCCATGACACTGGTAACCTGAGCTAATTTTGGGAGAGTGTAGTGAGGGAAAAAAGAGATTTGATTTGCAGCATCTTAGCAGACAGGAGAGGTGTACTCTGTCCTGACAACTGCCCAAGGCCAAGAGTAGGTTTTTGGGGTTTTCCAAATTATAGTATTGAACATTTAGGAGGAGAAAGAGAATAGCAGTGACCTGATACCACTTTGCATGACATCATAGGTACTGTTCTATGTGCTTTGTTTAGATAGTCTAATATTCTATATCCCTACTTGAGAGGCTATTTAATCATAGCTGAGCTTTTGAAAAACGGCACATATTCAAGACAATATAGGTCAATTAAACTCTGCTTGAGAATCTTATCTTCTGGACCTCTTTCAGTTTGAAAGCCTAAGAAAGACAAAAATCTATTGGATAAATGACTGTGATGAACTAGTCCATCAATATTGGCAGTGTTCACTAGAAAATTAAATGTAGGAGGCATTAGGTGGTGCAGTGGATAAAGCACTGGCCCTGGAGTCAGGAGGATCTGAGTTCAAATCCAGCCTCAGCCACATGATACTCAGTAGCTGTGTGACCCTGGGCAAATCATTTAACTCTGATTGCCTCACCAAAAAAAAGAAAGAAAGAAAGAAAGAAACAAACAAAGAAAAAAAAAGAAAAGAAATACCTCTTAATGTCATGTTGAAGTATCTGCTAAAAGGAAATGTGCTATTTTCCATATATATGAAATCTTCATTGGATAGACATCTACACATTGCTTTATAGTCCTTCAAGTGAATTACATATAGCAATATTTTTCAGTAGCATTAATTTTTGGATTTTCTATCTAACTAAAACTATTTCGCCACAGTGGACTGAGAATGTTTTTAATTTTAAATACTTACTGTTATTATTATAACAACTTTATAAAGATGCTATTATTGTTTTTATTGTTATTTCAGTAATGAGTTTTCCCCTTTAAGAAAACACTTTAGAAAATATGACTTTTATGCTTGAATACACAAATAATTATTAATTTTAAGGACTGTTCTTTGACCTAAATTATTTTACTCATACAGAGAGAATGTGGAATATCATAAGGACATGCAGAAAGAAAGTTACTTCATCTTTACTGGTTATAATCTGCTCACAAATTTTGGGGTTTTTTTGTGAAAATTAAAAAAAAAATTTTAAATTTATTAATTTATTTTGATTTATCAACAATCACTTCCATATGCTTTTGAGTTTAAAATATTTCTCCCTTCCTCCCGACCACCCTTCCCAAGATGGCGCACAATCTGACATAGACTATACATTTACATTCCTATTAAACATATTTTCACATTAGTGAAGCTGTAAGTAAAAATTAAAACCAATAGGAGGAACCATCAGAAAGTGGAAACAAAACTCAACAGAAGAGAAAAAAAATAGCGATTCAGCTTTCACAGTTATGATTACTCTCTGTGTCTTTTTCTCCATCCTTTTTTCCTCTGTTTGTGCTTTTCATTCTCCTTTCTCCTTTTCCCTCACTAGTGTTTTGCTCTTGACCACTGCCTTCTTCAGTCTCTCCTATCTTCTATTATCCCATTCCCTTTTCTTCCCCTTTGCCCTTACTGCTTCTTCCATCCCTTCTATCCACCCTCCTTTTCCTTCCCCCCTTCCCTCCCACTGCCAATAGGGCAAGTTAGATTTCTATACCCAACTGACTATGTTATTCCCTTCTTGAGCCAAATCTGATGAGAGCAAGGTTCAAACAATGCTCACCCCCCCACTTTCCCTCTGCTGCAATAGGATTTTCTGTCTTTTCCTGTAATGTAATTTACCCTTATCTGACTCCTCCTTTCTCAGTACATTTTCTAAGATCAGACTAATCCACTTAACTTGGATCCATTTAACCCACTTGATTAGATTTTTTTTATCATTACATCAAAGTCAACTAATATCCACCCCCTTTATGCATGCTCCTTTAACATGGTGTAATAACAATACAGTTCTCAAGAGTTGCAAGTGTCATCTTCCCTTGTAGGATGTAAAGTCACTCTTACTAACAACACTTTGTATCTTTCTGTCCCATTTACCTTTTCATGTCTTTCTTGAATCTTAGACTTGAAGATCAAATTTTTTGTTGAGCTCTGGTCTTTTTATCAGGAAGGCTTGGAAGTCCCCTATTTCATGGAATATCCATCTCCTCCCTTGAAAAATCATGCTTATTTTGCAAGGTAGTTGATCCTTGGCTGCAATCCAAACTCCTTTGCCTTAAGGAATATCATGTTCCATGCCCTGTGGTCTTTTAATGTAGAAGCTGCAAGGTCCTGTGTAATCCTGACTGTGGTTCCATGACATTTAAATTGTTTCTTTCTGGCTGCTTGCAGCACCTTCTCTTTCATCTGGTAATTTTGGAATTTTGCAATTATATTTTCTTGGCATTGTCAATTTGGGATCTCTTTCAGGTGGTGAGTGGTGTATTCTTTCTATGGTTACCTTACCCTCTGGTTCTAGGACTTCAGGGCAGGTTTCCTTTATGATTGCCTGAAAGATACTGTTCAAGCTCTTTTTTTCATCATGATTTTCAGGTGGTCCAATGATTTTTAAATTATCTCTCCTGGATTGATTTTCCAGGTTGGTTGTTTTACCGATGAGGTATTTTATGTTTTCATCTATTTTTTCATTTTTTGTTTCTGTTTGACTGATTCTTGCTCTCTTATAGAGGCGTTAGCTTCCATTTGTTCAATTCTAGTTTTTAACAGATTGTTTTCTTCTGTTGGTTTTTGTACTTCCTTCTTCAACTGGCCAATTGTATTTTTAAGGGATTTTTTTCTTCGGAGCACTTTTTTCCAGTTTGTCAATTATATTTTTTAAGGACTCTTCTACCTCTCTCATTAGACTTTAAAAATCCTTCTTGAGCTCTTCTAAGAAGGCTTTTTAGGCTTCAGACCAGTTCATATTCCTTTTTGATATTGCAGATGTGGGTTTGTTGACAATGTTGTCCTTTTCAGAATTTCTGTCTTGATCTTTACCCTTCTCCCAATATGAATCTGTGGTACATTTCTTTTTACTCATAGTTTCTTTATTCCCTGGCCTTGAAAGAGATTGAGCTCTCCTGCTGGGGAGCAGAGGGCGCTGACCCAAGCTTCTTGTGTTGGGAGCCTAGGTCTTAGTCACTGGCTTTTTGTGCTCGGGTCTTTTATGTTGGCAATTGGAGGCTCTAAGGTTTTGGCAGCTTACCTTGTATTGGGCTGGAATCAGCAAGGCTGGAACTTTCAGGCAATTCTAGGGTGCCTGCTTTTCCTTTCCTTTAGCTTTCTTCAGCTCCTTTTAGATGGGTGCTACAGAGTGTTTATCTGCCTGGGGCCTCTTGCAATGCTGCCTCCCTTGGCACTGTGAGATTCCTTTGTGGCAGAGTGCCGAGGCATCTGGTGGTTTTCTGAGGTGGTTTTCACTGGTTCCCAACCCTCACTGAGGCACTGGGAGGTCCAGGTGTTGGTGTTTGCCTGCTGTATCTGGGCTTCAGGATCTCTTTATGGTTGACAGTTGAAGGCTGTAGGGTTTTGACAGCTTACCTGGTATTGGGTTGGAAACAGCAAGACTGGGACTTTAAGAAGACTCTAGGTTGCTGTCTTCAGCTCCTTTCAGATGAATGCTGCAGGGTGCTTATCTGACTGGGGCCCTTTGTGGTGTTGCTTCCCTTATTTTTGCTGAGGCACTGGGAGACCCATTTGCTGGGCTGTTGCACTGCTGTTCCCTGTCTTTCTTCTAGTTTAGCTGTTCCAGGTTGTTGGTTTTTTTTTTTTTCTGGGGTGATATTTTCTGGGTTTTCAGGGGTTGATATTGGAGGGTGACAGCGACTACCTTTTTACTCTGCTATCTTGGCTCCAGGAATTGGAAGTCCCTACTCACAACATTTTGAAGAATAGCAAAAGGAAGAAGACAGTAAAGGGAAAAAAAATCATTGGAATGATAATATTCAAGTGAGTGAAAATAGAATCCTGTGCCAGGTTAGTGGCAGTAGGGAAAAAACGAAGAAAGGCTGAATATGAAAATTGTGGGGAGGTGCACTCAACAGGACCTGGTAACAGATTGCATAGGCAAAGTGTGGCAAAGGGAAGAGAGTTAAGGTAAACCATACAGTAACAAACTTGTGACATTAGGTGAATGGTGATGCCATGGACAGACATGTAAAATCATAAAAATAGATCAGGTTTAGAGAGAAAGATGGTGATTTGGAAGTCATCTATAATTGATAGGTAGGTAGAGCTATGGCAGTTAGTGATATTTATAAAGGAGAGAATATAGAAAAAGAAGAGAGTGAAGATTATCTCCAACTGTCTCCAACTTCCATGTAGTTGTCTCCCTCATTAGGTTTTGAGCTTCTTGAAGGCAGGGATTTTTTTTTTGCCTTTGTTTATATCTCTAGCACTTAACACAATGCTTGACACATAGGAGGTACTTAACAAATGCTTATTGACTTGACATATCTGTAAACACCCATATTGAGTTTTTTGGGGGAAAGGGGAGGAGTTAGTTGGGAAGACAAAGAAGGCTAAGGGGAAAGAAGAGAGTGAGGAAACTATGATAAAACTGAAGCTAAGGGAGAAGAAACTGTTCAGTAAGAAGGGCTATAATGAAGCCTGGGCAAATAAAGACTGAAAAAAAAATCATTTTAGGCAATGATTTTGTGACCTTCTAGAGAACAGCTTCAATGGAACAGTCATGGAAGTCTCTTGAATCATAGAAGGGTCATGGAGGCTAATCTGTAAAAGTTAAGGAGATAGCAGGGGAGTAAAGAAATAGGGCATTTGGAGAAGTGAAGGGAATAAGCATTTATGTAGCACCTAGTATATGTAAAGCACCATGCTAAGTAGTTCACAAATATTATGTCTTTTGATCCTTATAACAACTCTGTGAGGTAAGTGCTATTATTATCCCCATTTTACAGTTGAGGAAACTGAGGCAAACAGATATTAATGACTTGTCCAAAGTCACGTAGCTAGTGCCCAAGGCCAGATTCAAATTCAAATCTTACTGATTCCATGTCTGATACTCTAGTCAAGTGTACCACATAGTTGCCTCTGGTTGCAGTCATTTTTTTAAAAAGAGGTTTTGCAATAGTGATTTCCTGGGCTAGAAATGCCAAGGGAATGGATTTTTTGGTTTTCTTTTGTTTTTAAGAATTGGGAAGCTCCAAGTATGTTATTTGGTAGATGGGCTGGGGCCAGCAGTCAGGAATAGATACAAGATTTATGAGCTAGCACAACATTCTGGAGCAAGGTCCTGTAGGAGCATTTAGAAGTGGGATTAAGAATTCAGGTAGAAGCTTAGCCTCTGTGCTAGAGAAAAGGAAGGGGAAAAAAATGAACAATGGTACTGAGGTTATGAGGAAAGGAGGACAAAAGCTAAAAAGTATTCACAACAAATGGCTTCAGTTTCTCAGTGAAATAGAGGACTGTGGCAATCTGTTTTAAATATGGAATTTGGGACATAGTAGGAGCTGATAGAGAAGAAAAGATCTGGAATAGCTGCAATTGGAAAAGTGATAAGGAAATGATAAGAGTAGAGTAAAATAATTATTAGGTAGAATCAGGGCACTACATTATATATTATGAATTTTTATCATATTAAATTGGCTCAATTTCATTAATTTCTCCAGTGATATCTACTTTCCTTAGAGCAAGAACTGATCAATTAAGCGGAGAGAATGGCTTAGGCATAAGGTTAAGGATGTGTATACAGGTCAATAAGGGCAGGTCAGCTGTATAACCAATCCTAGAGGAGTAGCTAGTGAAACAGCACAGTAGTTGACTAGGTAATCAAGGCAAGTAAAATTGGTTTCCAAAATTTTGACTGGGTAATAAGAATCAAAGATCACAATAAGGATTAAGAGTAGATTTAGGGGCAGCTAGGTGGTGCAGTGGATAGAGCACTGGCCCTGAAGTCAGGAGGACCTGAGTTCAAATCTGAATTCATCTAAGCACTTGACACGCACTTGACACTTACTAGCTGTGTGACCCTGGGCAAGCCACTTAACCCCAATTGCCTAAAAAAAAAAAGTAGAATAAGGATGGGAGAAACAGAAGCTAAGAAGTTATTGTGGAGAGTGTGGGACTTTACATAGTATTAGACAGGAATGGTTGACTAGGATTGGAGAGACAATATAACAAAAAGTAGATTGATGTGACATGCTCCATGAAAGAACTTAATTGGCAATATTTACAGAATTCAGCTTACCCAGAGTTCCAGGTAGATCTGTTATGGTTTGGTAAGATCTGAAAGCACTTTGTTATCATAAAATGTCATATACACTTAAACATTGTTGGTGGTAATAGAGGAGGTGGTAGTGGTAGTGGTGGTTATATCATTGCGTAGCAATGATATTGTGCATATTGGCTTACATGACCTGTAGATGAGACATAGATAGAACCACGTGGGATTGGAATAGGTCAGAGTTGGTGGTAAGTCTAACGGTGATACTACAGTTCTTCACCTACTGCTGCTACATAATAATAGGGTCAACAAAGAGGAGTTGAAGGAGCAAAAGGCAGTGGGGGATGCTGCTTTAGAAATGATTTTGCCACCATTTCCAACATATTAAAGCAACATTCATCTAAGGTGTATAGGAGACGAAGTCAATGTTATTGCAAAGTCTAGTAGGCTAGCTTTAAAACATTGTTATACTGGGATATTTTTCCAATAGGAAGAGAGAAAGCAGGAAATCCAGATAAGATTTACTTCAACCATAGCTGTTTGGAAGACCTACAGACCTTCTATGTTATGACCTTCTGTGTTATGTTGTATGTATTCTACTATTGCACTGACCTGCTGACAAGACAGAAGGCGGTAGGAGAGTGAGGGAATTGTACTTTGTCTGTGTTCCCTTGTCCCTCAGGCTTCTCATATACCATACATGTGCTTGGCACCTCACCTTAGAGGCAGGGTGAAGAATGCTAGAACACTTCAAACTCAGCTTAGTTGCAAGTCTGAGTCAGCTTTCTCAAACTCTTCCCAATGGCTTGGGGGTATATCTAAGGAAGCTTTAGGCACAATGTTTTAAAGCTCTGCACAGAGGACAAGGAGTGCAGTAAAGCAAACTGAGCACAGATGCTGATGGCTATCTGAGTATTCTCCACCACAAAGTGAATAAATCCAATGGGAAAAGAGACTCTTCAGGCAGAAGATGCCATAGTAAACAATATAATCTTTCTGGTCTCTTTTCTGCTAGTAAGAGGTTATTTTCTTTCCCCATAGTCATAAGGGAAAGTATTTTTAACAACTGCTTGCTTTTAGCATATAATCTAAGCAACAGAAAAGATGACCCACTGAAGGTGCAGTGATGAATGCATCCTGGAAGTTGTTCTCCATAGGTGTTGTTTATCCTGAGTCCACATTTTAGGGTAATGAGCTCCCTGTTGTGCCATTGTAAAGATTTTAAAATTTCCAGAGTTTCACAAAATCATGTCAGATTATGAATGAAAAAAAAATTATACGAGTCATCCAGTTGCTCCTCCTTTAATCTGACACTCCAGGAGAATCTCTTCCTTCATATTCCATCCAGCCTAATTTAAAATTTCTCAAGGGAAAGGTAGAATCTCTTTCTCTGAAAGTCTTTTAACAATAGACTGGAAACTGGTTTCCCAAGATCACTAAGGTGCTAATAATGCGATGCTATGCAGCTCCCACCTTTCAAACCACTTTGAAAATGTGCTATTTATCTTACCCTCTAAAAAAAGGAATGCAGAGAGAAATGTCACAAGGAAAGAGAAGAAAAGATATTTCAAATCTTCCTCAGAGGGTTTCAAAAATCAAGTTGGAAATTTCCACCTGCACTCTGTAATCCTTTAAAGTATGCCATGCAGTGTACAGAAGGCTGACCAATTCAGATAAGACTCCAAAAGAAAATAGGATTCAAATCTTCCCAGTACATTAATGCAAGTGAAACAGAGCAAATAGCAATGAGAGAAGGCAGTAAATGCATCATATCCTCAGATGCAGTTTCCAAAGTCTAGGTAGGCTTGGACTGATGAAATTGCTTTTATTGTTGTCTGGGGTAGCATTTTAAATTACTTACACTCTGACCATGGATTTGTAAAGGAGTAAAATGTGAAAAGCAGAAATGTACTGGCAAGGCTAAATATTGGGTAACAGGAACAACAGAAACGATTATATCCAACAATTGCAACTGGGGAAGAAAGCTGCAATAGATACCTTTTGGGATACTTGAAGATGACTGTTGCACTAAAAAGAGGAATACAAGATTCATTCATTTAGTCATCCAACAATATTTACTTAGTATCAGCTATGTACAAGACACGTTGTCCAGATGATTTTAATCAAAATTGAAAAATATATCCTTTTTTTTTAAGTTCTCTGGATATTTTAGGCAATTTCACTACCAGGGGAGTTCTGAGTATGACCAGTCAATTGCCCCCTTTAGTTTAATATTCCTGGACTCTATCTATACAACACTGACAGATTGACTATTTCAATCTGTGGTTTGAGGCCATAGGAACAAAATTTCTTCACAATTTATCCAATTACCCCATGTTCTATAGGAACTGAAGCCAGTCATGGAACAGTATATTTTTTTATTGTTCTTCTACTAAACATTTCTCCCATTTCACACCCACTCATATATCTATCCCAATGAGATATATACTCATTGGGAAGAACTATAAGTTTTGAGTCAGAGGATCAGAGTTCAAATCTCAGAACTGCTACTTATATGTTATCTAGAGCAAGTCGCTCCACTTCTCTGGAATGTAGTTCCCCCACCTCCTTCCAAAATGAAGGAGTTGACTAGATGGTCTTTCAAGCCCCTGCTAAATCTATGAGCTTATAACCCTGTTAACATGTTTTTCAAAAGCCTCTATAAAGGTTCCATAGTTACTGTTTCAGTGGCCTAAAGAAAAAAATGAAACAGCTAGGATTTTGCCATTGGGGAGGTATTTTTTGATGAACAGAAGACAGATAGTAAAGATCATTTGAGAAACTCTGTGAAGGAGACAAGAGATAAAGGTTGAGAAAAATATATGTGTTGGGAGAACTATCAACTTATGAATGTAAAGAGAATTTTATGGGGAGTCTAGAGAGAGACTGTTAAGGGTAATAGGAAACTGAAAGGATTTGTTTTCCTGTTTTGTCTAGAGAAAAGTTGGAAAAGAAAGGGATAAAGAAAATCAAGGGGTCTCCTTTCCTGATGAAGCAAGTTTTCCTTTTATCTTGCAAGAAGGATGAAGAGAATTCTTAAGGAGAGATTTTACTTTTAAATCTTGACTGGTTCCTTTTTTCCCTCTATATTACTTCACTTAGTGATCTCATCAGCTCCACAGATGCCATCCTTATGCTAATGATTCTCAGATCCCTCCATCCTGTCCCAAACTCTCTGTTGACCTCCAATCTCACATCTTCAATTGCATTTCAGACATCTCTAACTCAATATGCCCCAAACTTGTTATCTTTTTTCCCTAAACCCTAGCCCTTCCTACTTTCCCTCCCTGCTATATTTCCCTATAGAGGACAATACAATCCTTATAGTCCCTTAGGCTTGTAACCTAAGTCATCTTGGACTCCTCCCTCTCTCTGTTCCCATCCCACCCCTCATATCCATTATGTCGTCAAAGCCTATTGATTTTACCTTTGCAATATCTCTCAAAACTGTCCCTCCTTACCTCATACCTAGACTATCGCAATATTGGATCTGTTTGCCTTAAGTATCTCCCCGACCCCAATCCATCTACTATTGGTTAACTAAAATGGTTTTCCTAAAGGGCAAATCTAATCATTTCACCACCCTACTCAATAAATTCCAGTGGCTCCCAATTTCCTCGAGGGTAAAATATAAAATTATCTGTTTGGCATACAAAGTCCTCCATAACCTAGCCTTCTACCATCGGTTTTTCTACACCTCACTGCCCTACACATACTCCTCAATCCAGTGACACTGGCCTCCTGATTGTTCCATAGACAAGACAGTCCATCTCTTGACTCTGGGCATTTTCTCTGGCTGTCTCCCATGCCTGGAATGCTTTTTCTCCTCTACTCTTACTACAGACCTTCCTTGTATTTTTAGTCCCATCTAAAATCCCACCTTTTACTGGTAGGTAGCCTTCCCCAATACCTCCTAATTCCAATGCCTTCTTGGGAGCCAAGATGGCAGAGTAAAAACGTAGTCGCTCTCACCCTCCCCCTATCAAGCTTTGAAAACCCAGAAAATATCACCTCAGAAAAAAAAAAACAAACCCTGGAACAGCTGAACTAGAACAAAGATGGAGAACAGCAGTGCAACAGCCCAGCAAACAGGTCTTCCAGTGCCTCAGCAAAAATAAGGGAAGCAGCACTACAAAGGGCCCCAGGCAGATAAGCACCCTGAAGCATTCATCTGAAAGGAGCTGAAGAAAGCAACCTAAAGTCTTCCTAAAGTCAGAGCCTTGCTGATTCCAGCCCAACACCAGGTAAGCTGTCAGAACCTCTGACAGTCAACAAGGAAGAGCTCCTGAAGCCCAGGTGGTAGAGGAGGCAACCACCAACACTTGGACCTCTCAGTGCCTCAGTGAGGGTGGGGGAACTTGTGGAAACCAGCTCAGAAATCTACCAGGTGCCTCAGCACTCAAAGGAATCTCCCAGAGCATTACCAGAAATGAGGAGACAGCACTGCAAGGGACTCCAGGCAGATAAACTACCCTGCAGCACCCATCTAAAAGCTAAAGGAAAGGAAAAGCAGACAACCTAGAATTGCTTGAAAGTTCCATCCTTGCTGATTCCAGCCCAACATGAGATAAGCTGCCGAAACCTTACAGCCTCCAATTGCCAACATAAGAGACTCCAGTACACAAAGTCAGTGACCAAGACCTAGGCTCCCAACACAAGAAGCTTGAGTCAGTGCCCTCTGTTTCCCAGAAGGAGAGCTCAATCTCTTTCAAGGCCAGGGAATAAAGAAACCATAAGTAAAAAGAAACATACCATGGATTCGTATTATGAGAAGAGTGAAGATCAAGACAGAAATTCTGAAGAGGACAACATTGTCAACAAACCCACATCTGCAACATCAAAAGGGAATATGAACTGGTCTGAAGCCTAGAAAGCCTTCTTAGAAGAGCTCAAGAAGGATTTTTAAAGTCTAATGAGAGAGGTAGAAGAGTCCTTAAAAAATACAATTGGCCTATTGGAAAAAAAGTATACTGAAGAAAACAAGTTCCTAAAAAGCAGAATTGGCAAACTGGAAAAAAAGTACTCTGAAGAAAACAAATCCCTTAAAAATAGAATTGGCCAATTGGAGAAGGAAGTACAAAAACTAACAGAAGAAAACAATCTGTTAAAAACTAGAATTGGACAAATGGAAGCTAACGACTCTATGAGAGAGCAAGAATCAGTCAAACAGAAACAAAAAAATGAAAAAATAGATGAAAACATAAAATACCTCATTGGTAAAACAACCGACCTGGAAAATCAATCCAGGAGAGATAATTTAAAAATCATTGGCTAGCTGTGTGACCCCGGGCAAGTCACTTATCCCCAATTGCCTAAAAAAACAAAAAAAAAATCATTGGACTACCTGAAAATCATGATGAAAAAAAAGAGCCTGAACAGTATCTTTCAGGATATCATAAAGGAAAACTGCCCTGAAGTCTTAGAACCAGAGGGTAAGGTAACCATAGAAAGAATACACCACTCACCAAAATTACCAGATGGAAGAGAAGGTGCTGCAAGCAGCCAGAAAGAAACAATTTAAATGTCATGGAACCACAGTCAGGATTACACAGGACCTTGCAGCTTCTACATTAAAAGACCAGGGCATGGAACATGATATTCCTTAAGGCAAAGGAGTTTGGATTGCAGCCAAGGATCAACTACCTTGCAAAATAAGCATGATTTTTCAAGGGAGGAGATGAATATTCCATGAAATAGGGGACTTCCAAGCCTTCCTGATAAAAAGACCAGAGCTCAACAAAAAATTTGATCTTCAAGTCTAAGATTCAAGAAAGACATGAAAAGGTAAATGGGACAGAAAGATACAAAGTGTTGTTAGTAAGAGTGGACTATTTACATCTCTACAAGGGAAGATGACACTGGCAACTCTTGAGAACTGTATTGTTATTACACCATGTTAAAGGAGCATGCATAAAGGGGGTGGATATTAGTTGACTTTGATGTAATGATAAAAAAAAACTAATCAAGTGGGTTAAATGGATCCAAGTTAAGTGGATTAGTCTGATCTTAGAAAATATACTGAGAAAGGAGGAGTCAGATAAGGGTAAATTACATTACAGGAAAAGACAGAAAATCTTATTACAGCAGAAGGAAAGATGGAAGGGGGTGAGCTTTGTTTGAACCTTGCTCTCATCAGATTTGGCTCAAGAAGGGAATAACATAATCAGTTAGGTATAGAAATCTAACTTACCCTATAGGCAGTAGGAGGGAAAAGGGGAAAGAAAAGGAAGAGGGGATAGAAGGGAGGGAAGAAGCTGTAAGAGTAAAGGGGAAGAAAAGGGAAAGGGAGGGAGGGACTGAGGGAGGCAATGGTCAAAAGGAAAACCCTAGTGAGAACTTGTACTTACAACTTCACTAATGTGAAAATATGTTTAATAGGAATGTAAATGTATAGCATATATCAGATTGTGTGCTGTCTTGGGGAGGATGGTGAGGAGGAAGGGGGAGAAAAATTTTAAACTCCAAAGCATATGGAAGTGATTTTTGATAAATCAAAATAAATTAATAAAATAGAAAAAAGAGAAAGAAAATTCCAGTGCCTTCTTTTGATTAATTATTTCTCACAAACCAAACATTGGAAATACTTATTTTTATCTTTGTGTTATTTATTACACTGTTAAAAAGTTATATATACAGTAACTTTAATATATATTTTCTCTTGGAAGATTTGATATAGACATATTAACAGTTGCTTGTGAAGGAAGAGACTTCACCACTTAATCTTAGCCAAATGGCTAAAATGCATTTCAACTCTGTAGCCTTCATGATGCCATCTCAACTCTTCATAATGTCATCTACACTTTAGATATCATCCTCATCTCTTTACTTCCCTAAATTCACATGTTTTACACATACGATCACAAAAATCCCCCCATATCACTGCTACAGCACAAACTTGGGCTAATGACTGTAGATAATTTAAAACAAATTCATTCATAAATAATATTTATTTATAGTCTTATTAATGGACCTGTGCACAATAGGCACTCACTTGTTTATGAAGGAAGAAATTTAAATTGCATGTTTCAATCATTTGGAGCTGAAGTGTTTTTTTTCCTTAGATGGACACATTATTGCTTGTTGGTAAAAAATGATGAACTTAGTTGAAATAAGTATGTAAGAATTGCACTTTTGATTTATTTAAGAGTCTAATCTCAGTCAATATTTTCATAGAATGTTAGTTTTCAATGAGATACTGTTATTTAAGAGAGATGAATGATTTGAACAGTGGAAGAACTATAAACAAAATCCTAATTAATTAGCTCATGAACAGTCATTTCCTTGTTATTATCATAATAATTATTTTTTGTAATTATTGATTTTATTCATCTAAAAGAACAATAACTCACATTTGTATTATTTCTTAAGGTTTGCAGAGCACTTTCACAAGTAACTGAAATAGCTTTTCTTGATTGATGGGAAAAATAAATCTTGTGTCTTTTAAAAATCTTTACATTGTAATAATATAATATGCTATAATATACTATATAATATATAACATAATATAATATGTAATATGTGATATGATATGATGCGGTATGATATAATTAATTTAACGTTATATGATATGATATAATTAAGATATGATAGATAGACTAGCATAGAATAGAATAGAATGACATATAGTATGTTGTAATTATTAAAATCCCTTCAAGAAGCTTATTTTCTACCAGAGGAACTACAGTATATATGTACACACATGCATACACACACACTCACACACACATATATATGCACACACACGTATGGAGAGACAGAGACAGTTAAAGAAAGAGCTAAGACAAGGTAATTTCTGGGGACTGGGGAGATGCACTAATTACTTGAGGATTAAGAAATGCCTTTTGTAAGACCTGAAATGTGTTTTAAAGAATAGTAGGGATTCTAGAAACTGTGTATTTCAGGCAAGAGGAATAGAAATACTAGTTAAGAGATCATGTGTGAGGAAGAGAAGGTAGAGCAATTTGGCTGTGCCATAGAATATATGAAGGAGAGTAATGTGGGATAAGTCTGCTAAAATAGATTGGAGATAGATTGAAAAAAATCTTTAAATAAGAAACTAGAGGCAGCTAGGTGGCACAGTGGGTAGAGCTCTGAGTCTGGAATCAGGAAGACCTGATTCGAATTTGAACTCTCTCTCTCTCTCTCTCTCTCTCTCTCTCTCTCTCTGTATGTATGTATGTATGCATGCATGCATGTATATGTATATGTATGTGTATACATACGTATGTGTATGTATATGTATGTATATGTATATGTATGTATATATGTGTATATGTATATATGCATGCATGTATGTATATATGTATGTATGTATGAATATGTGTATGTATATATGTATTTACTCACTGTGTGACCCTGGGCAAGACTCTGGACCTGTTTGCCTTAATTTCTTCATGTATAAAATAGGAGTGACAATAGCACCCATCTCCCAGGGTTGCTTTGAGGCTCAAATGAGGTAATATTTGAAAATACAATACCTGTATTTGTACCTACTATGTGCCTGTACTGTACTATAGGTATTACTGTGCCTGGCATGTAGTAGGCTCTTAATAAATACTTGTTTTCTTTCTAAACAGAAATTTGCATTTGATCTTACTGTTAATAGGGAGCCACTGGAGCTTTTCAAGCAGGTGGGTGACATGGTCAACTTTGTACTATAGGAATATCTCTTTGGTAATTGTATGGAAGGTAGATTGGGGTAGAGAGAGAATGAAGATGGAAATAATTTATAAGCTATTGCGGTAGTTCAGGCAAAAAAGGATGAGAGTCAGAACTAGGATGTTGCTGTGGAGTAGAGAATAAGGAGTTCATGCAAGTGATGTTGCAGGGACAGAATTCATAAGACTTTGCAAATTATTGGATATTATTATTATTATTTTATACCTTGCTGATTTCTAATTATCTTTCTCCATTCTTTTGTCATTGCTGCCGTATCTTGGTATGTAGTTGAAAAACTGACTCCCTTTTTCCCTTCTTACCCCACTAGCTATATGTACCAGCCAACAAAACTTTATTTGTAAGGGAAATACATATATAATATAATCAAGAATTAGAAGCAGGAAATCAAAAAATACACTTAAAACATTTTATCCAGCATAGACTAGATGGGGCCTGAGTTTTCTAGTTTTATCTTTAGCTGAAACTCCCACACTTTTACCTCACCGTTGGCTTTCCCATCTTGATGTCCTCACTATAATGGTGAGGCTGCTGTCTTATACTTCAAAAAAGGACGATATTTTCTACCAGAAAACACCTGAACTGATTTGTGATTTACTCATCTTAGTTTCTAGACGGGGTTCATTAGCTAATTCTACAGTCCTTTCTTAGCATAATTTGTGTGACTTCAGAAAAGTAATTTAGCTTCAGTTTCCTTTCTGGATTTCAGTTTCCTCATCCACAAAATAAAGGGACTGGACTTAATCATCTCTATGGTTCTCATGACAAATTAACTCTGTAATCTGCATTTTTCAGGTTTGTTCAAAGTATCTATTATTTGTATATACTTGTTTGTATGTTATCTTCCATTAGACTGTGAAATCTTAGAGAGTAGGCCTATTTTTTTCTTGTTTTTGTCTTTCTTCAAATGCCCAGCATGTAGGCGTAATACCTGGCGCACGGTAAGTGCTTGATAGATTCTAAATGGCTGACTGACTGACCAATTTGTAGTATTACAACTGGTTTAACAGTCTTATCACAGTTGAAAGACAAATTAGTGGTAGTACAGCATTGGGAAAGGAAATTACAAAAAGTGATTGATGCAGGCCTGGTTAGCAGAACAGCGAGTGAGTTGAGATCAGAATATTCCAAGAAAAACTACTGAAGCTCAGTTGCTTTCTATTGTTCTGCCTAGTTAGTCAATTAGTCAACAAGTATTTATTAAGTTCTTACTGCATGCTAGCCATGGTGCCAATCACTGGAAGCACTGAGCTAAGTATCTAGAAATAGCTCTGTCTTTTCATAGGAATATATTTCTGCATAGGTTTTTTTTTTCTTTTCAGTTTAGCAGTGCTACATCTACCCACAGGATTTTGAAAACATGTCAAATGCTGTAGAAGCACAACAAAACAAGGCAGGCCTAGAGTTCTAATTTCATAGTACCTTCTAATCTAACCGATGGTCTCTGAGAAGAGGGAAAAAGGCTACAGAGAATAGTGGCAAGTGAGGAGAAAAGGAAGACACCAAAGGATATTTCCCTTGATTTGTTACAAGATGAGACTTGGTATCTACTTGTTTAAGAAACTAATGGGCTGTCTTGAACTGCTTGGTGGTGCTACAAAGGGAATTAGACATTGGAGAGATTAAAAAAACAAATACTTCTCCCTTCTCTATGCTCATCCTGTCTTCAATTAGCAGAAATCATTAAGTCTAAGCAGGACTTTCAAGGATGGGCTTGAAACCAGAGGAGACCTTGCATTTTACATCTCCAGATGCATTAAGGGAGGGGAAAAAGAAAGAAGGGGAAAAAGAAGGAAAGAATGAATGAAGAAAGGAAACAATGAGAAAGGAAGGGAGGAGGAAGAAAGAAAGAAAAGAAGGAAGGAAGATAAGGAAGACAGAAAGAAGGTAGAAGGAAAGAAGGAAGGAAGGAAAGAAAGAAAAGGAAGGATGGAAAGAAGTAAAGAAAGAGAGAAAGAAGAGGGAGAGAGGGCAGGAGGGACCAAGGGAGGGAGGAGGAAAAGAGAGAGGGAAAAAGAAATCTAGTGTTTCTCTTATATAGATTTATTTCATTTTGCTAAAGATTTTTCATCTTTTTTTTTTTGGCCATATTGCTATTCTTATTCTCCACCCCTTGCAGAAATTAAAGGTGAACTTCATTCTTGTTTACTACTCTGTTTTTGCTGACTAGTTGGTGACCATGTGGGTACTTACTTCATCCTGAGCTTTTTCAAATGTATTATAACAACTTCTAACAGTTCTCTGGATGCAAAGTTTTAGAGGATAGAAATTAGAAAATGAATATGTGCCTTAGGTATCCTTCATAGAAGAGTGACTGTGCTTTAGTAGACTTCCCTGCTAAATTCTGTGTGCAAAAAGAGGGCTCCAAGTGGTTTCCCCTGGTAATATAACAAATGGCACTGATTGTATTGGTGTTTTTCAACCTCTCTGAGATTCCAATAAATTAATATTTTAAGTATGCTTTTTCTTCTTTCTCTTGTGTTGGAAAACAAGATTTCTGAAAAGTTATTTTGCCTCTTTTTTTTGATCATTTCCACAAAGAATTATTGAAAAACTAGGTGAATGAATGACTCTAGACAGGAAGGAAAATGTATACTGGATGGAGGATGTGATATAAGGGAAACAATATGTTATAGAAGAGAGAGAACAGGATCTGGGGTGAAAAGATCTGGGCTGCAGCCCTGTCCCTACTAATTACTGCCTGTCTACCTTTGAGCAAGTTGTCTAATCTCTTTGGGCCACAATTTCCCCATCTGTAAAAGGATGGAATTAGATGATCACCAAGGTACCTTTCAGCTCTGACATTTTATGATCCTGAAACCAAATACTCAAATTCTTCTATGACTTCATCGATTCGTATTTTGCCTCCAGTGATACAGATCACAATGACTCTATGGCTGTACATCCTGCTTAACTCTTATTTATGTCTCCTATGAGTTCACCATGTGGGCTTTTTCCTGCCCTGCAAGATGGTTGAGGTCTCCTTAACTTTCTCCTGATATTCTAGCTAAATTGGCCTACTTAGTTATGTTTAGGATGCCAGTGAAGCTATGATCCTATTCCTATACAGAATTGTAATGTGAGTCTTGTCACAATGATTGGGCTAATATTATGACATCCTAACAAATAAGCCACATCCATGTTTATCATCTCTCCAAAAACCTTTTTTTTACCACATGGAATAGATTATTTGACGGCTATGGAAAGGATGTGCTGCATTTAAGAGACCATCAGTTCTCAGGTACCAAATCTGATGTAATCATTTCTTCTTAATGAGCTGTAGTTTTCTGACACTTTGGATCTAATTCTTTTTTCAAAATATTTTTCCTCTAAAGCCAATTAGAAACAAACAAATCCCTTGATTTGTATTTATGCTATTGAGGTTCAATCTGTTTGTTTGCGTTTAACTTTCTGGATATTTGAAAGATGTTTAAAAAATAATGAGTGGAGTACATCTGTCAAAAAGCTAGAAAAATATTCAGAATTTAGACCTGAAAACCTTGAATGCATCCATTCGAATTTTCATGTAAAAGTATTTCTTTTATAAAGTTAAAGATAGTTTTGGTTGTTCTAAGATGTTTCTCTAATGGAAATAAATCTATGTGTTTTATTTTCATTTATATTGCTATATTTTGTTTTGACATCACATTCATTTCTGAATATATCCCCTCTACCCAGAAAGTCATCCCTTGTAACAAAGAATAAAGAAAAAAAAAAGTCCTACAATATTAACAATCACATCAACTGAATGAGAAAGCTCTGACATCTTAGTATATACATGCATACGTACATATATGTACATATGTATATCTATGTGTGTATATGCCCACACATATATACTTATATACATAAACGTACATATCCACAACCATAGTCCTCTAGTTCTTAATAGAAAGAAGATAGATACATTTCTATATTCTTTAACTTTTTCTTTGGGAACAAGCTTGCTCATTATAAATACACAGAGTTCAATTTTTTTTGTTGTTTTTGTTGTCCTTTCCATTTACTTCACTGTATATTGTTTTTCATGTTTCATCATCACTTCATACTAAGTATTCCCATGATTCTTTGAATTGTTCATATTCATCATGCATTCTAATACACAATTTATTTAACAATTCAGTAATCTATGGAAAACTAATTTATTTCTAGTATGTTATTATCACCAAAAGAGATACAATATATATTTTGGTGTTTATGGGACTTTTAAAAAATTTTTGACCTCCATGGCATACTTGGCTAGTAATCTGAACTCTAGGTAAAAGGAAACCTAGTAATGAAACCAATTAAAACATTTCTTTTAATTGTGGTGGGGATAGTTCTGAGACTGTTGTTTACTGTCCTAGGTACAAGGAACAATAAGTCAATTCATGTATTAATCTCTGGTTTACACTTCAATTATGAAAACTAATTGTTTATTCATTTACCTAAGAATTTTCCCATTGAAGGGAGGCCATTTAAGAACTATGGACTAAAAAAAAAAAAAAGAACCATGGACTAGACAATAACAGAAAATACTGAATTTTTGAATATCTGGGTAAGGAGGAGTGAGCTTTTATTACTAGGGATACAAAAAAAAAAGCAAGTCAGTCACTGCTCTCAAAGAGATTACATTCTAATAAGGAAAGACAATACATAAACGTGTTGTGGAAAAGGAGTGGGGTGAGGTATAGATGGATATACTAGTGGAGGGAGAGTGTCAGGTGTGGAATCAGGAAGACCTGAGTTCAAATCTGGCCTCAGACACTTACTAGCTGTGTGAATGATGGCAAGTCACTTCACCCCATTTGCTTCAGTTTCCTCATCTATAAAATGAGCTGGAGAAGGAAATGGCAAACCACTCCTGTATCTTTGCCAAGAAAACCCCAAATGGGGTCACGACGAGTTGGACATGACTGAAATAACTAAATAACATCAATAAACTAGTGGAGGACAGAGCATGAAAAGGGCAAACATGTGCTATCAAAGTCCAGAATGGCTACAGGGGTGAAATCTGATTCTTGTGTGGGGACAAAGTAAAGGTGATGGCTAGAGTAGAGGGCAAGGCAGTCCACGCAGTTGGAAATGTCTGGGAAAGTGCTAAGAATAGTAATGAGAGATAATCAGGAATGATTACAGATAAATACTGTAGGTTTTACTCAAGGTCAAGGGTCTCAGGCATATGGGACTAAATTCTGACATTAAGTTGAAAACTGAGTTTAGTCTCCAGAGAGAAGATATCTAGATGGGATATGAATACTATTAGTAATAGGTTTAAATTCAATCAAAAGTCAAGAGTGGCTAGACCAAGCAGAGATAGGAAGCATTTTATACTGAAGAGATCTGGTAACAGAGATCTCAGTTCATTCATTCATTCATTCATTCATTCATTCATTCATACATTCATGAATTCAGTCTTTCAATTCACAGTAGATATTAAGCATCTAATATATGTAAGACACTCATGGTGTTAGGTACTTAGGATACAAATGCAAGAAAAGTCTCTGTCCTTAAGGAACTTACATTCTCCTGGAAGAATAAAACATGTAAAGAGATAAATAAGCATGACATAATTTGAGGAGAAAGAACTAATGAGTAGAAAGATTTGAAAAAAAAAGGTTTCTGCCTGGAGGGTCATCTAAGTTGAATCATGAAGGCTGCTGTTGCTGTTTATGCTTTGTTCTTGAAGAGGACCATGCAGGGCTGTGCAAAGTCATCAGTCTCACTCTCTCCTCCAGCCATCAGAGTCCAGTGGCAAGACAGAAGTCAGCTCGACTGGCAATGGCCCCAACCATGAAAGTAGCTAAGGATTCTAAGAAGCCTCAAAGAGGGAGATGAGGGAGTGCATTGTAGGCATGGGGGCTCTTTAAAGGCATGGAGAAGGGAAGTGAAATCCTCAGTTACGGGAATAACAGGTCAGTTTGGCTGGAAAATGAAGGTAATGATGAAGAATAATTTGCAATATGAGGAAAGGTAAGCTGCAGCCAGACTGTGAAATATTTTAAACATCAAGTTGAGGACTTCATTTTGTATCCAGAAGGCAACAGGGAACTACTGTTGGAAAGACTTGCCCTAAGGGACAAGATTAAAAAAAAGTCATGGGGAAACTAGGGCACAAAATAGTAGAAGAAGAACTGGGGTACGGGGCAAGAAACAAACGTTGTTACAGGGAATCAGGGTCACCTAGTTATTAGGGAACTGGATCCTAGGTTCAGAGCTAGGAAAAGACTGTTGCGGACTAGGACACTAATGGGACTGGGGTGGCTGATATTAACCCTCACATTGCTGCAACACCAGCTAAGGTTATGGTGACCTAAGAAGCTATAGAGCAGATTTGGTGTCATTTGGATTAACTTTGTCCCCAGGTGGAATGCTTTGTGCTCCAGCTGTTGGCCCTTTGGGGCAAAGAGAATATAAAAAACTTTTTAAGACTTTAGGAGAGAAGCTTCTGAGACCCCAGGAAATCTCCTTGCCAACTGTTTTTAATGTCAGTGGCTTTGACTTTCCTGGATTGCTTTTTACCACTTTATATTTGCCTTTTCCTGGAGGTTTCTGGGGGTTATTGTTGAAGAGATTGTTTATCCGAACCCTCAGACTTTGAGTGATCCTTGAATGGGATGCTGAACCACCAAAAGCAGAGAGGCTGATGATAATCTAGTTTATTTTACAATTTCAATTACATTTAAAATTTAGTTCATTTGACAAATAAGGAGACTGAGAACTGAAGGCGAGTTAATAAGTGGCAAAAATAGGATTCAAATTCAGGTTGTGTGACTCCAAGTTCAATGCTCTTTCCATTAAGATATTTATTGAGGGCAGAGCAACCAAGATTTAATAAGTAATGTGTAACTGTAATAGAGCTCCTTTGCCCAGGGAGAAAAATCCATCCTGCAGTCTGCAGCAAGGCTATGTTTGTAGGTAGGGTTTACGTTGGTCTGTGATAGATAAATGTGGGGAGTCAAGTAATGAACATACTTTGCACACCAGGAGGCAGAACTTAGCCAATAACTGCTATGGTAACACACTGAACTATAAGGCTTCACATAAACTAACAATTTGCTTTTATCATTGAAGCATAAACAGAAGGAAGCTTTGTGGATGCATTTAATGTCTTAGCTTGCTGAAAGTATGGACTGTCCTTCCATGTTCACTCAAGTTATGCCATTTATTTTATAAGCACACTAATATTAGACTACATTGCTCATGATATGTTGAAATGATCGATCCAACCTTATATATTTGTTTCATCTCAGTCATAAATAAAAAGTTCCTTATTGGGGGAGAGATGTTTAAAAATTTTTTCAAAGATTTGTTTTTGGTTTGTCCCCCCTCCATCAAAAAAAAAGACAAAATTTAAATTGTGAAATTTATTTTTGAAAATTGAATAAAATATCTAAGAAAAGTTATTCATACATTACTGTGCATATTTTACTCTCATATGATTTCTTAAAACCCAACTATGTAATGAGAAATTATCTAAAATTTCCTGTTACTAGTATTACTGTATCTCAAAGTCAGGAATAGTATGACTGTTAAATGTATGAGCAAGCAGCATAAATGTCTCTAACAAGGAGTATCTTTTTTACTGACAAGTAAAAATTTAAAATTATTTGAACTAAAAATGCTATACAAAGCCATACAAACAAGTTTTAGCATTTGGAAGCATTACTGAACAAAAAAGTTATTATAAGGGCTAAAAAATAAATAATTGATTAGCAAATGTTGACATATGAATTTCAAAAAAAACTGGACAAAATTCTTTAAAGTTCAGCTATTTGTCATTTATATTTGTAAACATAGATGTATGTAATATATACAAATAAACCTAAAACTAATTCAATTTAGTAAAACTGATTATTGATTGAATAAGGTATACTTTAAAATACCAATATTTATTAGTAAACTTCCCTGACCAAAATACCCTTTCCTGGACATCATTCTCATAGATCTAGTCTATCCACCATTAGAGTATAAGCACTTTCAAAGTGGGAACTGCTCACTTTTGTGTTTCTTGTTTTTTTTTTTTTGGCTAGGCGATAGGGTTAAGTGACTTGCCCAGGGTAACACAGCTAGTAAGTGTTATGTGTCTGAGACCAGATTTGAACTCAGGTTCTCCCCACTCCAGGGCCGGTGCTCTATCCACTGCACCACCTAGCTGCCCCTCACTTTTGTATTTTTGCCCTCAACTCCTGGCAAAGTGCTTACCACATAAGGGTTTTGCATACTTCCATTCATTCAACTCAACCTCTATACATTTTATGCGTTGTTATGACCAAAATGTTGATCATCTGGTGACCAGTAAATCTGAAGTTAAGCCACTCCACGCTTAGGCTCATCCAAAGATGAGAGAAACCAAATCTATCAGTACACTCATCACTGAAGACTTTCTACCTTGAAAAGAACAATCTGTTCTTGCATTTCCCTAGTATAATCTTGGTGAACCCAATATTAATTCAATGGAATGATGAAATTAAAGTAATTAAAAGTGTTAAAATAAATAGTGGCATTACTGGTAAAAACTTCAGGCACAGATGAAAATTAGCTGGGGAGATCTCCTTTGGTCAGAAGGACCTTTGTACAAGATATATCTTGCAGGTAACTCTCTACATATATATCTTAAAATAACTTATGACAAAAAACAATCAACTGTATTTGTGGCTATATTTAAATTACAGTTGGTGGCCTGTAACTTGTAGTACTTATATTACTTATATTATAATGAAGTCACATTACAAAATCTTAACACAGACATTGGAGCTGCTGACCAGAATTCCAGTTTTGTCTCAACGCTCACCACCTCTCTACCTGCTGATCTTGCAGAGTCACACAAAGCACCAATTTATACAGAACTAGCCTCTCTCTTGCAACTTGCCCTTACCTTCTCAGAAAAGAGTAGGTAGCAAAGTGGTTTAGTTTAACAAGATTTTCTTTTTGAGTGATTTTGGGATTTAGGCTGCATATGCAGGAGTGGAAATAGACATAAATAATTAGGGAAGCTAGAGAAGGTCTTATCTGCTAAGAAACACAAGTTGAAAATAAGCTTTCTGCTTAAAAGGTCAGCTTGCTGGTGATCAAACAGTCATTTTTGTAAACTGTACTTTTTTTTAAAGTAAAGGGCTCAGAGAGAAAAAAAAATACAGAGTGAATAGATTATGCATCTGCCTTGAGCAAAAAAGAGTAAATAGATTCTCCATGTTTACATTAAAAGGATTCCACATTCTTGTGTTACCTGTGTCCCATCTCTTATGTCACATGGACTGGATCTGATCTCAGGTACCTCTAACACAGGTCATTATCTCTTTACAATTCATTATGGCCTGACCTTACATTTATGTGCAGGTGCCTCTCCTCTCATCTGACCCATCCTTTTGCAGGAGTTAGCTTTATGCTTAGCTGACTTGCTTTTCCCAATAAGTCTACCATCTCAATTTTACAGGCAAAAAGACAGATGATTCATCTTGGAGCAGTCCTGGTCAATGAGATTTAATCAGAAGTTGTCTTCTTTTCTCTTATCGAGATCCTAATATCTGTACTCTATAGAAAGAAGTCCTCTCAAAAGTACAAAAGGGTAACTATTATAGTTGTTATAGAAGCTTCCAGTAAAACTTTAGGAAATTCATGGTGATGGAAATAATAAAATTACAAAACAATTTTATTTACTTATACAGCTGATTAGAAGAGTGAATCTGATCAGATCAAACACACACAAAAAATACATTTTTTCCTTTAAAGTACACCTTTAGCAAGCAGAATCAACCCCTTTGTATATCTGTGGTCTTAGAAAAACAAATAATCTTTCCATCATTTTCTGATGTTCAAGCATGATGGCTAATTATTTTATTATGTATCAGTGACAAGTTCTTCTGTGTTCAGGATTTGCCAGTAGCAGCTTTGTAATCTACTGTTGGCAGATAAAAACAAAATCTATGTTGAAGTAAGTGTTTCAGCAGTCATGTGTATCATCTTGGAAAGAAATCAACTTGTCATTTTTTCTAATACGTGCTTTCCTACCTTGTCTTCCGCACACTGCCACCATTCAACAAAAATAACATTTGACTATAGTAAAAACAAACTGAAAATCTTATACACAATTTGATGTTCATTCCAGATTGAATGATAGTGAAGTGGATTGATATAATTACAGCACTGGGTTGCCAATAAAAATGATCTTCACTATGTGTGGTGTTTGCATACACACATACACACACATACAATTTATAACACCTATAGATACCTTTATATATAGTATACATATGTAGAGTTGTTATATGCCAACATATATGCAAATAAAGTGATTACAGCTACATACATACCTCTCCCAACTTAGCACAACCTCTTCCCGGTTCCAGAATAGTGACACAGTTACTGGTTCCCCTTGGATGATAGAGGATTTAGTTCCATGTGCATACACATGCACAGACATGCATGGTATGCATATACACATATAGGCACAGATATATGCATTTCTATTACTTTGAGATTCCCTATGGCTTAGCCAAATTGTTATGTAGTGACAAAAGTAGAAGTAGAAATCAGTTCTCCTAACTCTCAGTTTAGCATATTAAAAAAAAAAAACTCTTCTACACTATGTTTCCAATGACACTAAATCCATCCTTCACTTGTATATATGCATGAATTTGTTTCCTCTAGGAAGGCTTTTCTATCATCCCTCTTTCTTACTCTTCTGCAACTTATATGCAACTTATATCTCATTATGGAATTCCATTTGAGTCCTTGGTGTAACATAAGAAGTGAAACAATATAAATGATGTGTCTAGGATCATAAATCAGAAGCTAATTAATATTGTATCTGTAGTTTTAATTTGAAAGGCATTTTAGAGTCACTCTTCAGAGTTTACCTAAGAGCATAAAACTAGTTCCATTTTAGATTGTTACAGATGTCATGGGGATCATAACTGAAAGGTACTATAGAGATCCCTTATGCTAACCCCATCCTAAGAATCATAGATCTAGAACTAGAAGGTATCTTATGTGTTATCTGGTCCAACCCTCTCATTTGACAGATGAGGAAACTGAGGACAAGGAATAGGAATTGAGTTACCCAAGGTTACACAAGTAGCAAACTAGTAAGCCATAATTTGAACTCAGGATATTTACTCAGAGTTTGGTGTTCTATCTCTATATCATGGAGCCACATATCTGGCAATATATAAAGCTAGAAGTTTAGAGCTAAAGGGAAATTTAGAGATCATTTAATAATTTCTTAATACCCATCAGTAGCCTTTTATTTTCTTGTGTATAAAGAAAGCTTTTTGAATTAATCCAACTCTTAATCCTAAAATTCCTGTCATCAGAAATGAAGGAAGTGAAGTCCAGTGATGTTGATGACAGCTGACATTTTATGTGGCATTTTAAGATTTGGAAATATGACAGTTCAACCACAAATGTAGTGTGTGTGTGTGTGTGTGTGTGTGTGTGTGTGTGTGTGTGTACGCGCATACAGTCCACACTGAGAGAATCTGCTTCCACTATTACTCCCAAATGCCCCTTTTTACTTTCACTGAGCCATACTCAACTGGAGAAACTAAAACTCTCCATTTCCTTTAAGATTCAGCCTCCAAGAAAAGATAATAAGAGATACCCCATTTACAACAACTCTAGACAGTAAAAAATACCTGGGAGTACACCTGCCAAAACAAACCCAGGAACTATGTAAACAAAATTAGAAAGAAAAACTTTTTATGCAAATAAAATCAGATTTAAACAATTGGAGAAACATTAATTGTTCCTGGGTAGGAAGGGACAATATAATAAAATGACAACTTTACCTAAACTAATGTATATATTCAATGCCATTTCAATTAAATTGCAAAAAAATTACTGAATTGGAAAAAATGAAAACAAAATTCATTTGGAAGAACAAAAAGTCAAGAATATCAAAGGAACTAAGGGGGAAAATGTAGAGGAAGGAAGTTTAGCAATGCCAGATATTAAAAATATATTATAAGGCAGTAATTTTCAAAACTATCTGGTGCAGGCTATGAAATAGAAAGGTAGATCAATGGAACAGAGTAGACATGCAATTTGCAGCAGCAAATAAACATAAGAACCTTTGTATTTGACAAATGTAAAGAGTTCAGATTTAGGGATAAGAATTCCTTATTTGAGAAAAAAGTTGGGAAAATTGTAGAGCAGTATGGCAGAAATTAGGCATAGCCCAATATCTTTTAGCATTTACCAAGACAAGGTCAAAATGGACACATGACCTAGATATAAAGAGAGATATTACAAGAAAATCAGAAGAACACGGAACATATTATTTATCAGATTTATGGAGAGGCAAACAATTTATGAATAAACAAAAGATAGGGAGCAGAATCAGGTGTAAAATAGATCATTTTGATTACATTAAATTAAAAAGGTTTTGTACAAATAAAGTAAATGTAGCCATCATCATAAAGAAAGCAGAAAATTGGGGGAATTATAGATGGTTTCTCAAAAAAGGTCTCGCTCATATCTTGAATGTATAAAGAACTTTGTCAAGTTTATAAAAATTGAAAAATGGTCAAAGGATATGAACAAGCAATTTTCTGGTGAAGAAATCAAAACAATTTATAGTAATATGATAAAATACTCTAAATCATTATTAATTAGAGAAATGAAAATTAAAACAACTTTGAGATATCATTTTATAACTATCAGATTGACTAAAATGATTGAAAGGGAAAGTGACAAATTTTGGAAGGAATGTGGAAAAATTGGAACACTAATTCATTGTTGATGGAATTGTAAACTGATCCGACATTTTGGAGAGCAATCTGGAATTATGCCCAAAGAGTTATTAAACTGCCTATAACCTTTTCCCCAGAAATACTAGGTTTGTTTCCAAAGATGATTAGGGGAAAAGGAGAAGAACCTATATGTTCTAAAATGTGGATAGCAGCTCTCTGTAGTGTCAAAGAACTGGAAACTGTGGAGATACCCATCGATTGGGCAATAGCTGAACAAGTTGTGGTATATAACTGTAATGGAATATTATTGCGCTATAAGAAATGATGAGGTTTACTGTTTTAGAAGAAACATGGATAGACTGTCATGAAATAATGAAGAGTGAAAAGAGCAGAACCAAGAGAACATTGATATAGGGATAGCAATATTGTTTTAAGAACAACGTTGAGTGAAGAAGTTATTTTGACTATTATACAAATACCCAAATTAACTACAAGTGTGGATAGAATGATTTTATATACATTTGTGTATATTAGAAACAAATACACACACATATATACAATGTATGTGTGTACATATGTGTGTGTATTTGTTTTTAATGATAGTCACCTCTAGGGAGGGGTGAGGGAAGAAAAAAGGGGAAAAATAAAAAATGCACCTGGTAATTTTATTATGTACTTAAAAGGAATAGCAATTCATGCATAATAGATGTTCAGTTTCATGTGCAATCGCGTTTTTTTTTTATCATACTGTTATAGAAATTCTTATTTTATTCCATAAATTAAAAATTAAGCAAATAATTTTTTTAGGCAATTGGGGTTAAGTGACCTGCCCAGGGTCACACAGCTAGTAAGCGTCAAGTGTTTGGTCTGAGACCGGATTTGAACTCAGGTCCTTCTGACTTCAGGGCCAGTGCTCTATCCACTGAGCCACCTAGCTGCCCCTAAGTAAATAAAAATTTTTCAAACTTCAGCATCATAAACAAATCACTTAAGCCATAATTGTTTAGACCTCGTGTTTTAAAATTATTTTTATGTAAGCTCCTTGAAGGTAGAGACTATTTTTGTTTAGGCTTTGAATCTCATAAAGACTAGATACTTAAATGTGGTGGGGATTTTTTGGATTGGATTTGATACATAGCTCTGGGAGTCATCTGCATTAAGTTGAACTCATGGGAGCTGATTAGATTTCAAAGAGTGGAAGAGAGATCACCTCAAACTCTCTCATTTCTGTCTTTATGAAGATGATGCTAATAATAATAATAATAATAATAATAATAATAATAAATAATGATGTTAATAATGTTATTAATAAATAACACAATTTAATACTGTGGTAAGAAATTAATTTAGAAGTACTATAAAACCTGTGAGCCCCTTATGGTATCCTTGTGGACAAAATGGAGTGATGTAAACTGGAGGAGAGTAGAGTTAGATGGGCTTGTAACTGGTTTACTGACCCCAGACAATGATGATTAATGGAATGATGTCTAGGTCTGCAGTGGAGGATCATCCCAGGGCTCTGTCCTTGGCCCTCTTCTTTATTTTTATTAGCAACCTGAATTGAGGCATGGCATGTATATCAAATTTGAAGATGAAGCTGACATAGGTATTTAATACACTAGATGACAGAATTGGTTTGTAAAGAAATCTTGACAGGTTAAAATGGTAGGTTAAAGCTAACAATGCAAATTTTAATCATTGTAAGTGCCAATTGCACTAGGATTAAAAAAAAAATAACTGCGCAAGTAAAGGATGCAGCAAATATGACCAGAAAAAAGTTCAAAGGAAAAAGACTGCAGGAGGAAGGTTGATGGATTACAACCTCAAGATGAGTCAGCAATAGAATGGAGCAACTAAGAAAGCTAATTCTCCTAGTTCTGCCCTCTAGGGTTGTGCAGACCAAGTCTTATACCTCTCCATTTTAAAATGACAGTCCTTCAGACTTTTGAAGATGAGTATCATGTTCTTTTCCAAGTCTGCTCCAGGCTAAAAATCCCTATTTATTTTTCATTTTGATATCCTTCATCTCCCTGGTCCACCCTTCTCTAGTTACCTTCCAGCTTATCATATTCTCTTTAAAACTTTGATATTATCATTGTCCCTTCCTTCTCTTTTTCTTCTCACATCCAATCAATTATTTCTGAAGTATCTTTCATATCCCTCCCATCACCCTTGTTTTTACCACTTCTCTAGACTTATACTTCAACAACCCAAAAAGGGCCATGAGATGGACTATGGGCATATGCAAACCATCAGAGGATGGAAAAAAAAAACACAGTTTCACCTATAGGTGTGCAAATAAATGCTTGACAACCAGTTCTGTGAAATAAAATGTGTATGCAACATTAACATTTTCTCCATCACTTTATTAAGCCTAGACAAGCAATAAAACAATAAATTAATCCTCAATTTTTATTGGTTTTCACAATCCCATTTGAGCTGGCTCCAGCATGCCACTGATGTTTGTTTCCAAACCAGCTCCACTGCACTCTCCAATTGCTTATAACTTACCTGTAATCTCCTGTAGGAACTACCAGAAACTGCTTGGATGCCGACGGGAAAATTCCATTCTTCCCTCAACATACCCCATTCCCTGATCAGCTCAGTATTGCTCACTTGGATAGCTCTGGGCTCTGGGGAAGTGGCTAGTGAGTTAGAACCTTGCCACCCTTTGGAGCTCCATGACACAATGAGTTACATAGGCTAAGCAATCATGGATAGGTTGTAATTTACAGCACAATCTCGATATATTTTTCCTTCCAAACTCATCCTGCTTCTGAACTTCCACATTTCTATCAAGAGCATCACCATCTTCCAGGTTCCAAGTTAACATCCTTGGTCTTTCATGATGCCTCATTCTCATTCAAACCATATATCAAATCAAAGACCAAATTTTATTGTTCCTACTTTCTTAATATCTCACATCAACTCACACAGCCACCACAATTCAGGCCCTCAACACTTCTCATCTGGACTACAAGGACTACTGCCTCAAGTCTCTCCTCTCACCATTTCATCTTCCATCTACCTGCCAAAGTGATTTTTCTAAAGTGCTGATCAGACCATGCCATTGTCCACTCAACAAATTCTAGTGGATTCCTATTACCTCTAAGATCAAATATAAACTTTTCTACGTGACATTTAAATCTCTTTCCAACTTGGCCCTAACCTAATTTTGAATGAATTAATCAAAAAGAATTACTTCATAATTACCATATATTAGGCATTGCACCCAGCACTAGGGATAGAAAAACAAGTAAGCAAAACAATCCCTGCATTCAAGCAACCTACTAATAGGCGAAGGCAATATATAAAAGAGATTTAGAGTGGGCTGGAAAACAAGAACAGTAGCATTATTTGAAATGACCAGGAAATGATGTGGAGTCTTGTTTCTGGTTTACCTAAGCTGAAAGGTCACTTATCAGAGATTAGGGTTCCATGGCCAAAGTCCAGATTCTGATAAAGTTGGTTGAGGAGGATGGCCAGAGTGCACATGCCATGGCCTAGAAATGGCCATAAAGTGTCATTATTATGCTTTACTACTATTCCTGTACTCCTCTGTCCAGACAAATTAGACCTCTTACTGTTTCTCATACACAACAGTCCCATCTCCCCACTTTTGCATTAACTGTTCCCCATGCCTATAATGTGCTCTTTCCTGCTCTGTCACTTACAATCTGTTGTTTCTTCCAAGTTTCAATTCAAATACTACTTTATTTATTAAGATTTTTCCTGATCTCCTCTCCCAAGTTTCCAGTGCCCTTCTTCTAAAATTTACCTTCTACTTATTGTGAACATATGCTGTACATATTTGTGTGCACATTGTCTCCTACAGAATTTGAACTCTGAAGGAATGGACTGTTTCATTTTTATCCTCAAATACTCAGTGCTCAGCACAGTGCTCAGCACATAGAAATAAAAATAAGATTTTAATATATCTTGTGTTTTTATATTGCTTAATTCTCCTTCCCCTACGGCTGTCCCCCTCCCTATTCTAGAGAGACATAATAAATTTTTTAAGAGGAAGAGAAAAAAAAATCAGCAAAAACAGTCCACACTGGTAAAAAAAAAAATCTGACAGTTAATGCAATGTTTCACACAACTATGGAACTCCACCTCCCTTAAGAAATGGAGAGTGAGGAAGACACATCTTGTCATATGTCCTCTTTGGGACCCACTTTGCTCTTTATAATTTTTGCAAAACACAGTTCTGAGTTGTGGTAGTTTACACTGTTATAGTTATTGTGTATGTATTTTTCCTTTTTTTGTATTGATTTTTTTCAATTAATAAGAATATATTTCTACATAAAATTCTATGTGTTCTACCCTTCTTTCATCAATTCAGATGAAAGTGAGGTTCAAGTTATGCCTACTCTTCTCACCCTTTCCTCCTTTGTATAGATTAGTTTGTCCCCCAATACCAAAATTCTATGAGACAAAAACCCATATTTCTGCCCCCAAGCACTTTTCCATCTGCTGTGGTCCATGCTTCCCAAGTGCTTTCAACTCTAATCCACAGCTTTGTAAGTGACTCTCCCCATTTTCTTCCCCACACTGCCCACCTCCCTCTACCTCCCTATATGCCATCCCCACACGGTTTGCCTCTGTACTCTCTATGCCTTATTCAAGTATCTCTGAATCATCATTCCTTGCTTGCTGTCATCATAGTCTTTCCTGGACAGTATCCAAAAAAACAGGTGTGCCTGCCTTTTCCTAGACCCAGAGGGAACCCCTAGTAGTCCCATTCCCCTAATCATAGACTGGGAGTACCAAGGACTGAGACTATAAGCTATTTATAGCCATCCCTAGCCTTGAATGAATTGAGATCAATGAATTTGTGGGTAGAAAGCAAGGGTGGATAGCTGAATTTTGTGTTCCCTTCCAGATGATTTTTAAAAATCTTGTTCATAATAATTCAATTAATAATTCCATAAATTAGCTGACAATTCAAACTCCCTCTATGACCCCAATGACATTAGGGTACTGAAGGGACATATATCATCTTCATCTCTAGTTATTAGAATATAAACACTTCATCTTTGCATAGTTCCTTTGGATTGCTCATTTACATTTTCTCTCCACTCACACTTATATTTTGAAATTCCTACTCAGCTTTGATCTCATCATTAATGCTTGGAAGTTCTTTCATTTAAAATCCATTTTTTCCCTCTTGTAATTGTAAGATTATACTTGGTCTAGCTAGGTAAATTATTCTTGGTTGCTAAGTCTTTATGTTTTGTCTTCTGGAATATCATATTGCAGGCTCTTTGTTCATTTATAGTGGTAGCTATTGACTCTTGTGTTATTCTGATTACAGCTCCTGGGTACCTGAAGTTTTCTTTTACCTGTTTGCTATGTGTTTTTTTTTCCTTGACCTCAAAAGTCTAGATTTGAGCTGTAATATTCCTAGGAGTTTTAATTTTAGAATTTCTTTTAGGAGGTTATCAATTCATTCTTTCTATTTTCACATTGTTCTCTTAATCTAATAGGTCTAGGCAACATTCTTTCATGGTTTCTTGAAATGTGATGTCTAGGCTTTTCTGTTTTGTCATGGTTTCAGGTGGTACAATAATTCTTAAATTATCTCTCCTTGTCTCCTGCTGTCGTGGTCAATTGTTTTTAATAAGAGATGCCTCACAAATTCTTATTTTTTTAAAATCTTTTGATTTTGTTTTAATGTCTCTTGTTGTCCCATGAAGTCATTCACTTCTGTTTGACCTATTTCAGTGTCCAGATAACTACAACCTGGAGGGTCAAACCTGGCCCAATGCCTGTTTGTGCATGGCCCTTGGTCTAAGAATATTGAATAAAGTAACATTTTATTTTAACACGTAAAAACCATTCATAGCTAGCAGACCATGTGAAAACAGGAGTCAGGTCAGATTTGGCCCATGGGCTGTAGTTTGCTAATTCCTTATCTATTTTAATCTCCAAGAAGTCCTACTTGGGTAAGGTACCTCTTACGCTAAACTATGAATTCTCCTTCCAAATCTTTTTCTCCACAGCTCTTATTTTATTTCCAATTCTTTCCTCTATCATTTTAATTTCATATACAATATTATTTTAAACTCTAAAAAAATCTTTTGCATCATTTCTTCAAGCAATTCTAACTGATCTTGTGTCCATGCTATTTTCTTCTGAAGCTTTGCTTGAAAGTATTTTGCAGTTATTCTCTTCTTCTGGGTTTGTGTCTTGAGGATCCCTGGCACTATAATAACTTTTTCCAGTGGGTGAACTTTTTATTTTCTCATTTTTCCATCATGCCTTCCTTTCATAGGCAACTCATCAATGGGAAATCTCATTTTTCTGCAAGCCTCAGCACCATCTGCCTCTCTAATTGGATTCTTTGCTTGGAGGGCGTTTATGGGCTCTAGCACCTCTTAAAGATGGGCTCGGCACAGGTTTCAACTATTTTTCACCAGCTATACTGCTTTTGTACTTCTCTGGAACTCTCCATTATGACTCCTTACTAGATATATTCATCCCTTTCCCCTC
The DNA here is from genome assembly GCF_003287225.1 of Phascolarctos cinereus. Taxonomy (NCBI): domain Eukaryota; kingdom Metazoa; phylum Chordata; class Mammalia; order Diprotodontia; family Phascolarctidae; genus Phascolarctos; species Phascolarctos cinereus. The sequence goes on along the minus strand of NW_027556098.1, from coordinate 24,352,657 downwards.
CTCACTGCCACACTTTTCAGCTTTTCCTTTGTATGTCTTCTCCCAATAGATTGTAAGCTCCTTGAGGACAGAGACTTTTTTTGGTTTTTATTTGAATTTTTATCCCCAGTACTTAGCATAAAGCCTGGCATGAAGGAGGTGCTTATTGTCTATTGAATGACTGAATTTTCCAGCCTTATTTCCCAGATTGAGACTGTGTTATGGATAGGCCTGAGCACCCCTGAAGAATATGCTAGGACTTTATTTGGTCCTGATTTGAATCCTCTAAGGGCCTACTGCTGTTTTCTGCCAATACTATATGCTGTGTTCTTTAAGGATCTCTGAAGTGGCTTAGGCCAGAGAGTTGTAAACTTTCAATGGGTTCCAAGCAGTCTAATCTAAGGTTTGATCTAATCCCTACTTTGCTGGACTTTTCAAGTTATCATCCCCAGTTTGGATTTAGGTAACACAACTGCAAATTTGCCTAAGGGTGGAGCATAAGGAAATATTTGCTGGCCCTAGCCCCTGTCTAGTAGCTGAAAGATTCTGCGGATTCAGAGTGATGGAACTATTGATCTACCCCTGGTCTGAGCCTGAGGTATGAATTCAATATACCGCTATGAGAGTAGCGTGATAGTATAGTTGCTCCTACCCTCATCTAAACCTAGGTTAGTGATCAAAGTGAATGCTCTGCAGGCCAGTTTTTTCACCTACAGTTCCTTCCCTGCTAACTTGCTTGTGGGGAAAATTCATTCTCTTGGGCTAGGAAAATGACCAACTGAGGTTTCTCTTTTGATTTCCTCATCAATACTTAGTCTGGCATCTTTCTTAGGTCTTTATTGGAATATTTATGGAGGGAGCTGGGGTGTAATGCTTAATCTTACTCTGAAATTTTTATTAGTCCTCTGGGGCCTTATATTGTTAACAAAAGCAGAACAATTTAATTATTGAATGCAAGGAATATAAGCAATAGCAGCCCTAGTAGTAAAAACTGTCAGAAATGTCAATCAATTCCTCCACTTCAATTTATCCCCTGAGGTGAAGTCTCACTCTTTACTTGCTCCCAGGCAGCCACCAAATTGAAAGGAGAGAATTGAGAACTTTGTTTTTTAACATAAGCTTCTCATGTCCGCTTGTCATAGGTTTGGTCAGTGAGGGAAGGTTATAAGAGTAAGGCATTAAGGTGTTGTAGAGGTTGGGAAGGCCTGAGTTTTAATCCTGCCTCAAATTCTTCTAGCTGTGTGACTCTGTGTAAGAAACTTAACTTTTCTCAGAGTCAGTAAAAGGCAAATAATAATAATAATAATAATAATTCCTTGAGAATGTTGTTGTGAAGATCAAATGAAATAACACATGTAACATACATTGCAAACCACAAAGAGCTATAAATGTTATCTATTACCAGTAAATAGTAGTAGGAGGAGGAGTAGTAGTAACTTACATCACTTCCTAGAGAAATAAGTGATTAAGCACAGGGGATAATAACAGTCATCCCAAGAATGAATAAGTAAAGGAATGTGTGCAAGTTTTTCCATCTGACTCAGATGGCTGCTGGAAAATCATCCTCTACAGTAATTGGCTCCCTGCTAGCAAATGATTCTGGTTGCTCCTCTTGACAAGACAGGAATGTCACTCACCCAGATGGGTCACTCTTATAAGAATGAAAATATTCTTGCATACTTGGTCCAGAAAAAAAGACAATGCAAATGGAAACGGTCATGTTAGCGCAACTCTGCCCCATCCTCTGTCTTCTTTCTAATTATGTCTTGACTTTCCAGAGTTGTCTCCAGTTCCATCTTATCCAGGTTTCATTCATTGGCAGTCATTCAGAAAAATCAAAAGTTTGGGGTCAGACTCCTATTAAGAGGCCTCTTCCACAAAGTAAATTATGCACATTCTCGTAAGAATCCTTTTGAGGTCAATACTAATGGTATGAGGTACATGTTACAGCTGAGTACACTGAGGCAGCATTCAAATCTAGGTCTTTCTTGATTCCAAATTGATTATTCTGTTGCTCTACTCTTCTTTTGATTTATTTAGACACAAAGTTCCTAATGACAGTGGTTGAAATAGGAATCAAGTCTCCTGAATCTTTGTTCAGGATATAAAAACAAACTAAATCTACTATGTCTCCAGTGGCATTAAATACTGTATGAAGCTGAATAAAGTCTCTGCTTCTCATCTCAAAACCTTCCCCCTCAAAAGTGGGTTATCCAAAAACTTGGTATATAGGCATGTTCCCATTGATTTTTGTCTGCTTTGCCTTAAGTCTCCCTTGGCAAGAGACAGGAGTTAAACAGGACATTCTTAGTGGCCCAACCAGAATTTTCTTCTCCTAGACTTGGGATGCAGGGCTCTAAATTTGCTAGTGGTGATTTCTTTGAGTTGTTGTAAACCCAACATCCTATTTACTTTTTACCTAGCCAAACGAAGCAGCTCCAGTTGTAGAAGTGGGTTATTGAGATTCAATAGACAATCCCACCCCTCTTCAATCTTCTATCTTCTATAAGTACAATATTAATTTTTCATTGTGTGTATATATATATACACACACACGTACACACATATACAAATACATATGTCCATATGGTCATGTGTTCTTACCAGTATAAGCATATGTGCATATCAACATGTGTGTGTGTGTGTGTGTGTGTGTGTGTGTGTGTGTATATATATATATACATATATATATATATATGCACTTGTGTATATTTGATTGTTTTTTCTCCTCTCAAAGAAATCTCATTTTAGGAAATGTGGCCTGTATTTCAGGGCAACCCGTATATGATATAGCATAATAGTTTATGATAATCATAGTTGTGCTAATTGTAGAAAGAAAATTATAATTAAGAGCAAATTTTTCTGTGAATAATGAACCCACATATATGACAGTTTTTGAGCCCTAAGGGTTATTTACCCCATCCCCTAGATTAGAGGTTCAATTTATTTTTAGCTCCATTGTTGCCAGTGTTTTCTGCCGTGCCATGTAGCCCCAGCTGGCAGAAATGTCAATAGGAAGTACAGTGCAAAACTATGATTTTGATCATTGACTTTATGCTTCATATCTATGCCAGCATTACAACTGGTACTGAAGGAAGGTCTTATCAAATTTCAACTTGGAAGATGAAAAGACTATGAAAGCTATCTTCTTTTAAAGATCTACGTGCATTCCATCCTACTCCCACTGGGAGGTTGCAAGTCATTAGAGAAGATCTGAAGTCTTTCTGGATCTATTTTCCTTTCCATCTTATATACAGCTAAAGGCTCGGGGCAGGAGAAGGGCAGAGTGAGCATCACCCACAGCAAGAGTTGGGAGCAGGAGGGTGGTTATCATTAGCACCATCACTAGCAACAGCGATATTGACAGGAAGTTGGAGTCCTGTGAAAGGAAGCTGGAAACTGCAATACTGGCTTAACAGCACCCTTGACTTCTAGCCAATATTTTCTGATAAAGACATGATTCAATCCCTCCTAAATAATGCCTGCTGGGAAATGGCATCCCAAAGCAATCTAGGGAATTTATACAAGCAAATCCAAGCTGATCCTTTCTATAGGCCCCAGCAAGAGGCAAAAAGGAGGTCACTTGGCATTAACTGGTATATGTGGTCAGTTATTTTTCCCCAAACCATCTCCCTTTTCTCACTGTACTGTTTCTATCTGTGGTACTACCATTCACACACTCTCTCATATTCAGTTACCCAGTATTATCAATTCTACCTCTATAAAATCATTCATGTCTTCTCTTTTCTCTACTTATTCAATTAATATCTTAATTAAGCATTACCTATTCAATAGCTTCTTCACTGATCTCATTCCCTATTGTTTCTCCTTTTCTCCAAACCCTTTTTTACACAGCTACTAAAGTGATTTCCCTAAAGTATAGGCCTAACCATGTCACTCAAAAATTCCCCTACTCAAAAAATTCCAAGGCTTCCTTATTACTTCTAGGATCAAATATATACTCTATTTGACATTTAACACTCTTTACAACCTGGCTCCAATCTACCCTTTGGCCCTATTGTATATTATTCTGCTTTATACATTCCATAACCCAGAGAACTTGTCCTTATGCTGTCCCTGCCACATGACATTCCATTGCCTGTTCCTTTGCATTGGCTATCTCTCATAGGTGCAATCTATTTCCCTTTCCAGATCTTTCTTGGAATCCATTATTTTCTTCAACTCAATTCAAATACTACCTTAAACTTTTCCTGATATCTCCCAATTGTGAGTGCCTCCCCTCACACCCTGGGCCAAATCTCTTTTCTCTCCAAGCTAGTTATAAATCTGAATACCCCTTACCTTCTTGAATGACCCATTTCCTTCAATGGTCTATTATTTTATAAGCTCAGTAAATTGGGTTATCAATTAATTAATCAACAATCAATAAGGATTTAAGTTCCTATCACATGCCAGGTACTATGGTAGCAGTTAGTAATACACAGACAAAAATAAAACAAAGAATTTTAATCATGACACTACCTGTCTAATAATTTATCAAACATCTGATCACATGGACAGCCAAGGCTAAAAGAACTAAGGTCAGCCACTTCTTTCCAATTACATAGGACACATCCTAAATTAGGAAAGGAAAATTGATTGCATATGAAGATAGTAAATTACAATGAATCATTCGATGTTTAATGTAAGCTACAATATACTACAATATACTTGGCAATTCTAAATGCTCTACAACATGAATGGGCAGCTTAACCAAATCTTATTACCCCCAAGTGCCTGAAAGTCCAATGCTATTGTCTGAATACATGGCGATTTTATTCTAAAGGTCAAGTACAAAACACAACGAGAAAATATACAACGTTCCCTTTCTAGATAACTGAACATTTGGCTTGTGATGCAGAGAATTTGCCCCAAGGATTGCTTCCCGTCCTTGAAAATTCAACAAGCAAACCAGTTGAAAGTGATTAATATTGATTGTGAGGCATACTTATTCAGAGCTGTTAGAATTCTTTTTGCCAGTTGTGGAAAGATATGCTTGCTCTTTAAAACAGAGCCTAATTAATATGGCAGGAATGATGCTCAAAATATTGATCTAGGGTGTGGATCCTCTCCTTTCAAGTTCACTCCAAGAATATGTTTAATACATTTTATGAACATAGCATAACATCCTGAAACCATTCAAAGTAAGGACTGACTAAGGGCCATGCTGCAAGAAGACAGAATTTTTAAACCAGGTTACATAAGTAGTGGCGTTTAATTAACAAACAGGCCAAATTTGCAAACGACAATGCCTATGATAACCAATGTCACAGAGATAGGGATCTCTGTGAACAAGAATTCCCTAAGTTGGGGTACTTTCTTCAGCTTTAGAGAGATTAAGTGACTTACTCAAAGTAACATTGTAAATGTTAGGGGCAGAGTCTGAAATCATATGTTCCTGACTCTGATACCTACCATCTCTTTACCCACCGTACCATATCCCCTCTCTGTGAGCTGACATAGTTACAAATTACCTTAGTTGTTTAACAATAGAGCTAACATTTATATAGCACCTCCTATGTGCCAGGCACCGTGCTAAGTGCTTTACAAATGTTATTTTGTTTGATTTTAACAACAACCTTAGGAGGTAAGTTCTATTATTATGCCCATTTTACAGTTGAGGAAATTGAGGCAAAGGTTAAATGATTTGTCCAAGGTCACACTTAGCTGGTAAATATCTGAGGCCAAATTTGAACTGAGGTCTTCCTGACTCCAGGGCCAGAGCTCTATCCATTGTACCACATAGCTGCTTTTATTTTAAATATACATATTGTACATATATGTATGTATATATATACTTATATGATACATATAAACACATACAGGTTATTCCAAACTTTTGGAACACACTGTATGTATAACACATACATACAATATATATATACATATGTGTATATATACAATACATAAATGTGTTGTGTATATGTGTGTGTATGTGTATGTGTGTGTATAACTAATTCTACAGGAGTTTATAGTTTTCTTCAAAAATAAATCCATTTTCTTCCAATTTCAACATTTCAAACTTGTCCTTTAAATAAGCTAAAATTCTAACTCTGATACTGTGGGAGGCAGCATCATGTCCTATGTGGGGCATTGTCAGTTTGGCATTAGGAAGACATGGGTTCAAATCTTGACTCAGTTACTTACTAACCTTGTGACTCTGGAAAAGTCACTTTACCTCTCTATGCCTCAGTTTCCTCATCTGTAAAAGGGAAGGGGGTAAGTTGGGATATAACATCATGGTCTTATGAGGTTTTCCCCAAAACTTGAAAAAAGATTGCTTAGGGTTGTTAATCATTGATACAATTTTCACCCAGTTTATTCATTTTGTGAAATGGATAACAATTTTATAGTTATATTTTTATTCCATACAGCCTGCCTAAGGCAGATAATAACATCCTCACATTATACTAGGAGGAGCCAGCTCAGTCAAGGTTCCTCATTTGCCCAGGGCATGAAGGAAGTCATGATGAAATATGAGGTAGGCTCCCGGGGTAACTAAATGCATTACTCCTGAGAAAAAGATGGAAAAACATGATAGGAAAACAACAACAACAGAAAATTCTCTCGGTTCACTGGATCTATATCTTAGTACATATGTGATCTTGGGATAGTTACTTAGCCTCTCTAAAAAGCAGGGTCACTTACTACACTAACTTTTTCTGTCTTGGAAGTAAATATTTATTCTGAGTTTTTGAAGTGTGGGCTAAAACAAAAATCTGAGTACAATAGAACTGACCTGATTTGTGCCTTGGGAGAAAACCACAGGACTTAAAATATGACTCAAATCAATATATGTATACATTTCAATGTCAAATCCCTCTGCAATACCTAAGGGATCACATTACCATAAGTGAATATCTTGACTTAAACCATAAAAGTGTTCCTGAATTACTAATGACACTGTGAGGTGAGGAGTCGACATGTATTAGCATAGCCCACAGCCAAAACTTATTTTATAAAGTAAAATAAATCTATCAAAGATAAGCCCCATCACTGTAACTTGTTTATTCTTAAGCTAACATTGTGAAGTAGTCTCAATGTTATTTCCCAAAGCACAATTATTTTAAGAAGAGAAGTAAAGAAATGTTATGTCTCTAGTAATAACAGCTAAATGTCCTTACAGCCTGAAAAAGGCAGTTAGATTTTATTCTCTTTGACAAAATTCAGTGCAAGAAACATTTCTTAAGTACCCAACATGTGTGAAAATCACTGAGCTAGGCACTTTGAGGGATGGGAAGATGAATAACTCATGATGTGTATCTTCAAAGAGCTTACAACCCAAAAGGAGAAATAAGCCCGATTCATAGTCTACAAAATAAAGCTAGTAGGTGTTTAAAAGATGTACAGGAGAAGTATGAGGCACTCAAGGCGTGAGAGTTCTGTTTGGAGAAGGCAAGGAAGACTAGAAGAGAAAGAAGAGTCTGAGCTAGTCCATGATAGATAAGAAGAAGTTGTATAGTGTCAAATACACTGGACTTTGCATTAAAAGATGTGGATTGGAACACTGTCTATGCCTTACTACATGTATGACTTGGAACTAATCAGCTAGTTTCTCTGGATCTTAATTCAGTTTCTTTGTTTGTAATATGAATGGATTAGACAAACTAACCTTTAAGGTGCTTTCTAACTTGAAATCCCATGAAATACTATCAATTTTGTTGAACAAAGATGTTACAGCAAAGGAAAAAAATATGAAAAAGGAGCAAGTGTGAAAAAAAGTCTGACTTGTATTCTGTTGTCATTCTTTAGTCATTTTTCAGTTGTGTCCAACTCTTTGTGACCTCATTTGGGGTTTTCTTGGAAAAATTGAAGTGGTTTTCCATTTCCTTCTCTAGTTCATTTTATGAATGAGGAAACTGAGGCAAACAGGGTTAAGTGACTTGCCCAGGGTCACATAGCTAGTAAGTGTCTGAGCCCTAATTTGAACTCAGGTCTTCCTGACTCCAGAGCTGTCCTCTGACTGGTAAGTGGTGACCAATTATTTGCCTGTGCATGAAGGAGAGTAATTTGGGATAAGGCTAAGAAAGTAGGTGAGATACAAACTATTGTGAAAACTTAAAAATTACTTCTAATTTCTACTGCATTGATTTTCTAGTGTAATTGATTTTATGCTGCATTAATTTTTATAATTTAGTATTTTCCTGAACTCACCTTGCTCAGGAATGTAGTTTTCCTTCTGAGTTAATTTAAAGGAAAGTTGTTATCACTCATATCATTAACTATTGGGACATCTGCTTGTTGTCTGTAAGCCCCAAACAACTTAACCTGGTGCCACCCTTCTAAAGATATGTTGTCTGTCCTTGTGCAATTAGGGGAGATTTGATCTCCTTTAAGGGGACAGCAAGCCTGGCAGTACTGATCCCCTAGAACAGATTCAAGAAAGCAGTCCCATAAACAACATTCCTTAATTGTTAGAGAGGAGCAAGATTAGGCACACCCAACTTTTTTTTTTAGTATAGTGGCTATTGCAATGTTCTTAGATCCCCTTCTTTTCTGGGTGTCAATAAAGGTTCCCCCTCTTCTCACTGGGCTCACTGACTTTACTTTTTTAAGTTATACACATAGCTGTTAATAAAAGGATTTTGCTTGCAGTGTGTCCCTCAATTTACCTTTACTGCATACTAATGACACTGTGGAAAGTTTTCAGTGGCAAGCCAAGTAGTCTGGATTTTAAACAGACTAGACAAGTAAACTGAAGGATTTTGAGTCAGATGGTGAGTGGATAGGATGAAGGGGTTGCAATAAGAATTGTACCTTAGAAAGATGAACCCAGCAGGGTTATATAGGATAGATTAGATTGGAGGAAGGAATGGTTGAGAAGGAAAGATGTAAGTTAGGAGTATTAGTGCTCATTGAAGAACATCAGTGCAATAAGCTGATATATCTGGACTAAATTCTACACACACCTATTGTACAGAGATAGGTTGAGGAATATTGCAATAATCCAGAAGTCCCTAGATTTTGAGGGAGGAGAGATGGTTTTGTAACTATTGTTCTTACTATACCTCTCAATAAATACCTTTTCCTAAAAGTTAAATGAATTCTTGCTTGTTACTATGATTAGGAAGCATACTAGTGGGGGCTCATAAGTGAAAGTACTAGAATCTCAGACCTTCAGGTTTATCTCTATAATCCAGAGGGGAAAAGCAATGAGCTATCCTTAGTGGATTCTGTCCACTAATGGGAATGGGAGTTTGTGGAGACTCTGCCAGCAGAACATAAAATCTAGCATGCCCTACCAAGCTGTACAGATTATAAGGCTGACAATGGACTGAATTTGTATTGTCAAAGGACAATCCTAGATAAGTTTAAAGAGGCTCATCCTTGAAATATTGGCCAATAGATGTTGAATTGTTTTGCCTAAAGGAATTCATGTAACCTGCTAAGGAGGCATGGAGGTTTTATGATCTGCATTGGTGGGAGGTATGTCCATACTCTTGAAATTTACGTTATATGTGCATAATACACATATACATAAAATATGATGAAGGGAGAAACATGATTGGTGTGCTCACATGAATGATAAAGATAGCCTCTGGTTATCCAAAGATAATTTCTTGCTTTTGCCCTCTCTGTGAGATCACTACCTCCTCTACTTGCATAACACATTTGCAAGGATGGGCAAGATGGACACTGTTCCTGCTCCCCTATTGGTGTCTTCAAAGCATAGTTCTATTATTTTATCTGACATGTTGTAAACTTCCAGAACCGCAGCCACACCCATTTTCAAATATAGCCCTTGCCCCAGATTTTTGACAAAGCGTTAAATTTTCAAAGCCAAAGTGAAACTTAGATTCCCTATTGTTTTGGACTATTCCCCTATGCTATTTTGTTCCCCTGTGCTAGCATGGATGATAGAGTTAGTCATACTGTTGCAACCTCACATGGGAAAATTGGAAAAAGTCACAGTTTGACTACTTTTTTTGAAAATGTGGAGTGTCTATTTTTTCCTTGCAAATGGTAATGTAGTTAGGATTTTGTTAATGGATATGAATGAAATGAATGGGTGTTATCTCATAAGCCTGCAAAAGTCCTGCTGACTTTCAGCCAATTAACCAGTAATTTATGCATTTCATCTACCATAAGTGGCTAAACTCAAACTGAAACTATTTGAGTTCAACTCTGATATTTTTCACTTGAAAATATTTTTCTTTCCTATTTAGTAAACAGAATACAGAATAAGGGTGTATGGGGTGCATATTCTATTCTTATTTGAAAGACAATCTTAAAAAGTCCTTTGTAGTTTTGTCTGTTTTTCACCTGACTTGCAGGACTTGTTTCTACAAACTGGTTTGCATTATTAAAGAGTCAGCATTGATATCGTATCTTTAGCAGGGATCAAGTAATGGTTTTTTCACTTTTGCATACGCTGAGAAAGCAAATTTGGATAGCCTCACTTGGATCATTTCCTAGAAAATATAGCATGGCCTTGATCTAGCTTAGTGGATTGTGACCAAACATAAACTAGATGCATAGAATTCTATGTAGTCCAGAGAGACTCCTTTAAGTATCGTACAGTATAGTTGATGAGGAGCTCCCTAGCCAGTGCAGGGATACCCTGAACTAAACACCTGCAAAGCATGGATATCTGCAATCCAATTTCTTGTTGCATGAATTGCCAGAGCAGAATGTCTTCATTCACTTCTCATACAAATATGTCTTCTACTATTTTGGAATATGTGCAAGAGACCCTTGCTAGATAATTTAATTCAAGTGGCAGAAAACAAAACAAGACAAACCTACAAGAAAAAAGTTGACTTCTAGACTTAATTCTTATTTTTTTTTATTATTTGCATCCAGATCATCTGTTTTATAGAATTATCCAAAATTATAATCTTGGTTTGGACTCCTCTCTGCTCTCCAGAAAAATACTGGCAGCCTACCCACTCCTCTTCTTCTATAATCTTCTTCCGTCTTACACTAACACACATCTCAGAAAATCATTTTTTCTCAGACAATTCCAACTGATTTTAATATTAGACTAATCACAATATGATGACAAAAATCAACTGTGTTATAAAATCTAATATAAATAATTATTGAATTTTCTGCTTTATCGCTTCTCTGTATTGATATATGTTAATATATATATTTTTTTACTATATTAAGAATAGTATTTAAAAAGTCCTTCTTAGATGGTTACCAAATGAATATAAGCAACCTCATATTCTCAAAAATTATGCTATTGGCATACTAGATCTGGAAAATAGTAAGAGTGTGACTCTAGAAATAGACTATCTGCTACCATTGGTCAATTGTAGCTGGTTGTGGAGGAGCTCATCACTATAAAGTTGGCCATCTTGTCACATTTCTCAGGGGTAATGGTATTGCCAACCCATGAAATGTACAAAAAGTACAAAACATTAGTTAGACATGTGTAAAATACTTTCATTTCAACAGTGACAGTGGCAAAAAAAAAATCAGGAAAAGGGACAGAGTATACTAGGAACCATAAAATACTTAAATTATCTATAAATATTAATTTAACTATTGCATTCATTTGATATTTGTCTGATAAACTAATCAAAGAACTGAACCAATTCATATTAACATTCTTGCTACAACTGAAAGGAAAAGACATCAAGGAATCATTCACAGATAGAAGAATGTTTTGTAGAAAATTAGCATAATCAAATGGAACACTATGATAATTACTGCACTTTAGCATTGAATCAATCCCCAAGCTTTTATTAAATTTGTACTCTGGGCCAAGCACTATGCTAGTCCCTGGGGATGTAAAGACAAAAGTGAAACAGTCCCTGATCTCAAGAAGCTTACTCTACATTCTCCTTGAGGAATGAAATTCCTGGAGAAATCAGTAATAAATACATAGAAAATAATTACCCAATTATGGGGAAGCACTAATAATTGGGGGAATCATAAAACCTCTTGAAGGAGCTGAAACTGAAGCCTTGAAAGGAGCTAGGAGTTCCAGGAAGAAATTTAAGAAGGGCAGTTTTGATGAAACGTAGAGAAGTGAGGTTGAACAATGTGTAAAAAGCATGGAGAAATCATCTGAACCTGGAATGTGAAAGATTTAAATGCCAGATTTTTAAAAATTATTTCATTCTGAAGATATTACGGAGCTACTTAAGTGCCAGCATCCAATGTAGAAGATGAGATGGTAGAGGAATTTCATAAAGAAGTTGAGAAGAGCTTTCAAAGTGTGTATAATATATAGAACATACATACAACATGTGTATATGTGTTATACATATACATATATATTGTTAAATGGTCAAAGGATATGAATAGTTTTCAGGCAAAGAAATCAAAGCTATGTACAGTCATATGAAAAAATGCTCTAAATCATTATTGACTAGAGAAATGCAAATTAAAGAACTGTATCACATCATACCTATCAGACTGTTTCATGTGACAAAAAAAAGAAATTGATGGATACCGGAGGGAATATTGGAAAACTGGGATACTAATGGTGGAGCTATGAAGTGGTCCAACCATTCAGGAGAGCAATTTAAAACTACGCCCAAAGAGCTATAAAACTGTGCATACCCTTTGACCAGTAATATCACCTCTAGGTCTATATTCCAAAGAAATCAAAAAAGAAAAAAAAGAAAAGGACCTATTTGTACAAAAACATTTAGAGCATCTCTTTTCTGAGGTGACTAAGAATTGGAAATCAAAGGAATACCCATCAACTGGAGAATGACTGAACAAACTGTGGTATATGATTTTGATGGAATATTATAGTGATGAGGCAGATTCCAGAAAAACCTGGAAAGACCTAAATGAATTGATGCAAAGTTAGGTGAACAGAACCAGGAGAACATTATATACAACGACAGCAGTATTGTTCAGTGAAGAACTGTGAGTGACTTAGCTAGCAACACAATGATCCAAGACAATCCCAAAGGACTAAGGATGAAGCATACTCCTCACATCTAGAGAAAGAATTGATATTGTTTAAATACAGACTGTAGCATGCTATTTTTTCATTTTCCTGCTTTCATTATTTTTCTTTTATTCAAGTCTTCTCATACAAAATAACTAATATGGATATATTTTACATGATTGCAAATGTGTATAATCCATATCTGATTGCTTATCATCTCGGGGAGGGGAGAGGAGAGGAGGAAGAGATAGATAGCATTTGGAACTCAAAACTTTTTTTAAATATTAGAAATTGTTTTAACATGTAATTGGGGAAAAATAAAATATATTAAATTATAATATATGTATATACTTTGATGTTTGCATGCATGAATATTGTGTATGTGTGTATGTGTACATATCCATGTGTGTATATATCAACTGTACATATTATACACTTACATATACACACATACATACACCTTGACCTTAATACTCAGTCTCTTTCTTTCTTTCTTTCTTTCTTCTTTCTTTCTTTCTTTCTTTCTTTCTTTCTTTCTTTCTTTCTTTCTTTCTTTCTTTCTTTCTTTCTTTCTTTCTTTCTTTCTTTCTTTCTTTCTTTCTTTCTTTCTTTCTTTCTTTCTTTCTTTCTTTCTTTCTTCCTTTGGCTAGGCAATGGGATTAAGTGAGTTGCCCAGGGTCACAGAGCTAGTAGGTGTTATGCCCGGACCAAATTGCTTAGAGAACGGATTTGAACTCAGGTCCTCCCAAATCCAGGGCCGGTGCTCTATACCCTGCACCATCTCGCTGCCCCAATGCTCAGTCTCATCATCAGAAATGTACATGGACACAAGAAGGATAGCAAAAATTGTGCCAAAAAATATGGTATGGGATTAAAAAAAATTAGAGAAACAAAGGTCCGTGATAACTCAGAAGAATCACATTTGTACATCATGAATGCTGTTGTTTAGACGAGAGTTTCAAGGTGCTAGTCAACACAAGCACCAAACCCCATCAGACAAAATGACATTGGCTATATGATGTCTTTTGTTTTTGTTTTTGTGTTTATGTGCAAGGGAGGGTCACCTATGATTTCACTGTTTTAGGGAAGTCTCAGTATGAAAATTTTCTCTCCTAATATAGATAAGCTTAGAGAATAGTCTGCAATACTAAGAGGCTAAGCGGATTGCCTATATTTCACTGGCAAAATTGACTCTAAGTCTTTCAAGGCTTCCCTCTACCCATTAAACCACCTCTAAGCATATGTTCTAGATTTTTAAAATTTTTAAAATTTTATTAACTTACTTTGATTTATCAACAATCACTTCCATATGCTTTTGAGTTTAAAATTTTTCTCCCCCTTCCACCCCACCTCCCTCCCCAAAATGGTGCACAATCTGATATAGGCTATACATTTACATTCCTATTAAACATTTTCACATTAGTGAAGTTGTAAGTAAAACTTAAAACCAATAGGAGGAACCATCAGAAAGAGGAAACAAAACTCAACAGAAGAGAGGGGGGGAAAAAAGATAGTGATTTAACTTCCATAGTTCTTTCTTTGGATGTGGATATCATTTTCTGCTATCCATTTCCATTTTATGGGAGAGCTCATCCCATTCACATTCACAGTTATGATTACTATCTGTGTCTTTTTCTCCATCCTTTTTTCTCCCTGTTTACACTTTGCTTTCTCCTTTCTCCTTTCCCCCCCCCACTCCTGTTTTGCTTTGACCACTGCTCCTTCAGTCTTCTCCCTTCTATTATCCCTTTCCCTTTTCTTCCCCTTTACTCTTACTGCTTCTTCCCTCCCTTCTATCCCCTCCCTTTTCTTTCCCCTTTTCCCTCCTACTGCCTATAGGGCAAGTTAGATTTCTATACCTAACTGATTATGTTATTCCCTTCTTGAGCCAAATCTGATGAGAGTAAGGTTCAAACAATGCTCACCCCCCCCTTCTTTCCCTCTGCTGTAATAGGATTTTCTGTCTTTTCCTGTAATGTAATTTACCCTTGTCTGCCTCCTCCTTTCTCAGTACATTTTCTAAGATCAGACTAATCCACTTACTTGGATCCATTTAACCCACTTGATTAGATTTTTTTTTATCATTACATCAAAGTCAACTAATATCCACCCCTTTATGTATACTCCTTTAACATGGTGTAATAACAATACAGTTCTCAAGAGTTGCAAGTGTCATCTTTCCTTGTAGGGATGTAAACACAACATATTGTATCTTTCTGTCCCATTTACCTCTTTATGTCTTTCCTGAATCTTGTACTTGAAGATCAAATTTTTTGTTGAGCTCTGGTCTTTTTATCAGGAAGGTTTGGAAGTCCCTATTTCATGAATATCCATCTCCTCCCTTGAAAAATCATGCTCATTTTTGCAGGGTAGTTGATCCTTGGCTGCATCCAAGCTCCTTTGCCTTATGGAATATCATGTTCCAGCCCTGTGGTCTTTTAATGTAGAAGCTGCAAGGTCCTGTGTAATCCTGACTGTGGTTCCATGATATTTAAATTGTTTCTTTCTGGCTGCTTGCAGCACCTTCTCTTTCATCTGGTAATTTTGGAATTTTGCTATTATATTCCTTGGCATTGTCAATTTGGGATCTCTTTCAGGTGGTGATATGTATTCTTTCTATGGTTATTTTACCTTCTGGTTCTAGGACTTCAGGGCAGTTTTCCTTTATGATTTCCTGAAAGATACTGTCCAGGCTCTTTTTTTCATCATGATTTTCAGGTAGTCCAATGATTTTTAAATTGTCTCTCCTGGATGATTTTCCAGGTCGGTTGTTTTACCAATGAGGTATTTTATTTTCATCATTTTTTCATTTTTTTGTTTCTGTTTGACTGATTCTTGCTCTCTCATAGAGTCATTAGTTTCCATTTGTCCAATTCTAGTTTTTAACAGATTGTTTTCTTCTGTTAGTTTTTGTACTTCCTTCTTCAATTGGCCAATTGTATTTTTAAGGGATTTGTTTTCTTCAGTGTACTTTTTTTCCAGTTTGCCAATTTGTTTTTAGGGACTTGTTTTCTTCAGTTACTTTTTTTCCAATTGGCCAATTGTATTTTTAAGGACTCTTCTACCTCTCTCATTAGACTTTTAAAATCCTTCTTGAGCTCTTCTAAGAAGGCTTTTTGGGCTTCAGACCAGTTCATATTCCCTTTTGATGTTGCAGTGGGTTTGTTGACAATGTTGTCCTCTTCAGAATTTCTGTCTTGATCTTCACTCTTCTCATAATATGAATCTATGGTACTTTCTTTTTACTCATGGTGTTTCTTTATTCCCTGGCCTTTAAAGAGATTGAGCTCTCCTGCTGGGGAACAGAGGGCACTGACCCAAGCTTCTTGTGTTGGGAGCCTAGGTCTTGGTCACTGGCTTTGTGTCTGGGGCCTCTTATGTTGGCAATTGGAGGCTGTAGGTTCTGGCAGCTTACCTTGTGTTGGGCTGGAATCAGCAAGGCTGGAACTTTCAGGCAATTCTAGGTTGCCTGCTTTTCCTTTCCTTTCGCTTTCTTCAGCTCCTTTTAGATGGGTGCTGCAGGGTGTTAATCTCCCTGGGGCCCCTTGCAATGCTGCCTCCCTTGTTTTTGCTAATGCACTGGGAGATTCCTTTGGTAGAGTGCTGAGGCACCTGGTGTTTTCTGAGCTGGTTTCCACTGTTCCCCTGCCCTCACTGAGGCACTGGAGGTCCAGGTGTTGGTGTTTGCCTGCTCTACACCTGGGCTTCAGGTTGGTTGAAAGTTGGAGGTGTTGGGTTGGAATCAGCAAGGCTGGGACTTTAGGAAGACTTTAGGTTGCTTTCTTCAGCTCCTTTCAGATGAATGGAACAGGGTGCTTATCTGC
Source organism: Phascolarctos cinereus (assembly GCF_003287225.1). Lineage (NCBI taxonomy): Eukaryota > Metazoa > Chordata > Mammalia > Diprotodontia > Phascolarctidae > Phascolarctos > Phascolarctos cinereus. The sequence continues at coordinate 24,335,998 of NW_027556098.1, read as the reverse complement.
CTGGGGTCCTTTGTAGTGCTGCTTCCCTTATTTTTGCTGAGGCACTGGGAGACCCATTTGCGGGGCTGCTGCACTGCTGTTCCCCGTCTTTCTTCTAGTTCAGCTGCTCCAGGGTTTTTTTTTTTTTCTGGGGTGATATTTTCTGGGTTTTCAGAGGTTGATAGGGGAGGATGAGAGCACTACCTTTTTACTCCACCATCTTGGCTCTTGGAAGCGGAAGTCTGTTCTCGATTTTTTAGAGGGATTAAAGTCTGACTAATCAGTTCCTAATTTTAAATGTACTGCTTTTGTTTTTTGTTTTTGTTTTTTGTTCTTTTTTTTTCATTTTTGAATTTTGGGATGACATTTGCCAGGCATACAGAACCTTTCTTCCATTTTCAATGAATTTTTCAATGCCAACAGGAGCTCAGTAATCACATATGCCAGTAATAAACCTGGGGTACACTTTGGGCCAAGTATTTAGACTTTCTGATGGCTGCTAGCTATGGTGTCATTTTTTTATTTCAACCTTTAATCACTTTTCTTCAATTGCTTGTAGTCGTGTTAGAAAAAAATAACAGGCAAAATACACTGTCATTCTTTCTTTTCTTCTTTATTCATTATCCTTGCCTCATCTACCCTCAACATTAGCTTGACCCATTCTTTGATCTTCTTGATTCCAACATTAATAAATCTTATTTAAAAAAAACAGTTAAAAAGCATTGGAAGAGAAATCAAGTAATTGTGACCTTGATATGAGGTCAAGCTAAGCCAGATCATCTTGAAAACATTTGTAGATGAAATACGCAGAGCAAATATAGAGGAAATGGAAACAATCATGGTATTTTATATTGTATTTTATATGGTATATATATATATATATATATATATATATATATATATATATATATATATATATATATATATATATAATATATATATATATATATGGTATTTTATATTGATTTATTCTCATTGGTTGCAAAATTTTGTAACCTTCTTGAGCAGTACCCATCACACTATATGCATGTGATTGTTTAATTCATGCTGTATTTGTTGGGTATTACCAAGTAACATTTGAAGTATTATGACTACAATAGCAGCTTGCACCAGGCTTGAGTCCTGTTTTTCTATAGCCTTATATGAAATAGAGTGTCACATTTTTTAGTTAACTATACCAATTCTCTGTGCACAAGCTCCCAAACTTGCCAAGCCTCAGATTAGAAAAGGGCTGGAAAGAAAGAACCCTTACTGACATAGATTCTGAATTTGTGGGCTATGACAGAAAAAATATTGCTTGGTTTTATTGGGGGACAATACTATAAAAATATTTGCAACTTCAGAGAGCCCTTCTATGTTTTTCTAGGACGTCCACTTCTCTATCATAAGCCTTTATATTCATATTATTACGCAGACAACCCACTTTGTGAAACCACATGACTTACTAAACATACTTTAGCCATCTTTACCCAAGAAGTTAGAGTAAAGCTTAGATATATGCTTTTAGGAATGGAGAGAAATCATCAAAGTCTTCTGATTCAAGACTATGGGAGGCTATGACTATTCAGGGAAAAGACAATCCTCTATCTTCCTATTCCTGAAGAAGAAGGAAATCAGAAATCTGATGAAAGGCAAGATGTGAGCAAGATCCTCTGGTAAAGAGTATCTGACCATGTCTTAAACATGTTCAAAGAGGATGTCATCACTATATTAAAAGAAAAAGAACAAAGCTGCGAGAATCTGGAAACAAGGATGTGGAGAGGACTTCTATTAGCCTTTATCACTATTTATATGCCAAGCACATTAAAGTGTGAGCAACCAGAGCCTACAAAGATGTAAACTCCAGAGCATGACAGAGGTAGAAAGGAATGGAAGGGCAGCATGGGGCAGGGGTTGCTGCCCCAGTTGGGAATAAGATGCTGGAAAAGTACAGCAGTTGCTTTTTCAGTTTTTTTTTTTAAACTTTACTAGAGGGAAAGCTAGGTGGTGCAGTGGATAGAGCACTGGCCCTGAAGTCAGGAGGACCTGAGTTCAAATCCAGCCTCAGGCCAAACACTTAACACTTACTAGCTGTGTGACCCTGGGCAAGTCACTTAATCCCAATTGCCTAAAAGCAAAAAAACAAAACAAATAACTATAAACTTAACTGCATCTTTGTTCTCATTATTATGGTATTTCTTTTTATGGTACAGATCACAATACGTATCCTTTGATACACTTGTTGATACTATTTCCATAATCTTTCACCATAGGTTTACCCAATTTTTATAACTATTGATAATGAATGTATAATAATGGAGCAGTTAGGCATCCATTGTTTATTTCTCACTGTTGTCATATAACTAATTCACCGTATTTTCCAGTCATTTATAGTATTTTGCAGCCTGCCTGTCCCCACCATGCATTTCTCCATGGCCTCTTAAGAGATCAACTTAAATCCTTTGAAGATTGTGGTATTCTGTGATTCAGAGTCATGCAGTAGAACAGAAAAGAAAAAACATTTTTTGTGAGAAGTTTGAGGATTTTGAAATTCCTTAAGAATTTCCCAAAGGCAGTCAAGTCCATTCTTACTTAATTTTGGACTTAATTTGTTGCCCCTCTAAAGTATCTGTTCAAGATATATATCTTGAAGGGCCAGAAATGATGGTCATACGATCAATTTCGCGTCACAGTCTGGAAAAAGACATAATATTCATGCACTTGCTTTTCACAGGATGGATAGTTGGGCTAAAATTTTTTAAGTGATTATGAATCTCATTTAAGATATGCTGTTAGGGGAACCAAGATGGTGGAGTAAAAAGGTAGTGGCTCTCATCCTCCCCTATCAACCTCTGAAAACCCAGAAAATATCACCCCAGAAAAAAAAAAAAAAAACCCTGGAGCAGCTGAACTAGAAGAAAGACGGGGAACAGCAGTGCAGCAGCACCGCAAATGGGTCTCCCAGTGCCTCAGCAAAAATAAGGGAAGCAGCACTACAAAGGACCCCAGGCAGATAAGCACCCTGTTCCATTCATCTGAAAGGAGCTGAAGAAAGCAACCTAAAGTCTTCCTAAAGTCCCAGCCTTGCTGATTCCAACCCAACACCTCCAACTTTCAACCAACTGAAGCCCAGGTGGTAGAGCAGGCAAACACCAACACCTGGACCTCCAAGTGCCTCAGTGAGGGGCAGGGGAAAACAGTGGAAACCAGCTCAGAAAAACACCAGGTGCCTCAGCACTCTACCTCAAAGGAATCTCCCAGTGCATTAGCAAAAACAAGGGAGGCAGCATTGCAAGGGGCCCCAGGGAGATTAACACCCTGCAGCACCCATCTAAAAGGAGCTGAAGAAAGCGAAAGGAAAAGAAAAGCATGCAGCCTAGAATTGCCTGAAAGTTCCAGACTTGCTGATTCCAGCCCAACACAAGGTAAGTTGCCAGAACCCTACAGCCTCCAATTGCCAACATAAGAGGCCCCAGCACACAAAGCCAGTGACCAAGACCTAGGCTCCCAACACAAGAAGCTTGGGTCAGCGCCCTCTCTTCCCCAGCAGGAGAGCTCAATCTCTTTAAAGACCAGGAATAAAGAAACACCATGAGCAAAAAGAAAGGTACCATAGATTCATATTATGAGAAGAGTGAAGATCAAGACAGAAATTCTGAAGAGGACAACATTGTCAACAAACCCACAGCTGTAACATCAAAAGGAAATATGAACTGTTCTGAAGCCTAAAAAGCCTTCTTAGAAGAGCTCAAGAAGGATTTTAAAAGTCTAATGAGAGAGGTAGAAGAGTCCTTAAAAAATACAATTGGCCTATTGGAAAAAAAGTATACTGAAGAAAACAAGTCCCTAAAAGACAAAATTGGCAAACTAGAAAAAAAGTACAGTGAAGAAACAAATTCCTTAAAAAATACAATTGGCCAATTGGAGAAGGAAGTACAAAAACTAACAGAAGAAAACAATCTGTTAAAAACTAGAATTAGACAAATGGAAACTAATGACTCTATGAGAGAGCAAGAATCTGTCAAACAGAAACAAAAAAATGAAAAAATGGATGAAAATTTAAAATACCTCATTGGTAAAACAACCGACCTGGAAAATCAGTCCAGAGGAAACAATTTAAAAATCATTGGACTACCTGAAAATCATGATGAGAAAAAAGAGCCTGGGCAGTATCTTTCAGGAAATCATAAAGGAAACCTGCCCTGAAGTCCTAGCACCAGAAGGTAAAATAACCACAGAAAGAATACATTATTCACCACCTGAAAGAGATCCCAAATTGACAATGCCAAGGAATATAATAGCAAAATTCCCAAATTACCAGATGAAAGAGAAGGTGCTGCAAGCAGTCAGAAAGAAACAATTTAAATATCATGGAACCACAGTCAGGATTACACAAGACCTTGCAGCTTCTACATTAAAAGACCACAGGCCGTGGAACATGATATTCCATAAGGCAAAGGAGCTTGGAATGTAGCCAAGGATCAACTACCCTGCAAAAATGAGCATGATTTTTCAAGGGAGGAGATGGATATTCCATGAAATAGGGGACTTCCAAACCTTCCTGATAAAAAGACCAGAGCTCAACAAAAATTTGATCTTCAAGTCTAAGATTCAAGAAAGACATAAAAAGGTAAATGGGACAGAAAGATACAATATGTTGTTAATACGGGCGGACTGTTTACATTCCTACATGGGAAGATGACACTTGCAACTCTTGAGAACTGTATTGTTATTACACCATGTTAAAGGAGTATACATGAAGGGGGTGGATATTAGTTGACTTTGATGTAATGATAAAAAAAAATCTAATCAAGTGGGTTAAATGGATCCAAGTTAAGTGGATTAGTCTGATCTTAGAAAATATACTGAGAAAGGAGGAGCAGAAGGGTAAATTACATTACAGGAAAAGACAGAAAATCTTATTACAGCAGAAGGAAAGATGGAAGGGGGTGAGCTTTGTTTGAACCTTGCTCTCATCAGATTTGGCTCAAGAAGGGAATTACATAATCAGTTAGGTATGGAAATCCAACTTGCCCTATAGGCAGTAGGAGGGAAAAGGGGAAAGAAAAGGAAGAGGGGATAGAAGGGAGGGAAGAAGCTGTAAGAGTAAAGGGGAAGAAAAGGGAAAGGGATAATAGAAGGGAGAAGAGACTGAAGGAGCCAGTGGTCGAAAGCAAAACAGGAGTGGGGAAAGGAGAAAGGAGAAAGCAAAGTGTAAACAGGGAGAAAAAAGGATGGAGAAAAAGACACAGATAGTAATCATAACTGTGAATGTGAATGGGATGAGCTCTCCCATAAAATGGAAATGGATAGCAGAAAATGATATCCACATCCAAAGAAAGAACTATGGAAGTTAAATCACTATCTTTTTTCCCCCCCTCTCTTCTGTTGAGTTTTGTTTCCTCTTTCTGATGGTTCCTCCTATTGGTTTTAAGTTTTACTTACAACTTCACTAATGTGAAAATGTTTAATAGGAATGTAAATGTATAGCCTATATCAGATTGTGCACCATTTTGGGGAGGGAGGTGGGGTGGAAGGGGGAGAAAAATTTTAAACTCAAAAGCATATGGAAGTGATTGTTGATAAATCAAAAATAAATTAATAAAATATGCAAAGAAAAATGTGCTGCAATGTACTGTGGCTGAAGCAAAATTTAAAATGGCACTTGCAAACAGGTACACATGGAGGACCCTGATATAAATAGGAATTCTTCTTCCATTTAGACTCTAGGCTAAGACTACATAGTAAATATATAGGAAGATTACAGTAAATAGTCTTATATTCTAAGACGATATAATAAATAGCTTTCAGGCATTTGCCTCTTTATTATGCTTCTGATTAATAAATGGAGGGTTGTTGAACAAAGTTGCATCTATAATTCCATTTTTTCAAGGAACCTTGAATGATTTTGACATGTGCATAGGATGATTTTTTAATGGTTTTTAACAAGTTTTTTGTGTATTTGATTCTCTCGCCACTGCTTCCGACTATTTTATGAGATGATCATGTTCACGGAGTGGAGAGCTTACGAGGGCAACTCTCACATACTGTAAGTTACAAGGTCAATGCATATTTGTAAGGGAATACATAGCATCTTCATTGAATTCATCCTATACCAAAACTTTGTTAAATATTTCCCAATTACATGTAAAAAATTTTAGCACTTTTTTGAAATTTTGCGATCTAAATTCTCTCCCTCCTTCCCCTGCACCTCCTTGAGAAGAAATCAATTTTATATCAGTTATGCATGGGAAGTCACAAAAAATCTATTTCCATATTAGCCATGTTGAAAAACACAAATAAAATGAAACAAAAATAGAGTAAAAAAAAATATGTTTCAATGTGCATTCAGAGTTTATCAGTTCTCTTTCTGGAAGTGGATAGACTTTTTCATCATGACTCCTTTGAAAGTGTCTTGGATCATTACCATGATCAGCTAAGTCTGTCTTACAATAAGATCATTACAACAAGATTGTAAGATCATTCTTACAATATTGTTGTTACCATCTACAGTGTTCTACTGGTTCTGCTCGTGTCACTTTTCATGAGTTCATATCCCTCTTCCCAGGTTTTTATGAATCCACCCTGCTTGTTATTTTTTATAGCCTAATAGTATTCCATCACAATCATATACCACAACTTGTTCAGCTGTTCCTCAATTGATGAGCATCCCCTCAACTTCCAATTCTTTGCCAACATAAAAAGAGTTTCTATAAATATTTTTTGTACAGATAGGTCATTTTCCACTTTCTTTGATCTTCTTGGGATAAAGACACAGTAGTGGTACTGCTGGATCAAAGGGTATGCATAGTTTTATAACCCTTTGGGCCTAGTTCCAAATTTTTCTCCAGAATGGTCGGCCTAGTTCACAACTCTACCAAGAATGCATCAGTTTCCCAATTTCTCCTCCTCTTTAGCATTTGTCATTTTCCTTTTCTGTCATGTTAGTCAATCTGATAATTCTAAGGCGGTATCTCAAAGTTGTTTTCTTTTGCATTTTCCTAATTAGTAGTGATTTGGAGCATTTTTTTCATGTTACAAATGATAGCTTTGATTCTGTCTTCTGAAAACTACTCATTCTTATCCTTTGACCATTTATCGTCTGAAGAATGACTCCTGTTTTTTATAAATTTGGATTAGTTTCTTATATATTTGAGAAATGATGCCCTTCAAAGAAGTTTGCTGTAAGATAGTTTTTCCCATTTTCTTGTTTTCCTTCTAACTTTGCCTGAGTTAGTTTTACTTGTGCAAAAGTTTTTTCTAAAATCTTATATAATCAAAACTATCCATTTTACTTCCTGTGATGTTCTCTGCCTCTTGTTTGATTATAAACTCTTCTCTTATCCATAGATCTAAAGTTTTCCATGCCCCCCTAATTTACTTATGATATGAGTCTTTATGTCTAAAATGTTTATTCATTTTGACGTTATCTTGGTATATGTTATGAGATATTTATCTATGCCTGGTTTTTGCCAAACTGCTTTCCAATTTTATTAGCAATTTTTGTCAAATGATGAGTTTTTACCCCAAAAGTTTCCATCTTTGAGTTTATCAAACACTCAATTATTATGGACATTTACTACTGCATATTGTGTACCTAAGGGGAGTTAGGTGGTACAGTGGATAAAAATCTGGTCTGGAGTCAGGAAGACCCATGAGTTCAAATTAGGCCTCAGATACTTACTAACGTGTGACCCTGGGCAAATCACTTAACCCTCTTTGCCTCACTTTCCTTATCTGTAAAATAAGTTGAAGAAGGAAATGGCAAAGCACTTTAGTATTTTTGCAAGAAAACCCCAAATGGGGTCATAAAGAGTCACACATGACTGAAACACTGAACAACAACAACAACAATTGTGTACCTAATCTATTCCACTGATCCACCACTCTATTTCTTAGCTGGTACCAGATTGTTATGATGATTACCACTTTGTAATATAGTTTGAAATCTGGAACTACTAGCCCACTTCCTTCACATCTTCTTTTTTTTTCATTGAATCCCTTTTCATTTAATCTTGATCTTTCGTTCTTCCAGATCAATTTTGTTGCTATATTTTCTAGCTCTATAAAGTAATTCTTTGGTAGTTTGGTATGGCACAGAATAAGTAAATTGGATGAATTGTCATTGTTATTATATTGACTCAGCCTACCCACAAGAAATTAATATTTTTCTATTGTTTATATCTGTTTCTGCTAAAAGCATTTCATAATTTTGTTCACATAATCTATAAGTTTCTCTTCGCAGGTAGACTCTCAAGTTTCCTCATTGGGATCTTCCTATACCAATGAAATCACATGTCCAATTTTTAAAAAATACTCTTTAACTTCCCTAATTCTGCTCTTAAGATTTTATAAACAAGTTTTTGTTCTAACTTGGTGTTATCCTTTACTGTCATACCTCTCTTCTAGGCAATCATATTAAGTGTTTGCTGATACAGGTGAGTTGTAGCTTCTTTTGATTCTCCACATTGTTGTGACTTATTTACATTGATTAAACTTCTTCATGATATAGGGATAGTTGGCACTGATATAAATTCTTTTATCATTTTCCCATTTTTCAGTATCAAAGGTCTATCTAATTTGTGTAAGTTGTAATTAGCTTTGTGTGACATATTTTCTTATTATTTTTGTTCATTTTCCCTAATTTGTCATTGATTTTGTATCTTTGTCCTAGAAAGATGGGATAAAGAGATAGCTTATTCAGAAACTGCCAAAATTGATAGTCAATGCTTGTCAGTAAAAGTATAATCAATTTCCTTTTTCTGTGTGTGATGCTATTTAGTGCTTATCAATTCTCTTCTTGAAAAAAAGTATTCACAAACATTTGGACCCTCTCATTTCTCACAGACTATCTTTGCCAAAATAGATTTTTATACTCCTCGCTCGTGCCACTAAGGATTTGGGAGGTGTTACTGAGTTATTTGCACAATTTTTCCACTTCTTCATCTTCTGCAATGAATATTGGTACATTCATTGCAAATATCTCAATGATTATCTCTTTGCAAATGGTTATAATGAGCACTTCAATACAAGATCACCAAGTATCCCATGAAAAGAATCTCTTACTGCCATTGGACACATGATTATACCAATTCCACTTCCTTATTTTATAGGGTCATAGATTACAGGGTCATGGATTCAGAGCTGGAAAGGACCTTAGAGGTCATCAAGTCCAAGCCTGTCATTTTACAGATGAGGAAACTGAGGCAGAAAAAAGGGTAAGTGACTTTCACAGGGTCATAAAGCTAATAACTACCAAAGGCGGGATTTGAACTAAGATCTTCCTGACGTCTGAACTACTTTGCTGTGTATATGTGTCTCCTAGGAAAACCTGTGAACCAGCCTTCCATTTAGCTATAACTTCCTTGTTTCTTTGGAGTTCACTTGTAGTGAGAATATGACAGTTGACATGATTCAGGTCACAGGACAAGGATCTTACACTTAGAGTACTCAACAGTTATATCAATGTCTATAGAACATCTAAACACTAAACATTCTTAACCTTCTATAATCAATTTTTTTTAACTGCTCAGTTACCATCACTACAGTATACAGAACAGGCAGGACTACATTTTGTAGTTTATTTCTCCCATGTCTCTCTATGACCATAGCATTTTTCACTAGGAAACCAGTCTACTGGTGATGAGTTTCTTCTTATTTAGTTATCCCAGTCTTTAGAAAACAGACATAGCTACAATCTATAACTGGAACCATAGTCTATAAATGGAAGCCTTTCCAAACTGTAGAACTGATCAAAGATTAGGGTATACTGACCTAGACTTTGAGAAAACAGGGTTATCTTCATGGTGCAATGAGCTAGGCGAGAGGACTCTGTAAGCTTTCTTTCTCTTTGTAATGTTTATAGATCTAGAGTAAAGTTAGTTGTTAGTAAAAATCAATCAATTGGTAAATAAATAAATGGACAAATGAATAAATAAACAAATAAATAGATTGACATACCAATCAATGACAGCTGCCTCCTCTTGTCCTTTTCTTGTCCCAGATTATAGTCCATATATATTCCCACAGGGAAAGAGGAAAGGAGACACTGTACACTAAACATAAACTTCTTGGGAAGTGAAACCCAAGGGATTCAGAAGGAGTATATACAAAGAATATCCACTACATTTTTATTTTTCTTGTCCCTTCATAGAACGGGAAAATGTTTTTCCTATTTACCCAATAAATGCCTCTTTTCAATCTCTATGAGAGATTGCACAAATGTGTGAAGCAGCCAGATCCACTAGCCTCACTTTTTTGGACCTTTTCCCCTTCTTCTAGGGCACTATTCACCACCACTCCTACCCTATCTTCCCCCACCTAAGTCTCACAGCTTCTTCATTCCAAGAAGATATCAAGGTGACTTATAACAGTTTAAAGTTTAGTCCATTCCCAGAGGCATTTGAATTTAAAGTTAATCTTAAGGTAAAGCGATCTTGTTTTATAAAAGCAAGCAGGTAGGATCACCCAGCTAGGAAGAGTTTTAGCCTATTTCTTGAGCAGTACCTTCCCTGAAAACCCTGGATTAGATTTAGGTAAAGCAAGATGTTACCTGTGGTACAACATATTGGGGAATATAATGAGGCATACTTTTAAAAAATCCATAAATTATTTAATTATTATTCATAATCATTCATTATTAAACATATTATTTATTTATTTTTTGTTGAACCTATTATTTCATTATTATAAGCCATTCTTTGTGAAGAAGCTCCTATCAACACATATAAGAAACTGTTTCTAAAATTTTAGTCAGTCTCCTGGAGCATTGGGAGGTTAATTTAAGTGCTCAGGGTCATAATGCCAGTATTTATCAGAGCCTAAACTTAAACCCAGGTCTCCCTGATTCAGAGGTCAGCTCTCCAATAATGCCTTCCATTATTTTTTTTTTAAATAGGGACTGGACCTGTGATTTAATTTGTTTAGGAAACTAGTGAGTGATGAAACTCTCCCTACCAATGCAGGTTGAAACCTTCTCACTTAACTCTACTTACCTCGGTTTCCTCACATGTAAAATGACATATGAGGAAATGGCAAACAACTCCAGTATCTTTGCCAAGAAAACCCCAAATGGGATCACAAAGAGTCAAACATGAAACAACTGAACAACAACATCTACAATTTATAGTCTTAAGAAATTGCCTAGGTCATTGAGACTTTACCTTGTCCAGGGTCATGCAGCCAGTATGCATCCAAGATAAGATTTGAACCCATATCTTCTTGATTCAGAGATTCTCTATCCACTAGACTACACAGACTCTCGTTGCATGTATATATATGCACACACATACTATCTATCTATGTATTTCTCTCTCTATATATAAAATACATATATGTGTGCACACATATATATATATGCATATATGAAATACATATTAATGTAACAAAGTCCACTTCACAGAGTACACTGATAATTCAATGCTCATGGGTTATTGTGAAGATTCAAAATAACTTCTGTGAATATTTTCAAATGTAGAAGGTGCTGTTTTCATTGCTTCCCTAGGGTACACAGGCACTTTATCCCTTGCTTAGCAGGAGCCTCTCCCTGATATCCCTCAGACAGTAACACTTAGGTGGTTCTGTATTCTAGCTGTGTATGTTTGGTCCTACTTTCATCCATAGAATTTTATTGCAGTGAACTCCTAAGAATTTTGTAGTCTGAGATGGATACACCTCCATTAAGGTGACAGGCCACAATGAGAAGTCTTATCAGCAGTTAACAATTCATATTTGGTATATTTTGACTGTGTTCTGACAAAGTCGGAGTTGAAGCAACATGCTAACTAGCCTAAAAAACACAGTGGTTGACAGCTTTAAGTTTCTGTTCAGCACATGCTACTATATACGAGCTATTTATCATTCCATGTTCTTTTCAGACAGTGTGATCCATCATTTTATTATTAACAATAGGTTTAATCCATCCCATGTTTTCCATCTTTTATCTCATTCTTCTGCCCTATCTCGTTTGAAGAAATCATCTCTATTCCAAAATAACAGTGCCAATAAATGATATGGAATAAAATCTACATGTAGGATAAATTGATTCTGTCAAGCATGTTTTGTTTGAACGGTAGAAAGAAAACCCCTATAAGGTTGTTCATACAAAGATTGTAATGGTAAGAGTGTTCCTCTAAAGACAGATTGTCATTGGCAGCTGTTACAGCCACCAATGCTGGCTGCCTGGAATATGTAAGCTAAAGCCCTTTCAGAAGTTCCTTATCCTGTGACCTACAGCAAGAGAATGGATTCTGCCTCCCCAAACCTTCCCAACATCTTCATGCCTCTCAGCTACCACACAGGCTCAATTGTTTGTGATCCCATTAGAGACTCAGATAAGGAAGCACTATATTGAAAGGAAGCCATATGAGGTCTCAGCTAGCAGAGAGAAAGATGGGAACTTGTAACAAAGCTTCTGGGAAAGATTAGCATTCAGAGAAGCCCTGCTAAAATGCTGGTAAGCAATTGGAGTTTCTCCAAAGTTGGAAGGATTATTCCTGTCAGCACTTTTAGTAGTTGATTATATAACTTAACACCAGGCAGTGGGGTACAAGGTTAAATTGAGAATAGCCTCTAGAAGACTTCAGAGACAGATTGAGATTTTTTTTTCAGTGGGAAAGTAGATTAAAGCAACAATGATTTATGAAATTTTGTGGAGAGTATAAGCTATGAAGTCAAGCATTATTACTCAGTTCAGTGAAAATCTGGAGAGACCCTTAGTTGGAGAAGAAAGGCTAGGTGAAAAAGTGGTAGAGAATAGTGGACTTTGTTTATTCCCTCCCCAGCAGGATCATGTATTTGTCATGGTTCAGTTGTTTCAGTCATATCTGACTCTTTGTGATCCCATGCAGGGTTTTCTTGGCAGAAAAACTGGAGTGCTTTGCCATTTCCTTCTCCAGTTCATTTTAGAAATGAGGAAACAAAAGCAACTAGGTTTAAGTGACTTCCCCAGGGTCACACAGCTAGTAAGTGTCTGAGGCTGTATTAGAACTCAGGTCTTTCTGACTTAAAGCTGGCATTCTATTTACTATGGCACCTAGCTGCCCCAAATATCATGTAAAAGGCACATTAAGGATAGATAGATAGATAGATAGATAGATAGATAGATAGATAGATAGATAGAAAGATAGATAAAGAAAGAAAGAAGAAAAAAGAAAGAAAGAAAGAAAGAAAGAAAGAAAGAAAGAAAGAAAGAAAGGAAGGAAGGAAGAAGGAAGGAAGGAAGGAAGGAAGAAAGAAGAAAGAAAGAAAGAAGAAAGAAAGAAAGAAAGAAAGGAGAAGAAAGAGAAGAAAGAAAGAAAGAAAGAAAGAAAGAAAGAAAGAAAGATACATCATCTATTAAATGGTTACCACATACCAGGCATTGCACTAAATAAGCACTAGGAATACAAATACAAGCAAAAAGAAGGACAATATCTACCCTCAAAGAGCTTACATTTTAACAGGGAAAGGCAACAAATAAAAGTGAATGAAGAAGTAACTGGAAAACAGAGAGGGAGAAGGAAACTGAGCAGGAGAAATGACATAAATGTCCTAGGAAGTTACTCCAATGGAGGCTCCAGGCAGGAACTCATCAACTGGAGGAAGAGGCTACAGTAATGGAGATCTCCTCAAGGTGAACCACAGCTGGTACTGTGATGTGAAAGATCAGAGAGTTAGGAGCAAAGCCAGGAGTAATAGAACTTAATACCTTCTGAAGATCTCAAGTAACATGAAACAGAGTAGCTATAACAACTGAATGATGAGAATATTCCTTCTGTTTAGCAGAAAATTTCATTATTGTTTCTTCCCTTGCTATTTTTTTACTTCCAACCATATAGCTGTGAGGTGGAAGAGTGAAAAGACTGTCAGACCTGGAATCAGGAAGATCAAATCTAATTTCAGGCACTTACTATGTGACCCTAGACAACTCACTTAATTTCAGTTTCCACATCTGTAAAATTGGGATAATAAAAGCACCTATCTGCCAGCATTATTAAAGGGATAAAATATTAATATTATTATTAATTTATTGAGGGGATAAAATAATATTTCATAGTACTATTATTAATCAACATGGCCTGATTAAAATGCTGCAGGAAGCCAACATGGTATATAGTCAGTTTGGCCAAGGGGGTTTGTGTTGCTGCATTTTATCTGACTTAGTGCACAAGGTGATTAAATGTTCACAGAACTCTACTTCCTTGAGGTAGCTGAAAAATGAAAGGGAAAAAATAATCTGTCAATGTGTGTAGATAATATTAAATAAGCAATCCAATGAATTGGTTTGAGTCAATAAACTGGTATTTCAGGCATCATTTTAATGCAGCCTAAATTAATTCTACCAGACTAGGCTCCCCATCTCTGCATCTCCCAGCTGTTGCTTAGCTACCCAATGGCAACATGCTGTCCTTTTTGTGACACTGTTGGCCGGGCAACTAATTCAACTTATCTTTTCTAGCAGTAGCAAGGTGGCCAACTAATGATTCTGAGTCCATTATCCTTATCTGCAAAATGAGGAAGTTCAATGGCATTTAATTCAATAAGCATTTATTAAGCACCTACTATGTATGAGTCACTGTGTCTTAGAGATAGAGATAAAAATGAAAAAGTCCCAGCCCTCTTATATTTTCATGGGGGAAGATAACACACGAAAGAGAGCTAAGAATCAGGTGGAAGGGGGCCCCTTCAACATATACAGAAAACTAAATACAAAATGTTTTCAAGGTAAATACAAAGTAATTTCCAGGGGTTGGTGGAAGCACTAACTATGGGCATTAAAGAAGTCATCCTGTAGCAGGGTGGCATCTGAACTGAGCCATCAGATGAGTTAGAGATTTGAAAAGATAAAGGCCAATAGGAAACACATTCTTGTTATAGAGGTCCCATGATCTTTAAGGCACCTTCCATCTCCAAAATTCAACGAAATGTGAACTAATGCACACATAGTTCAATAGTTTTCTCCATTTAATGCTCTAAATCCATATGACTGACTATATATATTGCTTTTGCCAATTAATTAGTCTTTTTAACATCCTCATTCTCCTTGACCTTTGTAATATTTGATATTGGTGATCACCATTTCCTTATGGATACTGTCTCCTCCCCTATCTCTTATGGCAACACATTTTTCTGGTTCTCTTATTATCTATTTAATTCATTTTCAGTTTCCTTCACTGGCTCATTATTTTCTCCCTCATGGCTTAAAACAAATAATATCCAAAAGTTTGTTCTTGGTTTGCTCTTCCCTTAGCAAACAGAAAAGTTCACTTTTTAAATGTTTATTTTATTTTAATTTATAGAATAAAACAAACATTTCCAGAACAGTATAATAAAGAAGATGATTACACGTGAAACTGCAAATCTATTATGCATAACTTGCTATTCCTTTTGAATGTACAACAAAATAATTGTATAAATTTCTTTTTTTACTTCCCCCATCCCAATCTAGGGATGGCCACCATTAGACATAAATAGGTATATATATATATATATATATATATATATATATATATATATATATATATATATATACACACACACACACACACACACACACACACACACACATATATATGTATGTGTATGTATGTATGTATATACATATGTACACTTATATATACATATATATGTAAAATTATTCTATGCATACTTCTTTCTCTGTATCAGTTTTTCTCTGGATGCAGATAGTGTCTTTCTTCACATGTCATTTATAGTTAATTTGAGTACTTATGATAGTCAAAATAATTTACTTGCTAAAAATCATTCTTAAAGCAATATTTCTGTTACTATATACAATTTTCTCTTGGTTCTGCTCATTTTGCTCTTCATTATTTCATGCAAATATTTCCATGTTTTTCTAAGATCATTGAGTTCATCATTTCTTATAGCACGGTAGTATTTCATCACAATCATGCACCACGACTCATTTGGCCATTCCCCAATTGATAGGCATCCCTGCAATTTCCAGTTCTTTGACACCACAAACAGAGCTACTATAAACATTTTAGGACATATAGGTTCTTTTCCTTTTGCCCTAATCATCTCTGGAAATAGACCTAGTAGTGGTATACTCAAAAGTTCTTATAGTTTCAATGATTTCCTCTTCTCAAATAACTCTCAAATATTTATCTCCAGCCCTGATTTGTGTCTAACATTCCAGATATACATGCACAAACCACCTATAGGGCATCCTATATGTTCTGCTGGCACACCAAACTCAACTTGCCCCAAACCAAGCTTATTGTCTTTCCTAAAAGTCTCAATCTGTCTTCTGACTTCATTCCCATCATTGGTGCCACCATTCATGTAGTCTCCTATGAACTTTCCCTTGTTCCAGAATAGTGAGTCTGTGACAACATTTAATTAGAAGTCTGGATGCATGACTATTGCCCTCAGTCTCTATTGATTATAACTGTGGATGTTTCAAAGCCCCAGATTCAAGAGTCTTGCCATCACTCTGAAATCTACTTTCCTTTCACCTACCACTCGGGAGTTGTTCAAAGTTTTGAGAAGCAATTACATTAGTTAGAAGTTGAGACTTCTGTCCACAGGATTAGAAAAATGTGCATACTCTTTGACCCAGCAATAGCACTGTATCCCAAAGAGATCATAAAAATGGGACAAGGACCGACATGTACAAAAATATTTCTAGCAGCTCTTTCTGTGGCAGCAAAGAATTGCAAATTGAAGGGATGCCCATCAATTGGGAATGGCGGAACAAGTTGTAGTACGTGAATGCAATGGAATACTACTATGCTATAAGAAATGACGAGCAAGCAGATTTTAAAAAACCTGGAAAGACTTGTATGGACCGATGCTAAGTGAAGGGAGCAGAACCAGGAGAACATTGTACATAATAAAAGCCATGTTGTGTGATGACTAATATTGATAAACTTAGCCCTTCACAGCAATACAAGGATCTAAGACATCTCCAAAGGTCTCATGATGGAAAATGCTATCCACATCCAAAGAAAGAACTGTGGAGTTTGAATGCAGATGGAAGCATACTATTTGCTCTTTTTTTTTCTTCTGTTGTGTTTTGTTTCTTCTTTCTGGTGGTTCCTCCTATTGATTCTAATTCTTCCTTACAACATCACTAATGTAAAAATACATTTAATAGGAATGTATATATGTAGCCTATGCCAGATTGCACGCCATATTGGGGAGGGAGGTGGAGAGGGAAGAGGAGAAAAATTTAAAACTCAAAAGCTTATGAAAGTGATTGTTGACAACTCAAAACAAATTAACAATAAATAAACTTAAAAATTAAAGAAGTTGAGACTTCTTGGCTAGCATAATAGCAAGAACATCCTTTTTATTTTGTTATGGCTACCTCTCCAGGGATACAAGCTACAATAGTCCCACCCATGCCTGACACTATTGTAGCATCAATTCCTGTATTGAAAGGGTAGCAACAGTAATAAAGCCTTCCTTTGTCAATGTGAGCAAGCATTTAAGACTCATCCTAACACCTTCACAGCAGATATTAGCTTTACATGAACACAACCACTCTTCACACTAAGACTCTGTCCTGGTCATCTTCTTTTCTTCCTCTAAATTAATTCACTTGGTGATGTCATTAGCTCCTGTAGATTCAACTATCAACTGTATGCTGAAGATTTTCAGATCTATTTATCCAGGTCTGATTTCTTTCCTGACCTCCCTTCTCACATCTTCAACTAACTTCCTATTGAACATCTCAAACTAGATGCCCCCTAGACATCTTAAACTCAATGTATCCAAAGCTGGACTCATTATCTTTCTCCCTCAAACCCTCCCTTCTTCCTAACTCTCTTGTTGTTATTTCCTATTATTCCTATTCACAAACTAGGTGTCATCCTCAGCTCCCTACTTACCATTCCCTTACATCCAATCAATTGCCAAGTCCTGTTGACTCTACCTTCACATCTCTCACATGTGCCTCATTCTCTACTCTGGCACTGTTACTACCCTGGTGCAATCCCTCATCACCTTAAGCCTGAACTAATGTGATAGCCTTTTAGTTGCTCTCCCTGCCCTAAGGCTCTCCCACTTTAGTCCATCTGCCTTTTAGCTGCCAAACTGATCTTAAAGCACAGATCTGACCATGTCATACACCCACCATGTTCCTCTCTCCACTATCCAACACGTCACACACATTTAATAAACTCCAACAGCTCCTTATGAACTCGAAGAATCATCTATGATTTAATTATATGAATTATAATAATATTAATAATAATATAATTATATTTATATATATATATATATATATATATATATATATATATATATATAATGCAAAATCCCCTATTAGGTAACTAAAGCCCTTTATTACAGTTTACTCTCCCTTCCACATACTCTGATCTAGTGACGCTGGCCTCTGTTATTTCTCCAGCACCCGAAGTGCATTTTATCCCTATGTAGCTAGGTGGCACAATGGTTACAGTGCTGGGCTTGGAGTAAAGAAGACAAGTTCAAATCTGGCTTCAATCACTTACTAGCTGTGTGACCTTAAGCAAGTCATTTACCCCTGTTTGACTCAGTTCCTTAACTGTATAATGGGGATAATAACAGCACCTACCTTGAAGGTTAGTTGAGGATGAAATGAGATAATATTTACTAAGCACTTAGCAGAGTGCCTGGTACATAGTAGGCGCTATATAAATGCTTATTCTCTTCTCTTCCCTCACCCTTCCTCATTTCTGCCTCCTATCTTCTTTGGCTTCCTTCAAATGCTGGCTAAAATGTCACCTTCTATAAGAAGCATTTCTTGTAGATTCCCCCTTCATGCTAGTGCCTTCTCTCTGTGATTATATCCAATTCATCCTACACATATCTTATTTATACATAGTTGTTTTCTGTCATCTCTCCAATTAGAATGTGAGCTAGCTCCTTGATTGCAGGGACTGTTTTTTTTTCTTTCCTTCATAAAATAAGTGCTTAGTAAATGTCTATTGACTTAATTTGTTGACTTCACATCTACCATGCTTCTCTCTATTGCTTTTTGAATCAATAATAATTCTAATCTTTGGAAAATCATAGTGTGAAATGATTGGCTGTCATAGCATCATCAGGAGAATATGGGCATTAATAGCCAATAATAATAATTGGCATTAATAATAATTACTTGATATAGGGCTTCATGTCAGAGAGCAGCTTGGGATCACTGAAGTATGACTACACAATTTCTTAAATGCAATCAAACCTATCCATCATCTTTGGTTCAGTACCAAATTTAAATCATTGTTTAACTTCAGTGGCTATCTAAGATGTACATACAGCATATTATACAACAACCAATTGTTTATTGGATTAACCACAAGGACAACTTATCCAACTATATGCTAAAGAATATTCTTCATCCATGAAGACGTCTTATATATTTTGACTTTTTTTGTCATTAAACTTAAAAAATCTAGTTTTTAGAGTTGGGATAGTAAAACAGATAAAGTTTTCATTGATATGGTGAGCCATCAGTGGTTTAGGGAACTCTTGCATACAGAGACTTCTTCTGACCATGCAGGTGGGCAATTTCTTTGCAACTTATATTCATAAAATGCTGTCTAGAAGATGGAGAGGTTAGGTCACTTGCTAAGAATCATGTAGCCAGCATGCATGAAAGGTAAGAAAGATGTAGGTCTTTGTTACTTTGAGGCTAGTTCTCTTTGCCCTATAGTATTCTGCCTTTCATATTTTGGAGTTATTGTTGTTCAGTTATGTCTGACTCTTCATGATCCCATTTGGGATTTTCTTGGCAGAAATTCTAGAGTGGTTTGCCATTTTCTTCTTTAGGTTATTTATTTAGGTAAACAGGTTTAAATGACTTTCCCAGGGTCACAGTGTCTGAGGTCAGATTTGAACTCAGGAAGCTGAGTCTTCCTGACTCTAGGTCCACAACTTTATCCACTGCACCACCTAGCTACTCCTATATTTTAGAGTACCAACCATAAAACGAACATTTATAGATGGTCTAAAAATTGTAATTCTTAGGACCTTTTATCACTTTTTCCATTACTCCGCTATCATCATTGCCAAATTAGAAGGGAGTTAATAGTATTCGCACATAGTAAGTTCTTAACAAATGATCATTCATTTGTTGTATAGTTATATTCATTTATTGTGTAGTTGCTATGAGTTTGTATTTTTCTCATATTTTGAGTTTCTGTGACTTAAAAAAATCATGATATTCATTATTCATCTGCTGGTGATGAGGCTCTATGCTTCCTGGAACATAGAAAGTGCTTAATTAGTGCTTATTGACTGACTGACTGCTTGTAACACAGGTATAGTCTGTCACTGGAAACATAGCAGATGTTTTTCCAACTTAGAACTTGCTAGAATTTGTGTTTCACTATTGCCCTTAAGAAACTAGGATTTCCATAATAAGGCATCATAGAAGGACTTTAGTGGAGAATAATTTGGCATAAAGTGTGTCATTGGCAGTTAGGGTCATTTCTTGAAAACTTTTGTGGACTATTTCCTATAAATCCTTTAAATGGCTGTAATTACAGTGATTTATACATCAAAAGTACAAGCTGGACATGGAAATCTTTTCCAAAAAGAATGCACATTCCCAATGATTGCTTTAAATAGTCTCAAAATCTTGTAGCTTCCAAATGTCTCAGTAACACAAACCATGGATAATGGATTAGACAAGTGTTTCATTGACTTTTTGTGCTAAAAACTCAGACTTCACAATGTATGATGTTTTATTTTGGGATATCATGAAGGAGACTTTTCAGTTACATGTCAGAAATACTGAGGACCTCAAAATAGCCATCTTATTATATATTCCATTTTCAGTGTAAAAAGAAAAAAATCTAAATATATATGAATACAGATCAATGTGCTTCAACTAGTAGGTAATATTCAGCAGATCATTATTTGGTTTCATTTGGCCCCTGCACCATTCTATATTGCTTTCTACTCCATCATGCACATTCCTTCCACTCCTCTGTCAGAGCTGGCTTGACAGACAGCCACTAAATCCTTGTTGCCAGGTCAATACTGGTACAAGACTCAATTGGGTGCTGCTTTTGAGAAGACAGATGCTATAACCACCAAGAAGGAGCACATTCATTTTCATTGAAAAGAGAGAGCACTGTGACCATTTCACTGTCCATTCCCCCTAGAATTGAAAATTGCATCAATTTGATCCATCCTTGCTTATTGTAAGTAAATTGAGATAAAACTCAAAACACTTAAGTTAGAGTCCAATGAAGCAGAATAATTAGCATTTCTTTTTGAAGAGAAAAAAAAAGTGGCACTGTTGTGACTGAATATTCAGTACAGTTCAAGTTATGAATATTCAACTTGCAAATACCCAATGCACTGAATAGCTACTTGCATCTTCTTTCCATTCCTGGTGCTCTCCTCAAGATTTTTGAGCCACTCTTCCTTGCCCCTTTTGTTAATAGCAGTTGAGTTGGTGGAAGTACTCAAGGAAATACAAAAGAGGACCTGTTTGTAAACTAACTCATTGCCTACTTTCTTTAATCTTCTTCCAAATCACAGTATTATCAAACATACTCTTAGCCCAAAGTCATGAAACAAGAGAACCTAATGGTGATGAAGAGAAGACTGAGGGGATTTTGCCAAGACAAGTTCTCATATCCAGGACTATAAGACATTCCAAAGACTTGAATAAATCTTTAGGATTAAGGCTTGATCATTCCTGAGTCATTGTTGTGTTTTCCTCCTTTCTTTAAAATATCCTCCTGTAATCTTAAGAACCACATACTTGCAAAAGGAGGATCATTCTCAGTGTATTGGGCAATACAATGCATGTTTTTGCTGAGTTTCCTCGGTTGGGGATATGATTCAAGAAAAAATTCCCCCAACTACAATGAGACCTCACATTGTGAAAGTCTGACACAAGGATTTTATGTTTTGGGGGTTATCTGATACCAGCATAGAAGCACATACTTTCTGATATTTACTTGCTGTCCATATATAGGATACCTCAGAAAGATAATAGCAGGCTGTGAATCTAGTAAGCATTGTGTTGTTATGCTTTAAATTGTGGTTTAAGGTATGAACTCAAAGTATTGTTAGTCTGGGGAATACCACTGAACTATGACAAATTTCTTAGAGATGCATATTTCTTAGGTGTCTGTGGATACATATAGAATATTGAATAAAACATTGTGGAAGGATAATGATGCTACTGTGTGAGTTTCCAGAGGTGTTAGAGTCTTCCAAATTTTCAAGCAGGAGAGTGAATTGTTGAGGAAGACATGCCAGAGAAGGAAAGAAAGAAAGAAAGAAAGAAAGAAAGAAAGAAAGAAAGAAAGAAAGAAAGAAAGAAAGAAAGAAAGAAAGAAGAGAGAAAGAAAGAAAGAAAGAAAGGAAGAAAGAAAGAAAGAAAGGAAGGAAGAAAAAAGAAAGGAAGGAAGGAAGGAAGAAAAAAGAAAGGAAGGAAGAAAGAAAAAAAGGAAGGAAGGAAGGAAGGAAGGAAGGAAGGAAGGAAGGAAGGAAGGAAGGAAGGAAGGAAGGAAGGAAGGAAGGAAGGAAAACAAGCCAAAAAAACCCAACTTCCTGAGATACTGTGTTCTTGAAGATGCTAAACTTTCTAGGGAAGCAAAGAAAAACTGTCATATATGCGAAACTAATATAGTGGAAGAGTATTTTGTTTGTTGGATTTACATCCCTAGCACCTGGCACAGTACTTAGCTGTTGGAAGGCACTTGATAAAAGCTTGTTAATTCATTGTTGTTAATGTAAATGCCAAATACGACTGTGTCACTACAAGTATAGGCATAGGTCTCAGTGTAAGCCTAAGAGGATATTACACTCACCTTCTTGAGGGATTTCTTACAGGAAACTTGCCATTATTCTCTAGCACTTATCAGAGTACCTGGCACATAGCAAGTGTTTAATACATGCTTTGTCTATCTCTCCTCGCCCATCTATTATTCTCAGGTAATCCTGTTTACCCAATCAAGGACAAATGTAAAGGATGGCTAGCATACACCACTACTGAAAAAAGAAATCAGCTATTTTGATTACTTTGATTTATTTTTAGTTGGATTATAGGATTAAGCTTCCTTCTTTAGGAAGAACTAGCCCTGAAATAAGCCAGATTAACATAGATAGTTTTTTCTTAAATCTAAGTTACTTATAGATTTAGTGAGTAGATAGATTGAGAAGACTTTATCATTTAATAGCAGATAATTTATGATAAGACATAATAAAATAATCATAAAATAATCTCTTTTAAAAAGCTAGATTTCCATTTCTGGCAGGAAAGGGGGTTGTCCTTTCTGGCAGCTGGAGCAAGGTTAGCTAGAGGTCAAGTTCATTTTTCCAGTCTTAGTGAGTAAACTCATTTTTTCTTTTTTGGGGGCTACAGTTGAGTAATGGACTCTTCTAAGGAAGATGGAGTTTGTAGGGCAGACTGTTAACCACTGACCACAAATTTCTATTTCTCAGTATGCCTTGTGGTTTAAAAAAAAAGGTACTACCTGGAGGAAAGGGCAGCATTAAGAAAGTCTGGGAGAAACTAACTAGTCAGGTGACATGCCTGATCCAATTGAATTAAGTTCAGAATAACTTTGTCATTTTTCTAATTTCCCTTTTTTGTTATAAAAATTATCTCTGTAAATCACTCCTTGTCTCAGGCCTCTAAGGAGTCCAGTGACCTGGTTTAATATGCAAATACTAGCCTTGCAAATTAAATCATAGATGGCTTGATAACTTTGTCCTCAGTTTCCTTTTTGTTTCAGATAATCAGTTTTAACACTATGAAGCTCTGGATGTCAGGAGTTAGACATAGAAAAGAGGAAACAACACAAGAGAGCTTCAGAGGGACTGTATGCATTTGATTTCCTATAGATATGTTAAAAATGGAAAACCCATCTGTAATGATAAATACATGCCTGAGGGCATTAAATAATCACCTTAAAGTTTATGGAAAGTATTGAAGGCCATCAATAAATCAATAAACATTTATTAAGGAACATTTTGTGCCATATTCTGTGATAAGCACTGGAAATACAAAGGACAAAGGATAATTCCTGTATTCAAGGAACTCACATTTTAATGTCATAGGTAACATGCAAAAACTTAATATACAAACAAGTGTCAGGATCCCCATGTCCAGACCAACCCTCTCATTTTACTCTCTTCTTTCTCTCTCTCTCTCTCTCTTCCTTCTTTCTCCTTTTCTCTGTCTCTCTCTCTCTGTCTCTCTCTGTCTCTCTCTCTCCTTCCCTCTCTGTCTCTGTCTGCCTCTGTCTGTCTGTCTTTCTCCCTTTATCCTTCTCTCTGTCTCTCTTCTCTCTGTCTCTGTCTGTCTGTCTGTCTGTCTCTCTCTGCCTTGTTTTCCAGAACTAAAACCCAACAAGCCCACTACGCTCTGAGCTTGGCATAATAACAATCCTTTGTTCTCACCTTCTAGAAGAACACTGCTGCAACTAAACCTGTAAATCTGTTAAAAAAAAAAAAGGCGACTAAATCAGTTCTGTGGCTGATGATCCCTGAGCTCAGGCAAGCACCAACAGGCCCAGCCATGGACTCCTGCTGTGAGTTGACTTTTTGTCGCTGGACAGCCTCGGCCTCCCTGTTGCTGTTGTGCCTCGTCACTATTGCTACACTTACACTGTTGGATTCTTTGTCTAGCCACAAATATATAAATCAAGGTTTAGCCCCATTTGACATTTTGGGAGCTAACAGTGGTTGCAAAATCCCTGGTCATTTGTCACCACAGTGGACTCAAGCTATGTACAGGATAAATTGGAGCTAATCAATAGTGGGAAGGGAGATGGAGGAAGGTTTTCTTCGAGAAGGTATGATTATAGCTGGGACTTGAAAGAAGCCAGGAAAGCCAGAAATGAGGATACAGAAACATACAGAAATGGGGATGGAGAGAATTCTGTGCAAAGAAGACAGCCAGTGAAAATGCACAAGTGTGGAGACAGAGTATCATGTGTGAAATAACAAGACTCGTGTCACTAGATCACGGGTTGCATGCAGGGGTTGGGGAGGTGTTAGGGTGTGAGAAGACTAGAAAATTGGGGTAGGGTGGAGTGGGGGTAAAGATTATGAAGGTCTTTGAAAAACAAAGAGATTTAACATTTGATCCTGAAGGTGAGAGGAAACCACCAATTGGGAATGACATGGTCAGATCTGCACTTTTGGGAGATCACTTTGGCAGCTGTGTGGAGGATGGACTGGAATGAGTAGAGACCTGAGTCAGGGAGACCAAAGAGAAGGCTGTTACAGCAGTCCGGGCCTGAGGGGATGAGGGCCTGCACCAAAGTGGTCACAGCATCAGAGGAGAGAGAGATGTTACATGGATATAATCAATAAGCCTTGGAAACAAGGCAGATGTGAGAGATGACAGTGAGGAATCAGTCATGACACTTGTGATCCTAGGTGGCTGAGAGAATGGGGGCAGCCTTGACAGTAACAGGGAAGTTAGGAAGAAGGGGAGGTTTTGAGAAAAAATAATTAATTCAAGTTTTGTATATGTTGAGTTTAAGATGTCTATGGGACATCCAGTTCAAGATGCTTAACATATAGTTGGAGATGTAAGACCAGAAGTCAGAAGAGAAATTATGGCTGGATAAGTAGATCTGAGATGATAATTCTATCATATTAACTCCCTAAGTATTATCTAGAAAAAGGCAAAAAAGTTTTCAATCTATGAATTGAGGTTTAAAGTAGTAAAGAAAATTGTGAACAAAGGCAAAATTATTTAATAGTAGTTAGCATTTTAAAGAGTACTTTACAGGTATGCTCCCTTTTGATCCTCACAACCATGGAAGGCAGGTACTAGGCTCAAAGTTATTTAGTGACTTGCCCAGGGTGACACATCTATGTTGTCAGAATATGAGGTCTTCCTGATTCTAAATTGAACTAGATTAACCCACAAGGACATAAAAGTCCAAAAGGAAATGTCTTAATCAAAGCTAGTGAAAGTTAGCGTTTAATTAAGGGTAAGGATGAAAGGGATATGTTTGATCAGGGTCAACACATGCAGTCAATATCCTACACACAAAGAATCTAATGAATATCCAATAGAGGAACAAGGCCTTATCTTTGTGGTCTGGCCAGGGGTTGCTCTCTGGAAGAGTTCAGGCCACATGCCAGACTTTATCTGTGTCAATTTTGAGCTTCTGCACCTGCAGTGCCATGCATTTAGTGAGTTCAAAGACATTTGTAAAACCTCCAATTTGAGGTCATCTTTTAAAATGTCTCTCTTCCAAGTCATTAACTTGCTTGTAATGAAGACCAAACACAACATTCATCCGTAGAACAGCCTACCCTGAGCAGATCTAGTTCTTATCTTTCTAGTTAGATGTGTTACTATTATGTTTTGGGCTACTTTGGTATAGTTTTTAGTTCACATGTCAGCATTCATATTGCAGCCAATTTAAATTCATTTTATAGCTTAGATCTCATAAAACCCTGTATGAAATGCATTAATGAAATCCAAATAAAATGGTATCAAATATACTCCCTTTATCTATAATCTTGTAATTCTATAAAAAAAAAAAGCTATTAAGTTTATCACGCTTGATTTTCTCTTTACAAATCTCTTTTTCTGCCTAATTGTGATATGGTTATTCACTATTCACTGGCAGATGATTTTTAAGCTAATAGCAAAGAAAAGTATTACAAATCTTGTGATATTATTCCTACTCAAAAAATAAGACGAACTCTATTTGCATTATAATTTTTCAACCTATTAGTCTTTCTGTTATGTCCTCATCCACTTTTAACACTTATTCAGTCAGTCATTCGAAAAAACATTTATGAAGTATATATGGTCGATGAAATATTATTATAGTTACTGTGGGAGATATAAAGATATATAAAATAGAGACCCTTATCCCAAGGAACTTACAGTCTAATAATATACGTAACCGGGGACTAGCCAATATCTGGAGGGCTGCTTATACAATTCCCCATGTGGAAGAAGCCTGGGGGAGCCTAATTCTGGGACAGTCATGATGATGGATAATGGAATTTCCTTAGAGAGGCTTTGGAACATTCATTGACATTCTATAGCTAGCTCTAATCTGCTAATTATGTTGCGGACTGTGGTTTATTTGATTGGCTACAGTGATGGAATTGGGAACATATTAAAAAAAGTCATTATCATCCTCAGTTTACCTCTTGGTTGTACTTCTGCTATTTGTATGCCTTTGCAGAGGCATCTGGAGAGATATAATGCTGTAAGGAAGAAAGACCTTGGGTCCTTTCTTCCAAGACCAGCATGTGGCCCCATGATTATAGGTCTTGTTTCTTTGATTGTCTTCATGTTTGTTTTCTGTAATTTTAGGCAAAGGAAGTTAGGGGCAATGACCTTGTGAATTTCTAAAGGTCAGGAGAGTGAGCTACTTGTACCTGGGAGCTTAAGAATTCCATCATGTAGGAGTCCAGCCCATGTCAGGTTTGCAGCCACACCTGAGGAGCAAGGAGAGATGATATGGATCTGTCCCAGTGGTAGCCAACACAACACATCTGGCAATGAAGCCATATTTGGATATAAACTTGGTGAAACCAACAATATATAGAAACTGTTCTAAGTCTGAGCTTGCTCTCCTCAGAGCCTGAAGTAGTATAGGGGAGAATTATCTTCCAAAAAGTTTGCTAGAAATTTTTGTATTTCTTTTCATATTATGTCTTTGAAGTAACTATCCCTTTGTAAAAGCTAATTGACATCAGGTGTGGTCATATATGTGTGAAATTCTTGCTACTAGAGAAGACAAAGATTTGTGAGTCACTTTAGTTTAGGAGTTCCGAGCTGCAGAAGGCCTAAAGCCAACTGGGTCATTTTACCAAGTCTGGCACTAATATGGTGATGGGCACCAGATTTCCTAAGGAGGGATGAAGCAACCCACATTGGAAACAGAGCAGACTAAAGCTTCTCTGCTAATAAGCATGGACGTGAATGCTGTTTTTCCAGCCTGGTGAAAATAAAGTGACCCAGTCTCCACAAAAAAAAAAAAAAGGCTAATTGATGTTAATTTGTTAAAATGTAGCTAAGTTACTGGAGGTTAAACAGTGAGAAGAACACACCTAGAAAAACTAGGTCTTGAGTTGATGGCATTAGAGAAGGATACCCTAAACCATCAAGGGCACCCTTAGATTCCTGAAGGGGATATTTAGTCAACTTGATTCTGGGAGAATGAAGGTAAAGATACTTGCTACATGTGAAGAGACTCTTCAACTCTGAGAGGTTCCCAGTCTTGGGGAAATCACTCTCCTGACCTTCTGAAATTCACATGATCTTTGCCCCCAACTTCCTTCACTTAAAACGAAAAAGAACCAACTCCAAGGCAGGCAAGAAACCAAGGCCATATTTGTAGGGCTACACATTGGCCTTGGAGGGAGAGGGCCCAAGGTTTCTCCCCTTAAAGCATCATTTCTCATGTCACACCTTCAGTTGGGGAGTTAGCCCAAGAGCAGGAGAATTCTGACCAAGAGAGCCAAGGCTGACGAATGCCTTTTCGAAGGCACTTTTGGTTCTGGATCCACCACTCAAGCCAATCAAAGAGTCTCTTGCCCACTAGATTGGACCAATTACAGAATGTTTACATACGAGATTCCAAAGTTTCTTCAAATCATTTCCATTATAGTTCAATGCTATCCTCTGATGCTATTGCGTCAGCACCCCTCCATACAGGTACCAATCCCTCATTACAGGTATGCGAAATGGACATATATAACTCTAACATAAAATGAGATATGCTAAGTGAATAATAAAAGTCTCTAACAAGGTACTAGGAGAGACCATTGCAGGGATAAGTCATTTCCAAATATAGGGGTAAAGAGCAGCTTAAGTGATTTCTTGATATGTCGCCTGGGCCTTGAAAGGTTAATTGGATACTATTTGAGATTAGAGCATGGGGGAAGGTCTTCCAAGCACAGGGAACTATCTGAGGTAAAACACACTGAGCCATGTTTTGGGACCACACAAGTAGTCTAGATTTACTAAAACATAGAATTTCAAAAATAATTCTCAATGGCTTTTTGTTTTTATAATGTTGTGATTCATCGATTTTACTTTAAAATAATATTTTGTCTAAAGGCTAATTTCTTAATATTAATGAATTCTTACAATAATAAATTTTATCTAACCTGGCCAAGACTTATCCTCAAAGAAGAATGGTAAAATTTCAGAAAACAGCTCAAATACTATGATAATTAAAATTTGAGATGTTAATCAATAACAACTGAGCGTGCAAAACAGGACATCGAAAAATTCTGAATCCTCCTCTAATAATATACCAGGACTATGCCAGTGGAGTGCAAACTTTGCAGATTATCAAATGGGAAAGATGGGAAAGATTTTGAACATTAGACTTGCGACATATTTGTGCCCCATGAACTAGGCACATGACTAGAAGATTGGCTTCTGGGTGGTGATTTTTTAGTTTACTAGTTTACTTACTAAAAGTAGTTTACTATTTTTTGGTAGTTTTTTAGTTTAGTTACTCATGAAAACTTCTAGTAAGATATGGAAATGTTGAGATGCCGAGTGTTGTCTTCCCTTCCCTCCTTAACATTAAGTATATTCTGGTTTGGGCACTTAGTTTACTAAGTAATTAATTATCTCAACTCTCCACTTTGAATGGCCTAAGTAGCCTTACAGTGAACTTGAACAGCTGTTAGAGAGAGAATGGTGCTTGGGAAAGAGCCATTGAGTAGCAATACTCTCTTCATGGCAAAGTACACTGGGTGTTAAGACATGAGTTAACTGGGCACCAAATGAATTAGCATATATGAAACTCTTTGAAAATCTTACAATGCTCTGTAAGTGCTATGAGTAATTGGGATTAATGAGGAGTACCATGTGAGCAAGAGGGCTTAAGAATTACATTTTCACCCAGTGCACTACCTGGGATGATTTTCAAAAACTTGCCTACTATCTAGTTCATATGTTCACGTATCTAGGTATAGCCAGAGCCTCTAACAACAGAGAACAGGAACTAACTAATTTTATTTTGAAACTCCTGCCGAGCTTTCTGATTTATTTCTTTCCTTTACTAAATCTTTATGAGAAAATAACTGTAGTGAGCATCTACTTTTCCCTATGTAAGGAAGGGAAAGAAATTGACCTTGTTATCAGCAATCAATAATGAGAACATTTTTACATGTCTTCCTCTGTCATGTTACAGCAGCAGTATGTTCATCAGATCAGTGGGCTCAATTTTCCCTTCTGCCTGGAGGAACTGAGGGAAAGGAAAATCTTAAGTATCGCTTAACTGTGTTTTATTCTTTACCTACGGGAAGGACTGCTACTAAGAAAAGAAAGAATAAAAACAAGCAACTTAGGAAGATTCAAGGTGTACTAAAAGGCCATCTTGAAATGTAATTTCCTTCTGACAACTTTGACACAATGTCCAAATTTCCTATCTGTCCCTTTGTATGGAAGTATTTTCTTCAAAAAATACCTGTTAATATACAAGTATATGAGTTAACACACTAACACAAAATTATCAATTTTTATTGTAATATAGGTTAGTTTATAAATTTCAAAGTAGAGCAAATGGAGACATGGGGCAAGTATGTTGTGTTTCTGGGAGGCATAGGGAAAGAACTCAAGGATGGAGGGAAACAAGAAGAACAGGAGAAAGGGAGGATTTGAGGCACAGTGAAAGATAATTATAGGGACAATGTATCAACCAATTGGACAATTTTTGTTTCATTTTTGGATTTATTTGTTTAACAGGATTGTGACTGTAACTGGGTCTTGGTGACTGCCATCTCTCTAGCACTTTTTTTTCCTATTGCCTCAGATTATAATTAACTCTTGTTCAGCCCCTAAATCCTCTGAAGATTTTCTTCATTTTGATGAAGCTGTTAAATTTTATTGATATCATATTATAGTAAAACTATGCTGTTTAACTGGGGAAAGCATTGTAATATGAAGTTATAACAGGAGGAGATCACATAAACTGCAGTGAACCCAATCCTCTCCCAAAGGTCAAGGTTTACCCTAAGGGGGGAGGGGAAGCAGGTAGTTGAACTGTCCTTTCATAATTTTTTCCTTTCCTCATTTTCACATTAGCCACAAATTACAACCCCCCCATACACACACTGCTGCCATAAAATTTAGTCTCATCTGTTTCTTCTAAGAAAACTTCTTTTTTTTCCTGTATTATTCCAGAAAGCCTTACTCTCCCTACTATGCCACCAGCTAAAACTTTGTTGTTATTGAAGGATAAAACTTCATGGCACTGCTAGAATACATGAGAGGGAAGAAAAGACCCTCATTGTTTGAAATCCAAGGCCAGAGGAGGCACAGACAAAAGAAATCTTCCTACTCTGTGTAGTTATTAATTTTAATTTTTTGTTGTGTGGGGGGCTTCCATATCTAGCCTTGGCCTCACCTCATTGGTCTTCCACCTGGCCTACTCATCTGTGCTATGTTGATACTAAAGAAATGTCCAAGTAATTGCATTTGTTGGGGAAATACCACCCATCAACTCTAGATTCTTCTTATATTTATAATTAATGTTGGAAAAATATAAGTTTAGTGAAATTTGTGTTCTCTATAAGCATTATAGAAATAGATGCACAGAATGTGTTTTTTTCCAGTACATGAATGAATAAAGACATTGGGCATTTGAGGAAAGAGGGGCATTAAGAAGGAAAAAAGGCCTTAAAAAGGAGAGTCTGGAAATGGTGGATTTGTGTTGTAAGTAAAGACAAATTTCATGCATTTCACAATCACGTTTAGGGGCCAAGTCAGCTCAAGTAAGCCCAGAAAAGGGAGATAGTAAAGTTATGCCCCAGTCTTAACAGAATTAGGGGCATCACAGAAATTAATTTTAAAAAATGCAGAATTTATAACTGGAAGACATTAGAAATCATTTAACCTAACCAACCCACTTGTTTCATGAATTAGGAAACTGAGACCCAGATTGCCAAAGTCACATAGGTAACTTGTGAGAAAACTAAAACACATAGGTCCCTTACTCCCAAGTCAGGGGCTCAGTCTTTGAACATTAGGACTTCCCTATACACAAATAACATGAATAGGGGAGTCATACTTAGCCACCAAAGAGAAAAAAGGCACCCAAACAATATATCATTTGTTCATCAGTCACGTTGTTGTGTTAAGTCATTTCAATCATGTGTAGCTCTTTGTGACCCCATTCGGGGTTTTCTTGACATGAGTCCTGGAGTGGTTTGCCATGTCCTTCTCCAGCTCATTTTACAGATAAGTAATTGAGGCAAATAGAGTTAGATGACTTGCCTAGGACCACACAGTTAGTACATATCTGAGGCCAGATTTGAACTCATGAAGAAGAGTCTTCTTGATTCCAAGCCCAGGGCTCTATCCACTGCAACACCTAGTCGCCCTCTGTATCCCTATCTTGCTCTTTGAGCACATAAAATTCATGCCTGTTAAGTGGACAGCCCTCCTAATTTAGTGGGAAGTTTTACAAATAAAATGAAGTTGGAGCACACAATAGTTGATCAATAAAGATTTATGGAATCAAAACCATGTCTAAAATTGCTAGTACCAGTTTTAGGAGGATCATATATAATAATAACTAACATGGTTATAGTACTTTCCTTACAACAATGCAGTGTGGTAGGGAATACAAGTACTATCAATTCCAATTTAACTATGAGGATATTGGGTCCCTGAGAAATTACGTGACTTGTTCATGATCACAGAACTAGTAGCAGTCTGAGTTAGGATTCAAACTCATGCTTGGTTCCAGGTCTAACACTCTGCCAACTCTTAATCACCAGAGAGTTTTCATAAATTACTTATACTGTTATAATAATAATAATATCACAATTCAAGGCATGATGCAAAAATGTAGGTAGATCTAGTGACATAAAATAATGGAAGGATGTGATTCTTGGGAGGAAGTCCAGCTATGGCCGATAGAGAAGTCACATGAATTCGAGAGTCTCGTTGTTCATTTCCCACTCTTCGTGGTCCTATGGACAACAGCACACTAATGCTGTCCTCGGGGTTTTCTTGTCAAAAATATTGAAGGGTTTGTCATTTCCTTCTCCAGCAGACTAAGGAAAACAGAGGTTAAGTGACTTGCTGAGGGTCACATGGCTACTGTCTAAGGCCAAATTTGAACTCAGGTCTTCCTGACTCCAGGCCCAATGCTCTATCCCCTGAGCCAGGTATGGGGAATCTGCAGCCTCGAGGCTACATGTGGCCCTCTAGGTCCTCAAGGGCAACCCTTTAACTGAATCCAAACTTCACTGAACAAATCCCCTTAAAAAAAGGATTTGTTCTGTAAAATTTGACTTCAGTCAAAAGGCCACACCCGAGGACCTAGAAGGTCATATGTGGCCTGGAGGCAACACTTGCTGGCCTGAGCCAAGTCAAGAATACCTAGATTCAAATTTCATCTGATACATAATGACTGGAATACTGGACACATTACTTAACCTCTCAGTGGCCCAGGCAACTCTCTAAAACTATAAATTGAGGGGCAGCTAGGTGGTGCAGTGGATAGAGCACCGGCCCTGAATTCAGGAGGACCTGAGTTCAAATCCAGCCTCAGACCAAACACTTGATATTTACTAGCTGTGTGACCCTGGGTAAGTCACTTAACCCCAAATGCCTAAATAAATAAATAAATGTAACTATAAATTGGATAACAGGTGCAGATCTACCTTGGGAGCAAGAACATCTTCATAGATAATGTTCTGTATCAGCAAGATCACACATCCTCCCACTCCCAATAATGTTTGATTCCTAATGATCTGACTTTGTAAAATCTCCCCTTATATTAATTATGTTATACATAAAATAGTTATTCTAATTAACTAAAATAATTTAAAACATTGATAAACCAAGGAAAGAATAGCTTTATTTAATTTTAAAATTGTCATTCAAGAATCTTCATACAAAGTAATGAGTAACAAAGACAACGTGTTGAAATGGATTTTAATCAATTCATAAAAATTGTCATGTTGGGAACATTTAAGCCATTTCTATTTGAATCCATCTGGATCCATACAACTTTAGTCTTTCCATTTCAGCATATGCAACATTTTCAAGATTTTTACTTCATACTATAGATATTTAGAAACATTTTGACATCCAAGTCTTTAGCTAATAAAACAACCAAAAAAAGAAAAACCTAAAAGAAAACAGTTTTCAATACAAGATAAATCTTAGAAAGAATTCACAAGGCCAATTACTCTTGCAGAAGTATTTTGAACATGTCATTGCAAAAATTAATCTCTGCTTGGGGTTCTTTTACCTTCTTTTATCTTCTGTATGGCAACAGCACTGGACCGTAGATCAGAATTGATAGAGCAATAGTGTATCAGCAGGTCTGGCTAGGAAGCGTAGACGTGTTTTTTCTGTAAAGCCCTGTCTGCTCTGGGCATGTATCATTCACAATAAATAAGGCTAACGAGATGCTACTATGTAGGCATTTCTGATGTAAAGCAAATATCCTCAAGCAGACTTGATATACTGCTGTTAACTTACAACTGTGTTGTAAGCACCTTGAAGTTGGTGCTAATTTCAACATCAGTCTCATGATTTTTTCAAAAAGTTACTAATTATGGATGAGGGATCAGCGATCTCAGTTATCCATCCATCCAAGCAATAAAAAAATAAACATTTACTAAGCACTTATTCTTCCCCAGCAATGTTCTAACTGCATTTATAAAAATCCATTCCAGTGGCCAAGGACAATTGCTGTGTGTTGGGGAGCTAGAGACAGTACCCAGCCATCCTCTTGAGACCACCAATGGGGGCTAATAAGGTGGTTGGGATGGCTGGCCAAGACAGGCCCAAAGCAAAACTGTTTTTTGTCTCTAAAGTTTGTCCATATCCCTTTTGAATCCTCTTCTTTTCTTCCACTTCCCACCTCAGGTGCCTACTACCTTAATGTTACTTGCATTGTGACTGCCCAGGGTACTCTGCTATACTGCCGCATTTGCCTCAACCCCTTATCAGAAGCTCTCTCAGTTCTAGGCCCTTGGGTAACTCTTCATTACACAGGCTAATTTATGAACTACACTGAGCTAAGGAAGAACTTTCCAAAGTGTGGTGTTGGGCATCCAGGGCTGGGGAACCTGCAACCTCCAGGCCACATGTGGCCTTCTAGGTCCTCGGGTGCAGCCTTTTGACTGAATCCAAGTTTTATAGAACAAATCCTTTTATTAAGGGGATTTGTTCAGTGAAGTTTGGATTCAGTCAAAGGGCCGCACTTGAGGACCTAGAGAGCCACACGTGGCCTCGAAGTCATAGGTTCTCCACCCCTGCCAAGACCATAAAGTTGAAACTATTTTCATAATAATACAAGATGTTAGGGGCAGCTAGGTGGCACAGTGAATAGAGCACAGCTCCCTGAAGTCAGGAAGACTTCAATCAGGAGTTCCAATCTGGCCTCAGACACATGACACTCATTAGCTGTGTGACTCTGGGCAAGTCACTTAACCCCAATTGCCTCACTAAAAAAAACCCCCAAAAAATACATAATATAAGATGTTGCAATTGCAAATATAGTAAATATGAATATATATTGTTTACTGTGATTCAAACTTCATCTTTTACACAAAACCTTTCCTGATTCTCCAAATGTTATGCTCTTCTTTGCTAACTCTTTTACACTTAACTCTGTATATTTATTCTGTACATCATTACAGATATAACTGCTGTCTTCTTGTTAGATTGTAAGCTTCTTGAGAGCAGGAATTCTTTTATTTTTGTTTTTCACTTTGCGTCCCCAGCACCTAGAACAATGTCTGCCACACAGTAGGCGCTCAATAAATGTCAACTGATTGATTTATGGATTTGGGGACAAAGAGACCGTTTGACATTCCTCAAGTCATATCCTGTGGAGAACTAGTTATCACTCTTCTCTGTCTATTACATGTGTTGTTCTAAAATAAACAATCTACCTCAATACGTAGTGAGTTCTCCCTCACTAGATAAACAGTCCTTCAGCATACTCTCTCCTGAGCCTCCTCATTGCCATCACCTATTAATTTCCAGGACACTCTCTCATCTTCCTCAATGACTCTAACACCTGACTGACTTTGGAAAGGTGGTAAAATTATATGATTCTTCTCTACTCCATCTCGTATTAACATCCTCCGATACTTCAGTATTTACTTTAACGTCTGTTGTTAATACCCTGAGTATTCAGTTCTTTAGCCCTTTCAGCTCCCATGACTTATATCTCATTGTGTTTCAGCCAACCACATAGGTCATGGCCTCCTTAGATTTACCCATCATGTGAAACTACTCTACTTCTAAAACCTTGAACTCTAAAATTCCCCTATCTATCTAGTGTCCGGTTATGGGCACCATGGTTTAGAATACACATTAACAAGCTGGTTGTTTTTGTCCTTTGTTTTCAAAGAGGACCAACAACATCACAGGGCGATATCTTCACGTGTGAGTGAATTGGTTTTAAACAAGGCAGAGCTGTACAGAGTCTTCAGCCTCACTCTCTCTTCCAGAGTCACTGAATTCCAGGGGTAAGACACAAGTCAAGATGGCTAGCGATGACCCAGGATGCCGTGGATGACTTTGACATCATCGATGTCTGACCAGTCTCTAAGCACCCCACAGTGCCAGCTTCAGCTGCCTTCATGGCTGATGGAATAAATTATTCTCATCTACCCATTCCCTCCCTAACTCACCAACAGGTTTCAGGCCTTTCAGCTACTCTCGACCTGGTTTAACCCATATGCTGAGATGGCTTTACCAGAGGGTGGCCACTACCCATGCTTCTTGGAGGCACAGGTGAGAGTTCAGCTCCAGGTGGACACCGAAGATGGATGAGCAGCCCTGAAAAAGGTTTGGCAAGCCCTCACACCAGAGAAACAGGACAGAGATACAGTACTTCCAAAGGAAGGCAATCAGGATAGTGAGGGAATTTTTAAGAAGTAAGGGCATTGGATCCAGCTTTGTGAGAGCTCAAGGTTCAATTTTTAGCGTGAGCTTTTACATTTCAGAAATCCTTGGTCTACTAATTAGGGCTCGATTTCTTATTTGGTCAATTGTCTCCACTTAAGAAAGTGTTAACATTGAGAATTAAACATAAAAGTGTGTGTGCATACATTTACACATTTTCCTCCCTAGGAGAGCTGGGTTGTTAAACATTTACCAGCATACACCCCTGAATTGTCTATAAACATTGTTTCACCCCTGAATTGCTCTATAAACATTGTTTGAGCTCAGCAAAAACATAGTGGAAGGCTCAAGGAATGAAAATACCAGATTGAAGCCTGGTGACTAAATAATGATAACTATAATGATGATAATTTATGTATTGCAAAATACTTTACATCCATTATTTCATTTGAGCCTCACAACACCCCTTAGTATGCCATAGATTGTAGAGTGATGTGGCTATTTAGTCTGGAAAAGAGAAGGCTTAGGGTACGTGATAATTGTATTCAGGGCTGTCATGTGAAAGAGGTGCCTGAAGAGATTTTGCACACAACTAGTATGAACACGTAGAGGTTAGAACACAGGACAGAGAAACTTCTTAAAATGAGAGCTGTCCAAAAACAAATGGATGCCTTAAAACATCCTCACTTGTAGAAACATTTAAAGGGCATTCATACTTTGTGGAGGACTTTAACTAGATTCATCTCTCCAGTCCATCTTCTGTTTGAATCTATGATACGAACTAAATTAAATTGAAGCCAGATGACAAGGATGAGATGTAGAAGAGAAAGAAAATACAGAAGGAAAGAGAATGCCATAGGGAGCAGCCGAATGTTACCAACAGTTGACTCAGAAACTACGCAGAGGCATCAGGGCCATAGACTGCCCAGCCCAACTGTAAAACAATGCTACAGGAATGATTACTCTCTCTGCTGAGGGAGATACAAAAGCCAGCAAATTACACCAGCCAGACACTCTCTTTTGTCAAGGTCAGTGGAAAAGATAAAATGTGGCTTAAAGCATTAATCAATTGTAGCATTAATCCCTCTAAGTGACCGTCAGAGTCATTCAGTGTAAAGCAGTGCATGGTCTCCTAAAAATTCCCTTCGGGCCCACTTTCCCAGAGAACCATTTCATCAGGAACAATTAAGCCATAAGAGTCATTCATTCCCTGAGAGGAAACCAGAGAATAGGGGTAGGAGAGAAGAGGACTGTGTCTCTACATCACAGATGACAACATAGACTTTGATTTAATTAGAACACCCCTATTAAGTGTCATGTGTGTGTGTGTGTGTGTATGTGTGTGTGTGTATGTAAAGCATTGTGCTGTTGGATATTGATTGCTAATCATTTATATTATCTTCAAATAATGGTATATGAAAGTGATGGGATAATATTGGGCCATAAAGACATTAGAGACAAGAATAGTTCATAAAAATAGGGAAAGGCTTATACTAGTTGATGCAGAATGAAATTAGAAAGAGCAATGATAGCATTGATAACATGAAGAAGACCCAATTTTGAAAGATCCAGCAGTCTAATCAAAGCAGCATATAACAGTGACCTCAAAAGACTGAAGATGAAATATATCTCTTACCTCATGAAAAGTTCATGTAGTATTTTCATTCTCAGACATGATCAATATGTTGATTTGTTTTTTCTAGATAAGGGATGGGGAATCTGTGGCCTCAAGGCCACGTGTGGTCCTCTTGGTCCTCAAATGCGGCCCTTTGACTGAATCCAAACTTCACAGAACAAATCCTCTTAATAAAAGGATTTGTTCTGTAAAACTTGGACTCAGTCAAAAGACTGCATCCATGTAGCCTCAAGGCTGCAGGTTCCCCACCACTGTTCTAAACCATACATATTAGTTACAAAGAATGGCTTCTTTTCAGGTGGGGAAGATGGGAGTGGTAGTTTAGCAAATGGTGATAATATGTAATAAAACAAAACAAAAATGTTTAAATATGCAGAAAAGAGAATAGTTAAGAAGGAGACATAAACAAATGAAATGTTTTTGTGGTTTATTATTACCATTTACTAAAGTGGATGATAAAGCATCTACCTCTAAGATTTTTGTGAGGATAAAATGAGATAAGTGCTTTGCAAACCTAAAAGTACTAAATGGATGCTAGTCATATCACTGTTATTTATTATTATTATTATTATTATTATATTATTATTATTATTATTATTATTATTATTATTATTATTACAATCTCTGAGAGCTTGGGTAAGTCACAACCTTTCCTGGCCATAGTTTCCTGATCTATAAAAGGAGGGTGTTAGACTAGATCAGGGGTGGTGAACCTGTGGCTTTGAGGCCACATGTGGCCCTCTAACCCTCCCTCACACTTGAGGACCTAGAAATGGCTTCACATGGCCTCCAGTTCACAGGTTTTCCAATCCTGATCTAGATTATCCCTAAATTACCTTGTACTTCTAAATCCATAAATTCTAACCACAGTCAGAAACATTTAAAACTGATTATTTTTATAATAAGTTACTGTAGAAAGGAAAATATATTTGCATCTTTCCAGGAATATCACTTTCTCCAGAGTGCTTATAGCAGTATTCTGAGGAGGCAGCATTGAAAGAGTATTGGACTGGGGAGAAAGAAAGACTGGTAATCCCTGTCTAGCAATTGACTTTCCATGTGACCTTGGCTAAGTCACTTACACTCTCTAGTCTTTATTTTCTTCATTTGTAGAAGAATAACATTACCTCAAATTTTCTATCACTTCTAAACTTCAATAGTTTAGATTTATGACATGAATTTGGAAAGTCTAGCTGGGAAGGTCTTGTGACTTCTCAGAACAAATATAAAGTGAATAGAATTCTCTAAAATTTGTTCAATTTACTATTTTGAGAAAAACAATCAATGTTATGAGAGATTTCTCTTTCAAAATGATACTTGAAAGACAAATTTCAATTAGGCATGACCTTCCAATCTTTAAGGTTATTCATAAGTAGAATGGCAGCTAGATGATGCAGTGAATAGAGTACAGAACCTATAGTCAGGAAGGCCTGGGTTCAAATCCAGCCTCAGATACCTACTAGCTGTGTGACCCTGGGCAAGTCACTTAATCACTATCTGCCTCAGTTTCCTCAACAATAAGATGGAAATAATAATAACATCTAGCTTACAAGACGGTTGGGAGGATCAAATGAGATATTTATAATATCTTGCACTTTGCCTGACACATAGTAAGTGGGTATACTTAGCGTTTATTGTTTTCTTCCTTTTTCTACATGGCTTCTCATTGTCTTGCTTTCCTGATCTTCCTAGTTATAATCTCTTCCTATTGAAATTATTTTCTATTTGCTTACTTGCTCTCAGGTTCTATCTCCTCTTCTAATAATACCAGCTTCTTGAGGGCAAGGATTATGTTACCTTTAAAATGTGTCTCCCCAAGCACCTACCTTAGTGCATTGCACAAAGCAATAGCAACTGGACATTTGATTTCACTGGTCTTGGGCAGGAACTGGTAACCTTTGCCTCAGCCACCTGCTTTTGTAGGGCATGAGCACATGTATGACTCTTGTACATGAGTATGAGAATGATTTTTACATTTTTAAATAAAGTTTTATTATATTAAAAAAACCCAAAAAAACATTCTTGGCTCAGAAGTGTGTCAGATTTGTCTCTCAGTCTATTCATTTGCTGACCCCTGATCTAGGATTAAGAAAATCCCTCTCCCAATGCAAGACAATAAATGTTCTACAATTTAGACTCTCAAAGAGTTACTGACAGAATTTAGAGGTCAAATGACTTGTCCAAGGTTATATATGCAGTTAGTATACGTTTGAGATGGGATTTGAAACTGGATCATCCTGACTACCTAGTACAACATGCTTCCTCATACATAGTATGTACATAATCAATAAATCAATCAATATATTTGGTGTTCAGTCTTTTTTCAATCGTGTCTGACTCTTCATGACCCTTTTTTGGGCTTTTCTTGGAAAAGATACAGAGTGGTTTGCCATTTCTTTCTCCAGCTTATTTTACAGATGAGGAAACTGAGGCAAACAGGGCTAAGTGGCTTGCCCAGGGTCACACAGCCAGTAAGTGTGTGAGGCAAGCCAGATTTGAACTCAGGAAGATGAGTCTTCCTGACTTTAGGCCTGGCTCTAACTACTGTACCACATAGCTACCTTAAACACTACATACATACATGCATACATGCATACATACATACATACATACATACATATTTGTTACTGAACTGAATTAATTAAAATATCAGGTACCCTTGTTAAAAATAATAATAATAGCAATAATAATAACTGGCATTTATGTTGTTCTTGTTTCAGTTATGTCTGACTCTTCATGACCCCAGTTAGGGTTTTCTTGGCAAAGATACTGAAGTGGTTTGCCATTTCCTTTTCCAGCTCATTTTATAGATGAGTAACTGAGGCAAAAAAGGTTAAGTGCCTTGCCCAGGGTCACACAGTTAGTCAGTGTCTGAGACCAGATTTGAAC
Organism: Phascolarctos cinereus; assembly: GCF_003287225.1. Lineage (NCBI taxonomy): Eukaryota > Metazoa > Chordata > Mammalia > Diprotodontia > Phascolarctidae > Phascolarctos > Phascolarctos cinereus. The sequence continues at coordinate 24,294,737 of NW_027556098.1, read as the reverse complement.
TCACTCAGTTAGTCAGTGTTTGAGACCAGATTTGAACTCACAAAGAGGAGTCTTCCTGATTCTAGGTCCAGCACTTTATCAACTATACCACCTAGCTGTCCCTAGCATTTAAAGTTAGCAAAGCACTTTACAAAGATCTTATTTGATCCTTACAGCAAACCTGGGATATAGGTACTATTATGACCCTCATTTTACAGATGGAGAAACTAAGATAAAGGAAGGTTAAGTGACTTCTCCATGGTCATACAACTAGGTTCATATAATATATATGATGGCTAACATCTACATTCAAGGTCTGTGAAGCACTCTACATCTACTATTTCATTTGATTCTTACAATTTCTTGTGAGGAAGATGTTTTTAACTTAATTTCACAAACGAGGAGTCTGAGGCTGAGAGCAGTTTAAATGTCTTTCCAAGGATCATGCAGCTATTAAATGTTGTTCTTCCATATGTCTCTCAGTCTCTGTCTCTGTCTCTCTCTGTCTCTCTGTGTGTCTCTGTCTCTCTGTCTCTGTCTCTCTCTCTCTGTGTCTCTCTGTCTCTGTCTCTGTCTCTGTCTCTCTGTCTCTGTCTCTGTCTCTCTCTCTCTTTCTCCTGCTTGGCTTTGTTCAGGGGAGGAGGTGAACTATAAGCCTAAGGGGGAGCGGGAAGACGAGCATCCTAATGCCAATTTTGCTCTCCAGCCAGATCAATATGAAGCCAGGAGTCCTGGGTTGCGCTATGGCTCTGTCATTATTGGGTCTATTATATCCTGCTGTAGAAGAAGAAATATTGGAGCTGAATGGACTAGGCAGTGACCTTGTGAGCTTCAAAAGTTGGAAGAGCTGATAGAGATCCAGGAGCTGGAGTCTATGCCAGAGTTTGCAGTCAACTAAGTCTGGTTCAGTAGCACAGCCCTGAAGTGAGATCAGGCCATCTGAGCACCAAGTAAGGTACCTACTGAGTACTAAGTAAGCAATTAATCTTTGAAGAAGCAAGTGAAAGGATATGTGCATATACCTCCACAGAGTTCCCAGAGGTCTGCTCTGAACTGGGGGAAAATGCTGCGTTCAAAGCACACATTTGTTTTCTTTGCCAAAAATGGCAAACACTTCCAACAGGGAGGAAGAGTATAATGGGTCTTTGATACATGCCCAGATTATTTAAGATAGAGGCATCCATTTAGGAGACTCCAGCTACTTGCTTCTGGGAGAAGACACTTCATTGCTTTAGCAAGTGGGTGGCAGCAGCCTCTCTCCTTTGACTGTGCAGCTGGGACTGCTTGCATCTTTAAATCTGTGTGACAGAGGCATAGTCACTCTCTCTTTTCAGTGACATCCTGGGGTGAAGTTCTCATTCACCTGCACTGAGGGCACCAGGGCCTAAGCAGAAGGGAAGGACCAACTTTCTCTTCACCTGAGGCCCAATGGCTCTGAGAAATGGGCTTGGGGCTTTGAGTATTGTTTTGTTTGTCCTCTTCAGTTATAGGTGGAAGTACCTGGACTCAGAGCCTGAGCCTTGACACTCTTGGAGCTAGGATGCTAGGCTGATTATTGCTACCAGGACAGCGAGGGAGCTCTGAGAAGTCAGAGGGCTGGGACTGAAGCCCAAGGCTGTGGACTTGGAACTTGGTAGGACTAATGGAACAGAGGAAGTGAGTTAAGCTGTGAATTTAATCACCCTACTCACTCTAGTAACCAAAGAAGGGTAGGAGGGGATTATGCCCCACCACCACCATCCAAGTGTTGAAAGGGATGATTGTACATTTGTTCTTGCTACATTTATGAAGTAAGGATATTTGCTAATCTGGCTGTTAAGTGATTAAATGGAAATGGAGTGTTTGGATCCCTAAAATTGGGTGAACACAATTGATTGGGGCTTGAGCTAATGACATAGCCTATTTACATACCCAAATCTCCTTTATGCTACTGTAGATCCTTAGGGGAGAGATGAAATATGACACACCTGGCTTTTAAGCAGTGGGAACCAGAGTAGTCACTGTTACACTTGTAAATTTAATTACCAGCCTCATAGGACAGCTATAAAGGGACTAGGAAAATGTAAACCCCTTTTCGAAAAAAAAATGTAGACATATAGTCACATTTTAGGGAAGAATCTGAACCAAATGCAACACCTGTCAATTCTGAAGAGAAAAATAAGATGGCTGTAAGGCTTCCAAATAAACTTCTTTCTTTGTGGTAACCCATTTTTCTTCTCATCTTTTTCCATTCTCCCTTTCTTTCTTTTGTCCCAGTTCCACTTAAGTAGAACTTTTAGAAATGGTACTGGAATCTATTTACTATATGAAATTATAGTGCCTACCCTGAGTTGGATGGATATATCTTTGATATCTTGGGGCCCCATTTTTCCATTTTTCTATCAAGATTTTTTCCCATAGTTGAACCCTGTAAATATACTGTTTAATGAATGCCTGGATGATCTAGCTCTTGTCTCTCTCTCTGACCACGTAGGTATGATTTATCATATATCCCTTTGGAGACATGTTATATTAGTAATTCACTTACACATTGTGGAACACCCCATGGTGTACTGACCTCACAAACAGAAGACCTTAGCTCAAATCCTCTTTGGCACGTAAGAGTTGTGTGATCCCAGGCAATTCATGTACCCTCTCTGAGCCTTTGTTTTCTCATCTGTGCAAAGGACATAATATCTATTGTTGCACATACTTTGCTGGTTTATCCTGTGTATCAAAAAGGATGATGTAGATAAAACCCTTTGCTAAATTTCAAGTTCTCCAGGAATTTCAGCTTTTAATTATTATGTCAGTTCTTTTTCAAACACTGAACAAAACACTTTCACAAGGCTACAAAAAAAATAGTGATGTCACTTTGTGGTCACCGAATCAATTGACATTTTGATCTCATAAGACATGTCAAGGCCACAGAGGTTGCCATTAGTGAAGAAATGTACCTTTCTTTGATGAAAATATGGTAAAGAGCTCACCAAAACAATTGCATATGGGAACTGCATTCTTACATTGTAGGCTGTGGCTCATCTCCAGAAATAATCCTGGTACGTTGATCCGAAGTCCCTGATAATTTCTTTTTGGTGATATTTTGCCAGCTGACAAAGAGATCTGCCTGCTTAGGTAAGAAAAAAGGCCTACCCAGAATTAACACAATTGCTTTAAGTCTTGTTCTTTTATACACATTGTAGTTTTTGCTGCTGTGACTTTTAGGAAGGACAAAAACAGCAATGTCATAAGCTTCTGGCCCTTTGCCTCACAAAGAACTGTATTTTCAAGTGGATAACATTTCTCCAACCCTGAAAGACTAGAGACAACTTAAAAAGATAGATGGCCCCTGAGCTGATAAGTCATTCTAACCACTTGAGAACCCCTGAGGCATTTTGGGAGCCAGTAACATGATTGCCTGTGGATCTGCCAGAGAATCCAGATGGCAGCATTGAAATGACTTCAATGTGTTGACAAACATTCAGACACAGTGTTGTGTGTGACCCTCTGCTTTTCAGGGAGCGCAGCTTCTATTTGTACAAGAGAAAAGGAATGTGAGGAATTATCCTTAATGTTATTAAATGAGGTTCTCTGCAGCTCCCTTAGATGAGGAGGAAAAGGGGAGAGGGAGAGTAGGATATGATCATCAAGCTTCAGGGAGAGAAAAAGAGAATACACATCCTTTCTCATCACACTAGAGTGTCTGGCTCAGACTACCTCAGGAGGAGGAAGGCAGCTGTCAGTAAGTGGCTTTTCTGTAGTATCTGTAGAAAGGGCTACTGGACTCCAAAGTTTTGCTTGTCACCTTTGACTTCAGAGTAACCATGTTGGATTTTAAGGTCTGTATGAGCTGAGCATGATGGGCAATCCAGCTTTAGTATCCTCCTTTTCAAGCATGAAAATTTGAATCTTGGAGAATAAATAAGATTTTTCATACCTCTCTGTCCAGGTGGATGTCAATTCAGATTCTGTTCACAGGTTTCTATGGATCTTAGAAAACTATGCACGACATATACTTGTCTCCACTGCCTCTTGAACTTGTCTGGAGGGCCTCCTGCCTCCTCACCTTTGCCAAATACCATTTGCTGCACTGTAAGTTTCTCTATCACCCCCAGCTTCCAAATCTCTGCCGAATTTTGCACATACTGCCCTTCAGGATTAGCTTAAATGACACTTTGTCTGTAGATCATTCCCTGATGCTTCTACCCTCCCACTGTGTCAAGTGATTTCTCCATCATTTGATCTCCTAGCTCTTGATACTCCCATTTTGTCTTAGCATTTTCTAATTGAAAGAATGTCAGTCAGGAGACCTGGGTTTGAGTCATGGCTGTGGAGCATATTAACTATGTGATCATGACCAAGCCAATTAACATCTCTGAGTTTCATTTTCCTCAACTGTAAAGTGGAAATAAATCAATAAACAAGTAAAAATCTGCCTATACAAAGATAAAAATAAAATAGCCTCTGTCCTCAAGAAGCTTACATTCTGTCAAGAGCAGCAGGGTGTAATGGATGGAGATATGGTCCGAGATTAAGGAAAGCCCATATCCAAATTCCTACCTCTATTACAGATTGCCTATGTGAATCAAAGCCACTCATTAAACCGCTCAGTGCTGCAGGCAGCTATCCAAAAGTATAAATTGCATCTCCACTGTATGAGTAGATTGGTGGAAAAAACTCCCTCAAAGGGAATGCTCTCTACAAAAATGAAATCAAAGGACTATCAGTGAGGGCAAGGAAGAGGAGGACAGAGAGGAGGAGGGGGAAGAGGAAGAAAAAGGAGGAGTAGGAGAAGAAATAATCTCATTTCACTTTTGGATGTAGTTGAAAAACAAACAGAACATGGGGAATATACATAGGTGTACCTTACCTAGATTTTAGCAAAGCATTTGATATTATTGCTCGTGACATTCTTCTAAAAATGATGGAGACTGATGTTTTCTGAATTTTTTTTATCTCACATCCCTAACAATAAAACATTTTTGAATATATACTCTTAACATTTGCATATTTATTTGTCTATAAACTGTGTATGCTAGTGTACTAATAATTATTAGTACATAAAATGTATTGGTACATAAAAATTAGTACATAAACATATCATAAAATAGAAAGAAAATAGAAATTAAAAGAATGAGATAAATATGGGGTAATATTTGAAAATATTTTTGCTTATTAGTACAAAAAGCATTCTGCTCTCAATAAAATAATAAAAAAAATTTTGGTGAGAGCATTGCTTTATTATTTGTGAAAATCTTGTTTTAATACTCTGTGATACAAAGATTCAAAGGTGAGGTTCTAAGTTCGGTTGATTTTAATACTGGGTTTTAATGGCTGTCTTAGCTGAATAAAGAAACTTTACAAAGGTATACTGACGCAGATAGAAAAAGTTCATTGTTGGCTGGGCTGACTTAATCATGAAACTTGTTTTTCAGTCCCATCCACTAATTCTACAAATTATGAAGTTCAGCTAGTAAATTTCCATCTTCTCTAATGTCAATCAGTTTTTCTTCCAAATTAATCAGGAGGTTTTGAATTTTTATATTTTTTACAATTAAGTTCAAAATTCTTCTAACATTCTTCATCGAGAAGATTTTTAAACAGGTTAAAATATGTGTTTTCAGATTTTTAAAATGGCAATTTTTAAAAAGATAATGCACTTGCATTGTTTGCTAGAACTTTGCCAGAAATTAGGATTTAATTAATCCTAATTTAATTAATCCTAATTCAATTAATCCTTTTAATGAATGGATTTGTTCTGTGAAGTTTGGATTCAGTCAAAGGGCCTCATTTAAGGACCTAGAGGACCACATCTGGCCTCCAGGCTTCAGGTTCCCTACCTCCGACTTACATCATTCAAACTATGATTTAAGTAAATCCATGCTTTCTCACCACGTTTGGAGATGAACCAAAATTGGAACCAAATAGATATGATAATAATAACAAACAGGGAAAGAGATCAGAGAAGTAAAAGGATAAATAATATCTGTGATGAATATTGATGCAAAGAAATCAAATAATATTAGCAAAGTGGCTATAGAAATACTCAAAGGAATCATCTCAACAGATGACTCCACGTAATTGTATGATCATTTAGTCCAGGGGACTCCATATACTGATGCCATACACATGTGTTAAATCATTTGGAAGATGGGAATAGGAGCTGTATCCTACTCTCCTCGTGATAGCTAATTGTGGACCTGTCTCAGCATAAGTATACTACCTCTTCACCCATTTTAAATCAGTACTTATCTAGTCAACCCCTTCCACTTTGGCCTTCCAATTTTATGCCCATAAAG